>NC_022021.1:50456228-50462530 GCF_000317375.1 Microtus ochrogaster
TCTCTCTCTCCTTCTTCCTCCCCCTCTCCCTCTCCCTCTCCCCCCCCATGAGCCCATATGACCCTACTAGTTGATTCTGTGGGACTTGTTCTCCTGGTTCCTCCATCCCCTATATTTCCTACAAACTTTCTACCCCTTCTTTCTCAGGGTTTCTTGAGCTCCAAGGAGAGGGAGCTAATGGAGACTTCCAATTTAGATTTTTCTCTCTGTTCTCTCTGCATAATTTCTGGCCGTGAGTTTCTGTACCTGCTCCCATCTCCTGCTCAGGGGAGCATCTCTGCATCTCTGGTGATGACTGGATGAGGCACAATTTTACGAGTACAGCAGAATATCATTGGGAATTATTTCATTGTTTTTCTTGCTGTTGTTGCTTTATTTGTATGGTTTTTTTTTGTTTTTTTGCTAGTCATGTTTGTTTTTACACTGGGTCTCTGGGCTCTCCAGTTTTTGTTCCTGACCATCCAGGCATCCAGGCATCTTAGGGAAAGGGATCCCTCTCATAGCATGAGCCTCAGACTCAACATTGGTTGGCCACTCCCACAAGTGCTGTACCACCATTGCTCCAGGACATCTTGCAGGCAGGACAGACTGTAGGACAGGTTTTGTGACTGAATTGGTGTCCATGTTTCTCTTTGTAGCCTACAGAGTACCTTGCCACACCAAAGAGACTAGAAGTTGTGGGTGAATGCTCTTTGCAGTCACAAGCTCCACCCCTACACGGTCAATGATCTGTGCAGACGCTGTCCTTGGCAATGGGGTTCCGCTGTCAGTTTGTGGAGAGAAACCCCTGTCCTAGCATCAGCCTTGACTGTTTGAGGCTCTCCGTGGCCCAAAACTCAAATGAATGCAGTCTGGTCTTGCTACTGAAAACCTTGCCTGGCTATAAGAAATGGCCAGTTGAGACTCCATAGCTTCCATGACTAGAAGTCCTTATTAGGAATATCCTCATAGATTCCAGGAAGTTTCCACTGCACTGGGTTTCCACACTGCACCCACAAAGTGCCCTACAATTCCAGCTTTCTCCCCTTGCATTCCATACATTCCCCCATTGATCCTTCTTGTTCCTGTCCTTACCTACCCCAAGTTTATCCACAAAGTCTATTCTATTTCTCTTTCCCAGGGAGATACATGGGTCCCCTCTAGAGACTTCTTCTTAACCTAACCTTTCTGGGTCTACAGATTGTACCATGATTATCATTTACTTAATAGCTAATATCCACTTCTAATTGAATACATACCATGTTTGTCTTTCTTGGTCTTGGTTACCTCACTCAGGATGATAATTTTAGCTCCATCCATTTGTGTACAAATTTTATGATGTCATTTTTGACAGCTGAGTAATAATCCATTGTCATAATGTACCACATTGTCTTTATCTATTATTTGTTGAGGGACATCTAGGTGGCTTCAAGTGTCTAACTATTATGAATAAAGCTGCAATGAACACAGTTGAGTAGGTGTCCTGTGGTAAGATGAAAGATTTTTTTGGGTATATTCTCAAAAGCTATAGCTGGATCTTGAGGTAGATTGATTCTCAGTTTTCTGAGGAACCACCATGTTGATTTCCACAGTGTCTGAATAATTTTGCACTTCCACCAGCAACAGATGAGTGTTTCCCTTGCTCCACATCCCTGTCAGCTTTAGTTGTCACTTGTGTTATTTATCTTAACCATTCTGACAGGTGTAAGATTGAATCTCAGAATAGTTTTTATTTGTATTTCTCTGGTGGCTAAGGATGTTGAACATTTCTTTAAGTATTTCTCAATCATTTATGATTCCTCTACTGAGAATTCTATTTAGATTTGTACCCCATTTTTAATTGGATCATTTGTGGGTTTTTTTATTTGATAGCTGGTTTCTTGAATTCCTTATATATTTTGAATATTAGTCCTCTCTCAGATGTAGAATTGGTAAAATATTTTTCCATTTTGTAAGATATTGCTTTGTTCACTTGATAGTGTCCTTTGCCTTACAGAAGGTTTTTAGTTTCACGAGGGCCTATTTATTTCTATCAGGTTCAGTTTATCTTGTTTTATGTTGAGGTTTTTGAGCAACTTGTTCTTGGTTTTTGTGAAGAGTGATAAATACGTGAATTTATTGGCATTCTTCTGCATGCAGATTTCCAGTTTGATCAGTAGCACTTGTTGAAGATTCTTTTTCCAGTGTGTATATCTGAATTCTTTAAAAACATCAGTTGTCCATAGGTGTGTGGATTTATGTCTGTGTTCAACTCCATTCCATTGATCTACATATTGTTTTTAGGCTGCTATCATACAGTTTCTGTTACTGTAGCTCTGCAGTACAAATTGAGATCAGATATGGTGATGCTTCCAGCATTTCCTTAATTGTTCAGAGTTGTTTTGTGTATTGGGTTTTTTCCCCATAAGAAGTTGAGAATTGTACTTTTAAGGTCTGTAAATAATTTTGTTGGAATTTTGAAGGGAATTGTATTGAATCTGTAGATTGTTTTTGGTAAGATGGCCATTTTTACTATGTTGATACTATCAAATCCATGAGCATGGGTAATATCTCTACCTTTTCATATCTTCTTCAAATTCTTTCTTCAAAGAAGTGAAGATTTTATCATACAAGTTTTTTTTTTTTTTGTAAACTTAGGTAGAGTTACCTCATGATACTTTATGTTATTTGTGGGTATTGTGAGTGGTTTTGTTTTCTTGATTTTTTTCTCTACTTGTCATTTGTGTGCAGGAGGACTACCGACTGTTTTTGAGCTAATCTAACATCTAGTCAATTCTCTGAAATGTTAGTTGGTTGTAGGCTTTCCCTGGTGTAACTTTCTGGGTCACATAGGTATATTATCATATCATCAGCAAATAATGATACTCTGACTTCTTCCTTTCCAAACTGCATCCTCATGATCTCCTCCAGGTGTCTTATTACTCTAGGTAGTACTATGTTGAATGACTAGAGAGAGGACAGCCTTGTCTTGTTTCTGGTTTCAGTGAACTTGCTTTGGGTTTCTCTTCATTACACTTGATATTGGCTATAGGCTTTCTGTAAGTTAATTTTATTATATTTAGGTGCATGCCTTAGAACCCTGATCTCTCCAGTGCTGTTATTATGAATGGGTGTTCTGTCAAAGGCTTTTTCTGCATTTAATGAGATGATCATGTGGTTTTTGCTTTCGTTCAGGTTGTTAACATGGTTGATTACATTTACTGATTATCATATTTTTATATATTGAGCCATCCCTACATCTCTGGGATGAAACCTACTTGATCATGGTAGATGATCCTTTTGATGTGTTCTTGGATTTGATTTGCAAGTTTTTTATTCAGTGTTTTTTTCATCTATGATCATAAGGGAAATTGGTCTCTATTTCTGTTTCTTTGTTGAGATTTTATGTGGTTTGGGTATCAGGGTAAGTGTGACCTCATTAAATCAATTGGGTGATATTCCTTCAGCTTCTATTTTGTGGAATATTTGAGAAGTATTGACATTAACTCTTCTTTGAAAGTCTAGTAGAATTCTCTGCTAAGACCATCTGGGCCCAGGTGTTTTTATGGTTGGGAAACTTCCAATTGCTGCTTCTAGCTCACTAGGGATTATAAGTATACTTAAATTTACAGAGGCTCTTAACAGGTATCAGAGATGTGTCAACTGATTTAAGAGTGTTTGTTTTCAGAGTGACACCAACTGGAACATGGGAAACATCTGAAATTTCTATAGAATAAAGAGAGATGTAACAAAGATAGTGTTTCTTTTCAGGACTAACCATTCATTTATTTATTTGACAAATATCTGGTTACTCTGCTTACACATGTTGAGAATGTTCTGTGCTTAGGAGGGGTCACAGGTGAGAAAAGCTGAAGTTGAAATAGTAAATGTGAAGACTTGCCGTGCACCGCATCCTTGTGTCTGCGCTCTGTGCACTGGCACCCAATTCCCGAGCTTTGGGCAAGGGGGCTGGAGGTTAAAATACACAAACACACACAGACAGAGAGACAGCAAAACGGGTCATCCTTGAATTCCCCAAGAATGCCCCCTTTATTGTGTTGAGGGGCAGATTATATAGAGATAGCCATGCCCCAGCCAAACCCACCAGAAACCACTCTCCTGCCATCAGGAACTCCTGAAGGTCTCGTGCTCAGAGCAGCTGTAGGCACTCAGATCAGAGGATTACAAGAAATTCAGGATCTGGGGTCTCACTACTCCCAAAAAAGACTTTCATGTTCATCATATTTTCATGTTTATCAGAGAAATTGAGTCAAATAGAACATGGAAGAAGGTGCATACAGAGTGGCAGAACTTTACTTTGAAAGAGGTTGTCGGGCTAATCCTCAGGATATTTAGTGGAGGGTATAGAAGTGAATGCATATGGGGAGGGCAGCTCCAAGTAGGTTAAACCACTGGCCAGGCTATGGGTTGGGGGAGAAAGAAGAGAGCAGAGGGGGACAGAAGAAATGGGACCAGGAAGTCCCAGAAGGTAATATCATCACCCAGGTTTTGGCTACCACTAGAACCTCTGACTGTCTCCTGAAGGAATGAAGTCATCCTGGAATGTTCTGGAATCAAACATGATGTGGCTTGACTGAGGCTTAGGGTCATCATCCTGTATTCTGTGTTAGGATCATTACAAGCTGTACTCAAAGCTGAAGATGTTGGAACCCATCCCCAAGCTCTCTATGTGCTTGGGTGGAGGTTTGGAGGCCTGACATGTTAGTTCCTCACATTTAATTTACCCTTCAGGGTAATGTCCGTCATGATTCTTCTAGTTCTGTGTCTTCCAGAGCTGAATAAGTTTCCTTATGGTATTTATGGATGATGTTGATTATGATGTGTGTGTGTGTGTGTGTGTGTGTGTGTGTGTGTGTGTGTATGCACTTTCCCCAGAATGCATGTGGAAGGCGGAGAACAACATAGAGTTTACCCTCATTGTTTAAATGTTTAAGGTGGGTAGAGGTTGTTTATCTCATCCCTTTTAGGAAAATGTACCCCTATGCTTATGGCCCTATCTCTAAAGTCCTGTAAGTGATCCAATATCAAAGTCAAAGAAGTCATGTTTTGAGTCTGTCCCATCTCATCAGCCACGTAAGTCAGAAAGAGGACTCACAAAAGACCAAAATAAAACAGCACATAGAACAGTATAGAGTCCTACTGGTGCCCAGCAGCAGAAGTGAGACTGAGACACTGGGGGCATCCTGCACTGCATCTACAGAACTGAGATGCCCAGAGCAACCCACACTTCTGTCTACAGAAACCAGAGAGATCTACTCTCATGCAGAAGGGTACTGGGACCCAAATACAGAAGGGCCCAGAGGATATTTCCCCAGGTCACCGACTGTGACCTTCTCACGCGTCTGCATAGGCAGGCTTTCACAGATTTTGGGCCCACTTACAGAGGATATCCAAAACAGAAAGACACAAACTAGAACTTAAACACAGAAAAATTACTGGTTGACTGAAAGCTCTACAGAGCAGTGGTCCTGGTGGGCTTGAGGGATCCCAGAGAGCCCCCAAATGTTATGCCCAGATTACAGAGTACACCCAAAACCAACTAGAAGACTGAGTCCTGTAGGTAAAAACAAAGAGCCTTTAAGTTTTACACAAGTTTGCAAACTCAGACTGTGTCCAGCATATTAGAGTGATCAGAGAGCCCCAATCTCAGTTGAGGTTCAGTTTTTATAGTAGCAAAGGAAGAGGTGAGGAATTACTAAGGTTAAGGACCCCTGATTGGCTGGCATTTGACTAATGGTGTCCTGGTCAAAAGCAATGGGTGTGTGCTGGCAAGTGATCCTGTCTATAATGGTTGGAACATTAGGAATTTCCTTTGGATGATCTGTTTCTTGTTGGAGTATGGGTGATCTCAGTTTACAGTGTTTCTTAAAACTAGGTAATGCCCTAGGGTAAACTGAGACTTGGGCCTACCTTGAGCTTGTCATATCTGGATCCTATACAAGCCACATAAGCAGAAAATAATATTAAAAAATAAATAGAAATTTATAGAACTTAGAATTGCAGGCTGTATTCATAGTTTGGGAAAGTAAACATTACCTAAAGACAGTTACATAGGAATGTGTCTATCAAAGTCCATATTTACATAGAAGAAGAAGAAAATTCCTAAAATCTAAAAAATATATATATATATATATACAAAGTAGTAGGAAGGAGAGGATAAAAAGGAGTAGGAGCTAGGAGAGAATGAAGAAGGGGAGGAAGAAAAAAGGGTGGAGGAGGAAGAAGGCATGGAGGAGGGAGAGGAGGAAGAAGAAAGGGTGGAGGAGGGAGAGGAGGAAGAAGAAAGGGTGGAGGAGGGAGAGGAGGAAGAAGAAAGGGTGGAG
>NC_022021.1:50462630-50472225 GCF_000317375.1 Microtus ochrogaster
GGAGGAAGAAGAAAGGGTGGAGGAGGGAGAGGAGGAAGAAGAAAGGGTGGAGGAGGTAAAGGAGGGAGATGAAAGATGGAAGAGGTAGAGAATGAAGAAAAAAGTGTGGTTGGAGAAAGAGGGGAAGGGAAGTAGTGAAGCAAAAGAAAAACAGTGAAAACAGAGCAGCGACCTCGAAGACAGGCAATGAGCATCACACCCTGTAACTAGAAGCAATTAAAAGGTTGTGGCATGGGAACAGCGTTAAAATGTAACGGTTGTAAAGTCATACAAATGACCCCACATTGAACAATCATTGAATTTTTACAGAGGAACCAAGACAATGCATTGGAAAACATACAGCCTCAGTTGATAAACATGCTGAGCAATCCAGACAGCCACACGCCAAAGAATAAAATTGAACCTTATCTCATGCTAAATACACAAATAACTCAAATGGATTTGAGGATTTATAATAAGATCTGAACGTATAAAACCTGCAGAAAATAAAACATGGCAAAAGCTATAGGGCAACGACTTATTTTTCAATTTCATCTTAAATGCATAAACAACAAAAGCAAAAATAGGCAAATACAATGGCATCAAAAATTAATTTTTTGTAAAGAAAACAGCAGAGAGAAGGCTTTGCTGCTTTGTAGGGGAAATTATGCATGGCCCTACATCACATAATGGGTCTAGTCTTCAAAGTTCTAAGTAACTTGGAAAATCCAAGCATCCGGCTCCCACCAGCTTGAGGCTGAGTATGGAATCTGAGGGCATGCAGGTTGCTCTGGAAGTAAACATAGGGAGCTAGAAAGTACAGTAGAGGGTCTCGAGGTGAGGTAAGGAAGGGACACAGGTGACACAGAGCCTTAGCCACTTGTGTTAGGTCTCAAAGTCAAGACTGTTCATTCCAGGAGTTAAAGATTGGACTAACAAGTCTCCGAATGGCCACAGCCACATGTTAGGGGAGATGGGGTTGTCCACCAGTTCCCATCAGCTACCTCACTCAGTTCTGCTTCCACAGGGGTCAAAAGTCTTCAGGCAAAACCATGTGGGTTTTGGTATAAAGCCTTCACATCAGGCAATCATGAAACTGGTTTATGACCCTTGTTATAGGGGAATGGTGTCTGGGTGCAACTCCTGTGATTCTGTATTTTATATAAGACAGATGAAAAGACTCTTCAAATGTAATCCCTGAAGAATGTGAATGTCCACGTACCTTCAGAATTCATTTTGAGGCATAGCATGATCCTGAGATGAGCACCCTGATCATCGTAATTCCTACAAATGAAGCCTGGGAGCTCGATGGCTCTTGGATCTCTTCTGCCCTTTGAAGTCATTTGGGCCATAGCCCAGATATAGCTGATATCTTGGTGTGTCTTTAAAGCAAGGTAAACACCATGCAGTGGCCAGTAGAATGTGCGGCTTCACCCAGTGTACTCAGAGATCATCAACTGTTTGAAAGTAAAGGACAGATGGGTGGGTTGAGCAACAGGTGTGGCTAGAGAGGGTTTTCTCCCAGAGTGAGGAAGGAGCACCAGCCCTGGGACTGCCCCACTCACCCCCAGCCCTAGTTGTTTATCAGGAGGCTTTGTTCAGCAGCCGTGCAGGAGCATTGACAGGTAGCTCTTCCCCCACCTACAGGACCTCTCGTAGCATCAAAATTACTTTTACCTAGCAATGCAGTCCATGAATCTTTTCAAAAATATAAGCGAGGCCATCAATCCCAAACAACAGCTTTTAAGAAAACTGTATCTAGAGTTGGTACTTAATCAGTATTGTCTCAGTACTCGGAGTGAAAATTACACATCCTGGGAGATGCGGCAGCCTGGAGTGGAAACTCGGCAGATTTTTGTCCAGTTGATCTTTGTCCCCCCTCCCCCACCTTTATTCTGTCCCCTAGTGATTTCTTGATACTATTTTATTCCTTGTAACTTTTTCCCTGATGGTTGTAGGCTGGCTTATCTCTCAGGTCACCTCCCTGATTAGGATTGATCTCTCAATATCAGAGGGGTCCTTAAATTTTTTTATTGTGTGTTCATGCACATTTATATGGCACTGGATGCACGTTCAAGTCAGAGGAAAACTTGAAGGAGTCGGGTCTCTCCTTCTGCTATGCGGATTCCAGCCATTAGACTCAGCTCGGGCTTTATCCACCAAGCATTCCGACAGCCTAAGATCTAGTTTTTAAATATATTTTACAGTGTTCTTAGCTTTGTAGCCTCCAGATCCTTGGGTTCCCCCTCCCCCAGGGCCTTTGAGACTATGAACAGATTTCCTCGACAGTCACTTTTTGACCCCTTCCTTAGGTCCATGTGTGGGAAGAAGCCAGATGCCCTCAGAAGCAATGTGTTCATGAAACAAGATGATTTATATACATAAAAAGTCCTGACAAAATTAGCAGAAAGGGGGAAAGTTTAGCAGAAATGGGAGTGGCAGTTTGCAAGCCATCAAAGGGAGACTTCCATCTCTCTTGTTATTGTAGGGTTGAGTTGTGTCTGGTCATCAGTCAACGAGCATGAGCCTTTAGGCTCAAATTAAGAAAACACATTTTCTGTAATGAACTACGGTAATAGTGGTCTATTAATAAATGTGTCTGCCTTATTTGGGCTCTGTAATATTAAAATTAAACATCTAGGTGTACATATTTGTGTATCTGTTCAACTATAACTTTTATGTAATTTTCAAAGAAAGCAGAGAACAAGAACAGCAATAGCAAACAAACAAAAAACCCCGAAACGCTCCTCACTGCATATTGCTGACTCTTCTACATGCATCCAGAGCTGGTTTGTTCCTCCCCGTGGCAGCCAGTGTTCTGGGGCTGCTCAACAGTTGTGGCAAAGCAGACTTGATGAAGCCCTTGCAAGCACAGTCAATGTTTTAGGCTTTTGCTCCTTTTTTGTGAGTGTGGAGTTTCTTCTCCCAGTCCCTGCCGCCTTTTACTCAAAGCTCTTGATTTTATGGGCTAGAGTTCAGTGGCAGACATTTCAGGACCATCGTGTCCTGCATCAGCAGCCCTTTCTCTCTCTCTCTCTCTCTCTCTCTCTCTCTCTCTCTCTCTCTCTCTCTCTCTCTCGGGATGTATGTGTTTCCTGGAAGGCTGCTTGAGTCATGAGCGATTGAGTTAGGATGAGTCTGTACACTGGTATAACTGATGAGTAGGCAGAGGTCAAAGGTTTGGGAATTAAACTCGTTCTAAAGCAGTGTTGTGACAGGTTCCAGTGTCAGAAAAGAAGTGTGTGAATCATGCAGCTACCAGGAGATAAGCGGAAAGAGGAGGGGTAGGGGGAGCCTTGATGATAAAATCTGCTGGTTGCATCCCTCCCCAGATTCTCACAGAGATTTATAGCTCAAGAGGGAAACCGCTTTCCATTGCTGAGGGTTGTATCAGAGCCTGGCTCTCCTTTCTCATTTCTAGTGCCTGGGAGTGGTGGAGGAGACCTGACATCTTGTCAGAACCACTTTTCTCATCAGTAATTGTGCTGGCTCAGCAAAAGATCCACACAGAAATCACTGCAGTAAAGACTGGCTGAAGTCTTTGTCCACACTTGACTTGTTTGTGCCCTGAACAGAAACATGCCTCCCTGCTCCTAGTGCCGCTAAGTCTCTGTCAGGTGAACCATAATACCTAGAAGTAAATCAACAGCCTACAAAAAAGCTTGTCCCTACCATCATGATGCAGTCAACAGGATCTGGACTTTTGGCAACAGGTTTTTTTAACTCAGTACTCTGGGCATACAGCTGTATTTACATTCTGTGTAACAGTGGCTTGCTCGTATTTACAGTCAAGTTGGTGTATTTCCCTGGGCATCATCTCAATGTGCAAAACACTCCAACTTCCATTCTTCTTCAATACCCTTCATAACATTGACCCCTATGTTCTCGGCTCACGCCGAGTGGGTCTGTTGTCTTAGGTCATCCGCAGCTCATGAAATGGCAATACATTCACTTCACATCCATTCATTCTGCTTACAGGAGACTGATGCACCATTATCACGGATGCTTTCTCAAATCCCGCGTGAGATATAAAGCTTGGGAACTGATGAGAACAACACCTTTAGAGACAGCAGGATGCGCTCAAGGCTTCCTGCATTTCATGGCAGGTTAGAGCATTATAAAAGATCACACTGACACTCAAGGGGCCCAGGCCTACCTCCTGGTTAGAATAGAGTTTTTCTCCTTTTAGGTACATTAGCTGTATCCATCAGCACGTAGATGTGACTCCATGTTCAAGTAAAGAATTAACTTGCATGGAGTGTCTATCAAACCAACAAATAGACTTGTGACATCTAACAAAAGCTTAGAAATGGTGTCATAACATCACAGACTCCTGTCTGCTTCTTGAAGTTCAGAGAACTGTAGGCAGCATATCCTCCAGGGGGACAGAAGAATTGCAATCTCTCTCCCCTTCTCCCGTCATAGCCCTGCCAGCTTCGTGTATACTGAGGAGAAGTGAGAAAGGATACATCCATGTTGAACATCTGAGTGACTGGGATGTGAGAACCCATCTCCCGGTGCTTGTCTAGAACTCCACATGCAGTCATGACTTAAAATGGAGATAGCATCTCAGTATTGTTCCTGTGTGAGTGCGTAACACTGAATGAGGCAGGCTGTACCACCTTCCGCAGGAAGCCCAGCTTCAAAGGCACAGCAAGGAACTCAGGCACATCAGACGGAAGGCATCTGCAGATTCAACTCAATGGGTCTGGCCCCCAAATGGTCATAAATTATAATTGCTTCCTCTTTGGAGCACTCTCTGTGTCCTGGTTCTGGGTTACACCACCTTAGAATAAAGCCAAACTCTGCTTCCCTCATGAGATATCACTATCTCCGCATCAAAGCCTCTAAGGGCCAACATGTGATCACCATGTACTCTGATCATGGGCTTTGAGCACAAGTTCTTGAGTGTTCTCAAAATTTACAAGGATGGTGACCTTGTGGACCCAACCTGAACTCAGAATTATTGCCAAACATGAAATAATAATATATATGTTTATGATGTCAAACATGTTTTTCACATCCTGCCTCTCTCTGAAACCCAGCTAGAAAGTCAATTGCTGCGAAAAATGTGGGGAAAGAAGGCTCATTCTGGTTGATCACAGTTCCTAGATGGCCATATGGTACTAATTCAAGTAATGAGCTCTGAGAAGCCTTCAGGACAAAAGCCACAGGGGCTATCTATAGAAACCACCTTTATCACTGTAGTGGAGACAGGGAGGTGGTCGTTAGAGCAGATGAGCCCACGTCTGCCGAGACTACTCAGGCCCCTGGACCACAGCTGTGGTAGTATGAAGCACGATTAATAAAAACTCAGGGTCAGAAATTGGGGTTCAACCTGAAGATCTGAAAAGCAAAACAGACAACCACTGATTCTGACCTCAACCTCAGTCTAAAATGGTGAGCCCGCCTCCCAGAATCTCAGAACGAGATAGTGTCAGAAAGCTGTCTCCCCCTGTTTTATATCCCTCTCTAGGGCTGGGAGATTAAAGATGTGTACCATTGGGATTAAAGGCATGCACCACCCGATTTCTATGGCAACCAGTGTGGCTACTGGGATTAAAGGTGTGTGTTACCATAACCTGGTCTGTAAGGCTGACCAGTGGAACTATTTTACTCTCAAATTGTCAGGCAGTCATTATTTATTAAAATACAGTTAAAATGCCACTAGAGTCGTGGCTGAAGATTCCTACAGAGACCCGCCTAGAGTTTGGTTTCAGCTGCTGCTCAGCCATTGGGTTCCACATGGAACCTGGCTTCTCCAGAGCCATACTGTTTGCCTCCAGCTTGAAAGTGCACATGGCAGCAGGTGGATTGGTCCAACCACAGCTGGCCTGGCTTTGAATTCTGTCTACATCAGCATGAAGGTGAGCTGTTGTGTGTGCCTTTAACTCTGAAAGCTGGACCTTCTTCGCAGATCCCCTGACTGGTTATGTGAGGGACGCTCCATCTCAGGGCTCAGCCTTTGTTGGTGACAGGAAGCACAGTCGTGCATCCTCTTAGCACTGGATAACATTCAGATTCCATTTTGACTCAGCAGCATTCCTGGCCGCCTAGCTCTCTGTGCTCTCCAGGCCAGGGCTCAGAAAGAGTCCCTAAGCCATCCTGTCCCGCTACTCTTTACAAGAAAGTGTCCATGCAGGGCTTTCCATATACTGGAGTCCCAAATGTCATGAATGAAACAAGGTGGGGAGGGTGAGCACAGCATTGACTGTGTCTCCCTGTGATAACATGAGACAGCTTCAGGTTCATCAGCACATGAGTGGGGGGATGGGGGGAACATTACTCCACCCCATATAGCTAACTGAACTTTTCCACATAGACAACAGTTTTAGTTGGCAATCCTTCAGTTTTGAAGAACACATCAATTGTTTATCCGATACCAAATGGTCTGTCCTGAAAACATAAATACAAGCAACATTATACAGATTGAACAGGTTGTGTTTAGGAATATATATATGTGTTCATATATATGGGCACAATAATAATGAAAAAGAGGCTATGAATTTGAAAGAGAGCAAGAAGGAATGATGAGAGGGTGTGGGGGAAGAAAAAAATGATGTAACTATATTATAATCTCAGAACATAAAGTAAGTAAATGAAATGCATTCAAAGCAAGGTGCATCTACTTCCAAAACTGCCATCCACTAACAGAGGTGCCCAGTTTCTTAAGGTTTGACTTTACTCTGAGAATCAAATGAGGGTTGCATTATTTTCCTCCCTCCTTTTTCCCTCCAGCCCCAGCCCTTTCCGGATGCCCTCAACAAGGCCCCCAACTCCCATTCACAGCCTTTTGTCTTTTGATTATTATTGTTAAATACATGCATGCATATGTATGTAATTATGTGTGTGTGCACAAACACATCACAACCTGCTGAGTCTTGTTCTGCTGTTCGTGTGCATATGGTTTTGGGGGACTCCATACTTAAGTGCTGTATATTTCCACTTTTTCCTCTCCCTTCTCTCTTTTCTGCCATGCCATTAATTCACCGCCTTCCAAATTCATGACCTATTCCTTATTACACACATGCACACACACACACACACACACACATATGAGAGCAAATACGTCTAAAAATAAATAAAAGGAAGCCTAAATCTCTTTCATACAGAAGTCCTAGCCATTTGAAGACTTTCCGGATGGGATAAATTTTAACTGTGCCAAGTAAACCTTCCTTTGAAGTTTCTTGTGCGTGGCTGAGAGCATCCAGAGCAGCAGGAAACCGATAAAGCAGGGCCAGTTCCCCTCCATGGTCCAAAATACAGCGAGTGACTGGCAAGGTGATGCCGAATACAGAAGTCACCTTGATGCCTTGGTGCTACATTGCAGGTTTAGGCTTAGCTCGGCATTGAATGCACCCACTGATCTTGAGATGTGCTTCCCGCCATCCCAAACAGGTATGTTTATGAATGCCCTTGTTTGCCAACGTCAGCACCGCAGGCACCCACAAATCCTCAGACAAATGTGCATCAGGGTCATGTGCCTCTGTGGAATTTATTTATATTCCCCACACCCCTGCATTTGGGCACTTACTCTTCAAAGTGGTACGGTAAGAATTTTAGCCTAATTGCTCTCTCCAGGGAAAGGTGCTGCAAGGTCTTAAGAGGCAGACTGGTAATAAGCTGCACACCTCAGCCTGCAGATAAAAAGCTTTATGCAAAATGAAGTAAACTGTTTATTTTCTGTGGTGGCACTTGTTCAAGTGGATGGTTTAAATGTCTCTGCCTACAGAGAACCGACCTCGGGCAGCTTTGCATGAAAGGTATGTGTGTGACTGAGCTGCCGGACCCAGCAGGTATGGAGACATAGGACAGAAAGTCTCTCTTTCTTCAAAGACTTTGAACCTTTCCATAAGAAAGTGCATTTCACAGCCTAGGAGCAAGCTGTTGTGTTTAAGGGTGACTCACATACAAAGATGTCCCAGGCATTTATGTGTTAAGGGACTCACATCTCAGCTTCCCCGGGTTAAGCCTCTTCCTGAGAAAAAGCACCCCAGAGTGTTCTGTGATTGGAGCCGCCCTGGCGCCCTGGGACTAGAATGCTGAGTGCCTTTGACACTCTTTCTGATGAGCGTTTTCAATAAAGCTCCTCTGGCGGCATCACTCCAGCCTGGTGTCTGAAGCCATTCTCTTCATCTTTAGGCCGCGTTTAGCTCTCTTCATAGAAGTGGGCTCGTCAGGACCAATTACATCCAAAATGCAAATAAATCAGACAGGAGCAGTGAAGATGGATTCACTTTTAATCTTCACTCCCTTCTACCGCAAGAGCTGTGTTTGTAACGAAATATTGCAGAGACCGGTGTGAAGGGAGAGGCAGAGATGGAGAAGACCTAACGCTAGGTGGACCTTGACTGCCTGAGGACATGAGGAGCCCACTCCTCAGCCTGTGCTCTTGCTGAGGGGTTGTTGAGGAAATTCTCCTGTCAGAGCTGACATCAGGCCTAGAGAACTGCCTGTGACTCATCCCAGGTCATCCCAACATCTCTTGAAACGGGAATTCTGTAGTCAACTTTGACCAGAGACACAAAAGCTTGCTAAGACATACAGCACAACATTGTTTTACATTGACTATCTCATATTCTCTCTCTCTCTCTCTCTCTCTCTCTCTCTCTCTCTCTCTCTCTCTCTCTCTCTGTGTGTGTGTGTGTGTGTGCATTCACATGAACATGTGAGTGTGGGGAGGTGGGTCAGAGACCAACCTACATTTATTCCTTAGGTAAAGTCCCCCTTTTATTTTTGAGTAAGGGTCTTTCACTAAAGCTTACCAATTAGGCCAGGTTGACAAGCTGGGGAGCCCATGAGCTATCCACCCCTCTTTGCCTCCCCAGTGTAGAGAATGCTCCACCAAGCCCGTTGGCCATTTTTCATAGATACTGGGGATTGAACTGAGGTCTTCAAGCTTGCGTGGCAAACGTGTTACTTGCTGAGACATCTCCCTAGCCCCACACAAGGGCCACGCTCTAATTGCATCCATGCTGAAGGCTTTAACCAAATTCCTCACCTTTTTTTTTTTTTTTTACTCAGCATTGTTCCAAAAATGCTGTGGTAAACTGATCCTATAGCGATTATGATGACCATATTGCCCCATCTCTTTTCTATTTTTTGATGAAACAATCATCAAAATATTTACTTACTGATGTGATGTCATATTCAGAGAGGAAAATGCCGCTACTGAAACTGAATCAAATGATTGCAATAATGATGCTGGGCATAAGAACATTTTTCTCAAGTCCAAAATATTGTTTACCTTACAGTGGAAATTAAACTCTTAGTTCACAGATGTAATCTTGGATTTCTCTGTCTACATGAAATAGGTTCCCAGGTATTCTGTTTTCTTCAGTGTCCCAAGCTCGAGAGGGTGAGGAGCTGTTTCTTGGTGGTCAGCTTCACACAAAACCAGCCATTTGTGCCATAAAGCTGCTCAGACTTCTCGCTGCCAGGATGCAGCGTGCTGAAGTTGATTTCGGGAAATAAAAAGCCTCAGGGTTGCTAACAACATAGTGTGTCATCACAGCAGACCTGGATGGAGACCTCGGCCAGGCCCTGACAGGCAGCTCTCGATAGGATGCCTTTGGCATAGTCTCGTGCCCTGAGTGTAGAGGTCACAGTGAAACCC
>NC_022021.1:50472325-50482606 GCF_000317375.1 Microtus ochrogaster
TAATGATTATAGTATTCAGCAGAACTAGTTGATAGAATCCATCATAACAACAGATATCAGTGTGTTCCATACTTTAAGGTGGGGGGAAAAAGACCTAGAGTAGAGCAAGTTTGAACTTCCAGAGATATTTACATTTGAAAGCAGTGTGCTTCTGCTCCCTCACGGTAGGGCTACTAATCATAGATAAATTCCAAGACGTTCAGCACCCACCTGACTGACCATGCAAAGGCTTCTGAGCATTGTAAAGTCAGAAGAGCCCCATTCTCCACCCCATCACACCCAGTTTAGAGTTTGTCAGATGTCTCTTCATGAACCCTGAAGACTGATGCTTTGCTTCTCAGCCATTTGCTATTCTGTGGGATGAAGACCATGGGGGAGATGCGTGTAGAGAAGGGGGTGAACACGTCACACTGCGTGTGACTTCACAAGTCAGCGAGAGGTCACCAAGGGATGACACACAAATTAGCCTTTGTGAATGGTTTCATTATCACTTCCGAGTCTCTGGAATTTTTTTTTTGCATTTTTTTTTATTAAAAATTTCCATCTCCTCCCCTCCTCCCACTCTCTCCCCTCCCCCCACTCCCCATCCCCCTCCCTCTCCAGTCCAAGGAGCAGTCAGGGTGCCCTACCCTATGGGAAGTCCAAGGTCCTTGAGTCTCTGAATTTTAAGGGGGTCTTAGGCATTCCATAATACACATGACAAGACACTTGGCTAGTTAAACAAGGTCTGCCTGCCCTCAGTGTTCCCATCCTGGAGCTGCCATTGATCTAGAATACTCTCCAAGCCCTTATAGTGCTTGGGTTTCCACACCACCCTCGCTGCTTTGCCAGGCAAGAGAGCGGCACTCAGCGACTCCTCCTCTACCAGTATCCTCTGACTTGTCGCATGCCGCTGTGTGTCTGCGCCTCCTGGGGGGTCTGTGCACTACTGGGATCTCATAACATCTCAACATCAGATGACTCGGTGGAGATCTTCCAACTCAGCTGCTTCCCACAGCAGGCATGGCCCCAGTGTCCTCCTATAAATGTGGATCTCGTTTTTGTATTTAATGTGTCATCTACTGAGGGAGATGACTTAGCCTGCATGTGTTTTCAGGAAGACAGAGTATGTGACTAAAGTCTTAGGTATCCACATGCTAATACACCATGGAATGGTGTGAAGAGAGCTTTTGTAGTATTTCTGGGGACAGCTGAGGGTGGTCACCCAGCATTTAATCTTCCTTCACGAATGCTGCAGTCTCCTCTCTCAGCAGAAACACGCCACGCATGCACTGCTCACACATGCTATCATTGCTTGAGCCTCTTTTATAACGGTTGGCTGGAGTCTGGCCTAGATGCCTTTCCCAGATCCACGTTGAATTCAGAAGGAGCCACTTCTGGGGACCAGGGAAGGTGGAAGGCTGTCTGCTCCAGTCAGGTGACTCAGTTTCTCCTAGAGCTTTGCAGACTGCAGAGTGAGCATGGCATCGGAGTGGGTGTCCTTCCTCTGCACGTCGACCATGTGCCCGTATGGCAGGCCATCTAGAGCAACACCTTGTCAGAAGGACAGCGCCTCACCACCCCTGAGGTTGCCACCCAGAAGTAGGTCCCTTATCAGAACAAGCTTAGACAAATATTTCCAGTTTCCTGTCTCATGACTGTCTGGCCTTTTATCAAATATTCTCTGGGAGGGTTCACTAAGTAAATATAAGAACAAGCATGTGTAGTTGCAGGCCGCTGTACACCCCAGTGTCGGCCTAGCTATCCATCCTGGTTGTGTTTGTCATTTCCAGTGTGTGCTAGGTTACAGCCTGAGATCTCCACCAATCACGCTCATTATTTAAATGAGACAAATGAGCTGTTGTCAGGGAACGCGATCTGAGTGACTTTATTATTCTGACCTAGTGTCAATGCCACGACCTGTCTTGGGCTGCCGGTGGCAAGAGAAAGAGGCAGGCTGTCGAGGTGACAGCGGCCTCTCCATAAATCAGGAGTCCCAGACGTTATGATAACTTTTATTAAAGAGCAAATGGATTTCTTGACATTAGGCTTTTATACATTCCAGTCGGTGAAGTAAATGGAACCGCTTTTCCCCAAAGAGATGAAACTGATTCGGCTCCTGTGAGGGGAGAAAAGAAATGCTTCTCAATTGACTGAACTTGGCTGGCGTCTGTTATGCATATGTAATGACCGCGGTCATAACAAACAGCAAGGGTGGAGGAGGGAGGGGCTGCCGTGTGTGACTCCTGCTGGAGATGCTGTGGCCAGTGATTGCCGACAGGGGGGTCGGGTCAGCCATCCATCCAAATGGTAACGTTTACAGCAGGCTATTTTACTTCAAACCCTTATTAATACATTTCAGAGCATAAGGGGTGAAGCTAATTAGATGACAGAGATGTGATCGATGGTGCTCCCAGTCTTCTGTGAATGTCCTCGGCCCACATCCCCCTCAGGCTCCCATTAACCACAAGGTGTGCGATGACTTTTCCTAAGCTCTGCTGCTTTCTTTGTCAGTTCCGTTGAGATGTGAGAAACGGCTCATATCTCTGAAAATGGCCACTGAAAAAGGCTGTAATAACCCATCTGTATTGCGCAACATTATAAGAAGTAAATGTCATTGCTGGGAAATCAGAAGCTACACATTAAGGATTATTTAGAGTAAAATTTTTAGAAGTTAGAAATATCTACAAAATATTAGACTCATTTTCTAATTGTAGAGAGAAACTTTCAAACTTTGACTTTGTCCCTTTAGAGAGATAATCGTGTCATGTTCTTTTTATCTTTGTTGGGATGAGATTTCACTTTTATTATATTTCTGTAGGGTCCTCCAAAAACAGGTCTTTACTTTGATCAATATAATCTTGGGTCACTCTAGGAAAGGTGGCTCAGCTGTTTTCAGAGTTTCAGAATCAAGGGAGAGGATGTCTTAGGAAAGTTTGCTAACAGCGTAGGCTCTCCCAGACGTACGAGGTGAAAACCTGCTTCCGTCAGGAGTCCTTGACAGAGACACCCAGGGAAAACAGTGCCAGCATCAAGTCTAGAAGTTTTTCTCGTGTGAAGACGTTGCAAGTGGTGAATAAGTGCAGCACGGCTCTGTCTGAGATGGCAGAAAGCCCTTCCAGGTCGGTGTGAGTGTGAGCTCTGGACTCAAGCTGTACTGCGCCTCAGTTAGATACTTGATATTTCGTACTGAGACTGAAGTGGTGAAGACATGTCTCACTACACAGCCAGAGAGCACAACTTACACCCAGTCTACTGTGCCTTCCTTCCTGGTGCCTTGGCTGGTTCTCACACACCCTGAATCAGCCACCGTATCTGCCTCTAACGGAAGCAATGGAGAGGCTACATGCTCCCAGGATGTGCTGGGGGATTTGAAGCTCATGAGACTTTTGCAGAGATGTGATGTCTTTGGGAGAGCTTTGGAAACTAATTCCTGAAGAACACATCTAGAATGTTCTAATCTACCCAAAGTCACGGCTACATGTCTTTGAGAAAGTTGTGTTCAGTCTCAAAACACTCAGCATTTTCTAGTGATGAGCTTTGGGAGGAAGACCGATTCACCTTCTTGTGGACTTGACTTCCTGGGATATTCACAACAAGTGATCAGCCTGTTGAGAGCTCCTGGTGTCATTTTCAAAAACCCTGGAGTGCAACATGTTACTGAACAAAAAGTCAAACTCATGAGAATGCATTTCTGTATTACCAAGACAGAAGTATGTGTCTCTACACAGAGTTTTCCCTTAAGTTACACGTAGAATCTTAGTGGCTGGAGATCTATCCGTCACAAGGGTTGCGTATGGTGGCTTTCTGTGAAGGACAAAAGGTCTAACTTCTCATGGAACAGCCTGAACACAGGAGGGAAACCCTGTTCCTAGCAATAACCACTTGCCTTCTGGGCAAATTCTGTCCCCTTCTACTCAGATTCCGTTGCTGAAGGACATTGGTGAGGAGAGGAGGTGAGTTAACTGAAAAGAGTGTGCCAAGCCACACTCAAGTGTGCGGTGGTGCCAGCAATCCGAGCTATGGGGAGACTGAGGCAGGGGGAGGTCTAGGCTACTGCAAAACTTTCTCACAAAAAAGGAAAGGAAGGAAAGAAAGAGAGAGAGAGAGAAAGAAACGAGAGAAAGAAGAGAGAGAGGAAGAAAGGAAAGAAAGAAAAAAGAGAGAGAAAAAAGGAGAGAGAGAAAGAATGTGCTCATTACGTAGCACCTGGAAGAACGGTCTTGGATTTCACTTTATGCTTACTTAATTATGTACTGAATAGCTTCCTTCCTGAGGATACATAACCCAGTTGAGTCCAAGGCCCACAGTGATATCCACACAAGACAAACACTAGGAGAGTTCATGAAGAAATGGTGACTTGTGATGCTGGACACTGATGCCTCCATCACCAGGCAGTTCTGTACTCAGTGTCCTCTCTACTGAGACTCACCCTGTCGGACGCTCACGTCTCCATCACTATACAGCAGTACGCACTGTCCCCCTCGGCTGAAGCTCCACCTTTCTTTTCCATTCTGTCCATTTCCCTCCCATCATGCTTGATTAGCTGCTCTTCCTATGACCGATGCTCAACATCAGCATCCCTGTCTTACGTGTGTTTGCCAGCTCTGACCCCAGGCCTTTTGTCTTATCTATTGTCTGCAATGTAGAATTCAGACTGTCAATAGGACATATATTTGTTAACTTTTTTCACTTGCTACTCTCAATAGTCCCGTCCTTACAGAATCTGAGGTTTAGTGAATTAAAAAGATTGAAAATTGAACCACCCTGCCCCCCATTTATGTGTTTTCAAATAACAACATAAACTAAACTCTGTTCTTTGCTTTTTAAAAGGCTTTTCCACATTCCTTCAACTTTGAGAGCCTTCAGGAGTTCAGACACTACTTCTGGTCCCATCAGTGTCCAGTTCACTAACGTTCTGAACCCATGGGGCTCACAGTGGACTTGCCGGTGCACTGACCATAGGTTTGTGGAAGAGGCCGCTTGGCAGTGCTGTGGGAGGGATTTCAGTGAGCAAGGGGCTCGACCTCCAGGTCTACCTTCACGACCCATGTGGTCACCTGTAGAGCATCAGGCTCTTCTTTCCACAGTCTAGTTGCTTGCTGGAATAAACATCTCATACCCCTATCCTCAAACAAAATCTTTTGAAAAGCATCTTTTGTACAGACTGAGCAGAGTGTGGCCTGTGGAACAAGTCTGCCATGCAGTGTGTCTCTGTGAAGACAGTTCCACTAACCCGTGGTCACGTGTGTGCATATTTATCGTCTTTGGCTGCCACCAGCAGAAACTGAATTCGCTTCCACTCTCTGGTCCTTTACCAGCCGGGTTTTCAGGCCTCCATCTTGCCTGCCTGGATTGATGTGACTCTCCTCTGTCCCTTGGTGTCAGATCCAGGAGGTCTTGTCACCTTCTGCTCCCAGCCCAGGAGTCCAGGCGAGCCCGAGGCATTAGGAGACACATTTCACATCTGCCACCTCTTCAGAGCTGTCACGAACACCATCATGGCTCTTCCTCACAGAGCCTGGACTCCAAGTTGACTCAACTGTAAAGGAACTGGGAAAGTCCGTGACTTCCTGACCCAGGTGGATCCAGGCTCAGGAGCAACAAAGCAAGAGATGCTCCATGCAGATGCTAGGCAGCTGACTGGTGCTACCTTGAACAGAAGTGGAAGGCTCCTGTTGGATTGACAGGCAAGGTGCCTGTGATAGCTGACTTTGGTTGCTCTAAACAAAAACAAGCTGAGAGAAATAACCCGCCAGGTGAGTATCATCCCACGGTCATCCTGAGAACCCCAGAGCAGTGCTCCCATTGGCCTCGCGGAGAGTTAAGATGGATAGCATCTTTCAAATCCCCCTTCACATTTTTTTCCTTTTTTTTTTTCTCAGAGAAAAACCTGCCACAAGAATACTGGAACAGGAAGACAAATTTCGGGTCGTAATTTATGGAATGTTGCATACCATTTAGCCAGCAGATCTCTCCTGCTCCATTATAAATGTCAAGGCTTCCACTACACTCTGCAGTCGTGTAGGGAAGAAATTTAAAGCATAAATTATGAGCTCCCTTAAAATATATAACCCTGAACAAGCAGACTAGCTTTACCAGGTTGTCACGATCTTTCACGTAAATATGAGCCTAATGTCTTTAAAGTGCCATTTTGTCTTTCCAGCTGATGAAGACACCTCTAAAAGAAGTCAGTTTCTAACATTTTATGTATAGGAAACAGTCAAGATGACTTTCAGACCACAGACTCAGGGATGATCCTTGGCATTCCTACCTGGATTGGCAGTTGGTGTAAATTAATGTTGATTGTCATCTGACCAAGATAGAGCAGTCACCCAAGGACAAAGGGACAAACACCTGATGATGGGCCTCTTGCTACCCCTGCAAGGATCTCTCGTAACTGCGTAACTCTGCCGACCTCAGATGCCCTCTGCTTTGTCATGGGCTATTTAATGCTCTTACAGCCACAGAATCCAGAACTCCATCTCGTTTTCCTCCATGGCTTCCAGGGACCGGAGTACTCATCCTTATGTGAAGAACTGATCAGAAAACTGAGAGATAAAGAGATAAAGAGTCCTCCCTTTCCTCCATTGGAAAAAGCTGCCCAAAGGGTATTAAGCGAGAGGCACCCTACTAATTATGGCGTCTCAGAAGCAGAAAATAGTAGTAGATGAGTTTGTTTGGTGCTTTCAAGTGCCACACAGATTTCATAAACACGGTGAAGATGCCCATGCATTGACTCCCCAGTGCATGCGCACTGTCAGGCAAAGGCTGCCCCTCCACATTCTCGTTAAGATATAGCCTCAGCTTCTGACTCCACTGACGCCAGTGAGCAGGGCTATGAAAGCAAACATGGGATGTGGGGCCTCCCTGTGTGACTGGAATGAAACGTGTGCACTCTCTCACCTCCTGAGATTTGCAGGAGCTTCTAGACCTGGAGGTGACAGCTAACGTGAGCAGATTTGAAGAGGAAAAAGTGCTTGGATCCTCTGCTTAGTCCACTATAGTTGTGGTGCCTCTGCCCTAGAAGGAGGCACGGGAGCAATGGGAACTCAAGTCCCGAAGGAAAAGGATTTCAGAGTAACTCCCCTTTCCCCAGGCACCAACTTTCTATTCTCAGTTAAACCGGAAAACTGTCAAGTGTAGGCGTCCCCAGAGGAGGGCATGCATCGAGCATTTCTGAGCGCCTTTGTCTGTTCTCGTTTTTACTGCCATCTCCCCGATAACTAAAATCTTCTTTAATTCGCTCCTCCTGAGATGGCTCTCCTTGTTTCTTCTCAGGCTGCAGCCATTTCGTCCTGGTTCACTGCTTTGCAGTTCATAGTCAAATATAATCTTTTGTTTACTTGTCTCTTTTTGGGGTCAGAATATGGGAATCCAATGCTCGTTCTGATTTTGTTATGTTATTCCTTGGGATGTACTCTTGCTCCTTCCGGCCCTCCAATCTTACTTCAAACTCTCTGGGAACATTCACATGTTGAAGTTTATGGTGCATTCTCTTCCAGTACTTGGGTTATGGCTTTTGCCCCTGGATTTGTTCATCGTCTCTGAAGAATGATTCTCAGAGTACAAAAACCAACATGAATAAAAGAAATAAGGCGTCGCTGATCAAGGCAATAAGGTAAATGGTGACTCTCAGGGGGTGTATAGGCCCAACCTGTAGTCACAGCCGCAATACATCCCGTGTAGGAAAAACAGAGGTTGTGTTTTAATGCCCAGATCAAGGTGATACTTTCTCCATAATCCTACTCCACAGCAAGTGCAGATTCCAGAGATTTGCATGCTGGGGAATATCAAGACTCAAGTCACAGAACCAGAGCTGTGAGCTGTAAGTATCTTGCACTCATGAGAAGGTACAAGAATAAAGACAGGGTTCCCCACTGCCTGCTGGGAGTCTCTATCCTAGCCATCAAGGTGGGGGACAGCTTTGCTCCCAAAATTGTCTCTGAGTTAGCAAGCACAGTTTGCGAGCTTAAGCCGGCATGATAAAGTGCTGCTCCTTCACCGGAAAGAATGTTTGTTCACGATGCCACCGTCCCCTAGGGGCGCAGAGCAGGGAAATAAGCCCATCAGTTGTCGTTATGACAGGATAAAAATGGAGCCATCATATTTCAATAACACAACGCGACGAACAGCCCCATCCGTGATGAGTTATGGACTCTCCTCTCACTCCGACGATAAGTTAATATTCTCTCCCCAGGATAATTAGAGTAAAGTTCAATTACTGACCCTGGATTGCCATGTGGGCCACACCACGGGTTCTGACACAGCGTTTTCCACATTTATCTTTTCACCTAACGTGCTAAATCTGCATCGCAGTGGTGATTAATCTTGCTGAGCTTCTTCCAGCTTGTACTATTCTTCTTGCATGGCCTGGCAGGTCCCAAGGGTCCCCTTGAGCACTTTGTGAGCAGGCCTGTTACACTGGGTTTCCATGCCGACTTATGTCCCTCTTTGTGTGGGTTATTGGGGTCATTTGCCAAGTTGGGTCATGTGCACCTTCTCATATCGTTCACCCCCTGCCAAGCACAGCCATGCCTGGCTGCCTGCAATCTGTGCCTTTGTGTATTGTGCTCACACACACAAAAACCAGAAGCCCCTTATGTCCATGAGGTGTGGTAAAGGAGAGTCACTTATTAATCTTTAGGAAGCTTACTTTGTGGGCTTCCAGCCTCCATGATCCTTGTTGTTACTTTTTTTCTCCTGGAGAAGCATGAAAACATTGACATACCGTCTTGGCCCTGTTGAAGTGTGTGTGTGTGTGTGTGTGTGTGTGTGTGTGATGTGTTTTCTGATGAGGTGCAGAGGGAGAGGATGTTGGGTATAGCAACTAATAGGGTATTATATCAGTGAAGCCCCTTCAAACAGAAGGTCATTTAAGTCAAATAGCCGTCTATCTGAAAGCCAAGGACATATTTCAATTTGGGATTTACAAGATCTAAATAAAAAAGAAAAGTAAAGACATTGAAGTATTTTATTTTCTTGCTTACAAAATTCTCAGTCCTTGTCTAGGCCTGTAGGTGAGACATTAGGGCTTTATTCCTGTGTTTGAGAGGGTTTCAGGGCTCCTGGCTCACCAAAGTGCGGACAAACAATGGCCCCGGAGCAGAGTGCTATCATAGCAGTTTTCAGACCTCCCACTGGCACCTAATATCCTGGAGGCTGAGGCCAGGACTTCCTAGGGCTGATGCCATCACTTAGGGGATGTTTCCTCTAGAATGTCACATCCTTAAAGTAATAAATGATCCACTGATTTCATTGGTTTGCTACACACATATGACCTGTGTGATCTATCGGTGGGTGGTCTGAGTTTTAGAACAGAATCAGGTGGTTTACAGCTACCAATGTAAGAGAACTCAACTCTGATATTTTGTCTCCTCATGGTATTATGAGAAGTCATCTGGAAAACCAGGAGTGTGGATCTTCTTGCTGATCTGGATGAGTCTGGGTTTGAACTTTTGACCCCGCCTTAGTTTGGTCCTATTGCTGTGATAAAATACCATAATCAAAAGCAACTTGGAAATGAAAGTGTTTATTTATTTCGCTTACAGGTTCAGAGTAAGCCAAGGTAGGAACCTAGAGCCAGGAACTGAAGCATAGACCAGGGAACAATGCTTAATGACTTGTTCCCCATGATTTGGTCAGCTTACTCTTTGAATGCCTCCACCTGCCCAAGGATGGTGATACCTATAATGGGCTAGACCCAAAGATAATACCCACAGTCCAATCTGATAGGGTATCTTCTTCACTGAAGCTACCTATTTTCAAATGACTCTAGTTTGTGTCAAGTAGACATAAAACTAACCAGCACAGACCCTGTGTTTCAAGTTCCTCATCTGTAGAAGCACTTTAGCCAGGGTGTTCCTCTGTATTCATTAATTTTTTTCTTGGACCCCGGACCTAGTCATTCCACTGCACACCAGGTATTTCCACTAGAAAAACGTAGATATTTTGGATTATCTATTGAATAAACACTAATGGGCTAGATGCCAAATGTAATTCTATAAAGTTCTACACATGTGCAAACTTGATTTGAAGTTAGATATTTTCATCCTTGCTACTGAGCTTTCAAAACAGTCATTCAATGCTGGGAGGTTGTGGTGAATACCTTTAATATCAACACTCAGGAGGAAGAGGCAGATGCATCTCAGAATTCAAGGCCAGAATGTGTCCACAGAGTGAGTTTCAGGACAGGTTGGAGAAATCTCATCTTGAAACACACACACACACACACACACACACACACACACACACACACACACACACACACAGAGAGAGAGAGAGAGAGAGAGAGAGAGAGAG
>NC_022021.1:50482706-50483365 GCF_000317375.1 Microtus ochrogaster
AGAGAGAGAGAGAGAGAGAGAGAGAGAGAGAGAGAGAGAGAGAGAGAGAGAATCATTCAAGGGCTATTGAGAAGGCTCAGCCATTAAGAACAGGTGCTGGGTTTGTTTTTTTTTTTATTTCATAGCACCCATATCAGGTGGCTTTCAACAGTCTGCAACTCCAGCTCTAGGGTACCAACGTCCTCTTCTGATACACGGGCACCTGTACCAATGTCTACATACCCAAGGACAGAAAGAAATATATAGAATTAAAATAAATGAATAAGAAGACCCTAGTCATTCAGTGTCCTGTTCAAATGGAACTATTACAATTTGGTTGTAAACTGAGTTGCTGACCTCTACAGAATACGTAAGACCGTTTCTTCTCATTACCTTCCCTAGTGAAACTCCTGCTCAAGGCAGCAGGTCAGATTCAGGGTGTAGATCACTGTTCTGCAGAGTGTAGAAGGTTACTTCCCACAGAGGGAGGCACGAGTTTGGTGGGTGTAATAGTTTGAAGTCATATTAGGGTAGAGCAGATGAATAGGAATATGGGTCTCTTATCTCCTGTCTGAAAGGCAGGTCCTATGTATATCTCTCTTTATGAGGGTGGAGCTGAGCAGACCTCTATGTATATCTCTCTTTAGGAGGGTGGGGCTGAGCAGACCTCTATGTATATC
>NC_022021.1:50483595-50533078 GCF_000317375.1 Microtus ochrogaster
TGAGCAGACCTCTATGTATATCTCTCTTTAGGAGGGTGGGGCTGAGCAGACCTCTATGTATATCTCTCTTTAGGAGGGTGGGGCTGAGCAGACCTGCCTTCTCCCACTTGTTCCCCTCTTCCGTTCAGTTTCTCCCACACCACCAGGGCAGATGCAGAGACAATGACCCAGATCCTATTTTTGACATAAACTGACCTCTTTTATGAGGGTTTAAATGAAGCCTTGGCAAACTGATTTGAGTCTTGGGTGTCAGGCGCCTGACCCAATGTAAATCAAACTCTAAGAGACAGCAAAGATGCACTTGGAATCCATCATTGACTACAGACTGGAGGATGCTGCAATCTGTTCACCACCTGGCCAGGTTCTGAGCCTCTGTCAACTCTCCTCAGAAACCCTCTCCAGGATCAGTTGCCCAGATCAGAAGCCAGCTTTTGCTTTACAAGCAAATGAGCTACGTTGGGAGTGTTTGTGTCTAACTCTTTCTGGAAGCAGGGTTAAAAACAGGCCGCTCTTAAAACTCTCCCTTGGGAATCTTTTGTTTGAAAATTACACTCGGTATCAAACGATTTTGACGTGAATAGGATAAAAGGCCTTAGTTTAAGCGCATCGCACTCTGCAGGTGAAATACCGTGAGTACCGATGACAGCAGCGACAGAGGAGCGAAGGCAAAGAGTCTTTCAAACTTGAGGGGGAAAAATTGCCTCCTCGACTTGACATAAGCCTGGGAGAGTTTATGCAAGAAAGAGGCAGGATGTGTGTCTCTCAGCCTCCAGAACTCCTGCATAAGAATGAGCCAGCATCTCGGCTGGCCCTCCAGTGCGGCTTCCTTTGCCATTTGTCTTCCAATCATCAGATGAAATGAGAGCCTCATGGGCAGACTTCTCCCGCTAGCCCTGTGAGCCCCCTCCTCCAAAGCTCCGGTTACTCAGCAAGATTGAAGCTGCCTTTTCCCTCCTGATTTATTCTCAAGAACAGGCACAATTTGGACTTTTTCTTCATGCAACTCTTTGTCCAGGTACTTCCTTGCTTCTACTTTGAACAAAAATGCAAACTCCCCCCCCCCCAGCTTTGTGAAGAGTAACATCTGTTTTCATTCTAAAGCTATCCTCATTCCATCCCATAAGCTCTCCTTGGGGTTTGCTTCAGCTGCACTTTGAGTTTTCTCTCAGCACATTTCCTTTCTGAATCAATAATGTAATATTTGTAGTTTTAAACATGAAACAGAGAACTTTTCTTTTTGCTCACGTGATCCTGTGTTTTCCTCTGGTAACCAGGCCAGCTAAGCAGCACATTGAATAGCTGCAAAGTTGAATGTCTGGGATGCAAAAGGCTCTTCCTAGGGGTGTGTGGGGAGCGCCTAGCCTCTGACTGACTCCTGACATTTTGACATTGTGACTTTGTGGGCTTCACTGAAGCACAGGGACTGTCAAGAAATATAGTGTCTACTGTGAGTGGGGTGAAGGGAGAGAGGGGCATCCACTATAGTTGAGACATTCCCTATACTGTTGACCTAACACAGGTGAGCTCTGTATCTTACCAATGGGAACTTCCCAATGAAGGAGGAGAAGAAAATGGAAAGAGAGGGGGAAAAAAGCGGAAAGAAACAAATGCAGGATGGTGGAAGTTAACAAATTTTGGGCGGGGATCAGGATGTGAAGAAAAACACAGAGGTTCTCAAGGGATCTTCTGAAGAAGGAGGACTTCCCCAGATGACTGTATATCTGTGGACGTTGTAGAGAATGAGAGAGTCCCCAAAGCAACAGAATGGTCAGCATTATTCCCCTTTCTGCAGTCAAACTGCCCCCTCCCTCTCTCCTTTGGCTTTACTCTAAGCATCTACCAGCTTAGTCATCCAGCTGTGGACAGAGATGACCCTGGAAGCCACATCTGGCCATGGCAGATATGTGGAGTTGTACCAGTGAAAGTATGGACACCTAACCCCAACACATAAATCACCAGAAGGGACTTCGGGGTGTAAACACACAGCCATGGAATTTAACCCTCAGAATTCTCACAGAAGCTGGCCTTGCAGCTCGTAAGGCAGGGTTTCCCACCCTCCACCCAAACCCCTCCACCTGTTATCTTCAGAGCCTCACCCCAGTGGGCACTCTCTCATGGAAGAAAACTGTTCTGAACACTTCCTCGGGCAATTCTCATTTATTTGTTTATATTTGTCTTTAATCTAGGTTATTTGAGGTAGGGCCTTGCTAGATAGCCCTGGCTGGCCCTGAACTTGTGACAATCCTCAGTCCTCTGCCTCCAAGATGCTGAGATTCCAGGTATGCACTACCACATCTGACTTTTAACAATCCATTTTCAATTTACTGTGTCTTCCATTACAAGCAAGGTGACTGGAGGGAAGCAAAGTCAACAAAAGTAAACACTGGTAGAATTAACAAAAATCAGTTTATTCTTGCACTAAAGCTTTCTAAAATCCTAGTTTTCCTTTGCTCCTATTTTTTAAAGATGCAATATGTTTGTACAAAGTTTGACAAAACCAAAAATACAGATTTTATGCTAATCCTTAAAATTTTAATATTACACAGTTACAAAAACACATATAGGTTAACTATTTCATTATGTAATTGAGAATATAAATAGAGATCTCAAGATGGTGGTTCCTAGGGACCCAAGCAGGAGCAAGCTTTAAGGGTTTGGTTTAACTTTTATATCTAAACAAGTTATGTGCATGTTAGTAACAGGATTGTTTCTTTTATTTTATTTTATTTTATTTATTTATTTATTTATTTATTTTTTGGTTTTTCGAGACAGGGTTTCTCTGTGGCTTTGGAGCCTGTCCTGGAACGATTGTTTCTTTTATGGATGTAAAAATGTGAGCAAGGCAGGATCTGATAACAAAATGCAGTGTGTGCATACAACCTTGAAGAGGATTCTAACACAGTGTGGTGAGTCTCAAGGTCACTATAGCCAACAATGTGCCAGTCACAGAAGAAAGGCTGACAGTCACACTGGCATGAAGTCTGCATACTCAGACTCATGGAGCCTCTGTGAATTCATGGATTCCAGGGCTGAGATACGGATGAGCATAGGCTGAGTTCTGCAAGATCAACATTGGGGATGAAGGGTCTGAATAAGAGCCAACAGATCAAGGAGTTTGCTGTGAGATCGCGTCCTAGTAATGTCAGAGGCTATAGCCATAAAACCGCACCAATATTGCTACCTAAGCATGACTTGAATGAGGACAACAGCAATAGATACAGGAAGCAGACAGGGGAAGCCAAGCAGGTGCTTCTCCAAGGGAGCACACACCATTTGGTTATCCAACACGAGGTGGTCAGAAACATACACATATGTAACACTATATGGACTGAGTTGTACTTATATACTTAGTAATATAAAACAACAATTAATTTTAAAAGATATGACTTTGAAAGAGAGCAAGGAGAGATTTGTGGGAGGGTTTGAAGATGGGAAAGGGAAGGAGGAATGATATAATTATTGTCTCAAAAAAATAAAAAATAATTTTAAGAGATAAAATTTATAGAGATGTTTGGGCAATCATATGAACATGTGTGACACTCAGAAAATATACACTTAAAATGGTCATGATGAAAAATTATGTGTCTATTTTATCATGACAAAAATAAGACATGTAACATAAGTATGGTGAATTACTAAGATGCACGATCTCAGGGTGGGGTTATGAGAACATATTAATTTTCCCGAGTCATCGTTTCTTAGAGGGGCAAACAGAATTCCATGGAGATCAGAGTGCAAAGCAAAGCACCTGTCCTTCCTGCCCGTGCCACCTCCTTCTTCTCTGGGACCTCCCCAGGTCATGACCATGGCCTCAGGGCATCCTGGACACCTGAATCTATTCATCTACTTGACCCTGTCTTTGCTCCACATAGATAATTTCTTACTCCATCTTTAATTTTCTTTATTTCCAAAGCATGGAAATCAACAGCACACAGGAGGGGCTATTGAAAAATATTTGTTGGCTGACTTAATAAACAAATAAATAGACAATCCAGACTAACATTCCAGTCTCTAAAGATTGGCAAAAGCCCCTTCTGAAAAGAAATGAATCATAGGCTTTTATGAAGCCTGTGTGTGTTTTGAGTTTGTTTTGCTTAGTTTTTTTTTTTTTTTCCAAGTCCAGAACAAGAAGGGAAGTGTCAAGACTGCTTTCAGGATGTCCTGTTATCTGTTATCGGACCTGAGAAATATGGAGTGGGACCTTCTCTTCTCCTGGGGCCTTCATGTTCCTTTGAATGTGTTTTCCCAGAAGATGCCCTGTGTATCTTGTAGGCTCGGAATAGCTTCGAAGAGCTCTGAGTGTTGGTTCCACTGTGTGGGTTTTTGGCACAATGGAATGATTCTCCAGCCACTAGAAGCTCTGCTGGTGGGAACAAGCTTCCCAAAGGTTCTCAGCTTGAGTTTCCTGCAGGTGGGACTCTCACACTATTGTGCTATGAGATTGCTTACTGAGATTCTCCATTGTCTGTTCCAAATCCACAGTTTCTGATCTCTCGGGGCTCCTCAGATGGCTCCACCCTCCTTCTCCAAGGAGCTTCAGGGAAGATCAATCTGGATCCGATTGTTGTTCAGAACTGTGATTGGTCTCCCATGACCCCAGCCTTGTGCAACATGGAGTGAGGGGACCCCTCACTCCTTTCCCGACACATGAATGTGAGCTTCACTCTACAGCTCTGTGTTTTCTTTGCGCTCAATGAAGCCATCATATCTAAAATCACAAATTAAGTTCAAGCATCCAAACCAACATGGACTAAGGAGGATTTGAAGATCAGGTATGATTGACAGACTTCTACCCGACAATGAGTGCTCCGGGCTTAGAGAGATAACAGAATGATCAGTATTAGAAAAAAAACTGCAAACATCATACAAAACATCTTCAGAGATGTGGCAAGTTAAAGGTTCAAAACCTTGCTTAGCCCCAAGCCTCCTCGTTCTCAGAATCCAGCTGTACTCTTGTCTACACTTGTCTTGCTTTGAAAATAAAACAGAGACACAAGGACCTGAGTCCTGAGGTTGTGGAGAGGGTTGAGGGAGGCAGAGATAAGCAGAGGCTCTATCAACCTTCAGTAGGCATACAGACATGAGGTCGTAGAGCCCCCATTCCTTTTCTCTCCCACAAGTGTCCATGCAGTCTTCAGGTCTGGATGAGATTCTGACTTATTTCAGTATGAGGGCGGTAGGGAAAGAACATCCCAGAAGCCAGAGGGTTAGACATCTCTCACACACACATACACACAAAAATCTCCTGGTGTAATTCCCAGAAAGATTTTAGACCCTGAAGAGGTTTATAGAATTGGCTGAATTTGGAGTAAACATCTCCAAAATGTTGGGAATGTTTCCAAACTGAGATGAAATTTGAGGTCCACCCATTTCACTAGTCATTAAGATAAAGAGAAATCCTTGTTGAAATTGGATTACACAATGGGTATTCCAGCCATTGTGGAAATAGATCTACCCACAGATTCCACGCCAGTCTTCTCCCAGCCCAGCTGCTGGCAGGGAAACAAACCCTTCTCTTTCCCCTGGCCATTTGTTCGGTACTGTCACTTCTGAGACAGCCTGTGTTTGATAATATCAATGTGAATAGACCAGGATGCTTGGAAGTAAAGACAGGGAAATTGAGTAGGGAATGAATCCTGACATTAGACTCAAATACATGGTTATTGTGTGTGTTAACAGAAAGAAAGACATAAATAAATAAAACGAAATAACACACTGAGTTGTTACCCTTCTCTAAGACTGGGATCCACCAGAGGTGCTCCAGTTGCTGCTTCCACCAGCACAGACCCCTGTATGCTCCTATAGCATCTAACCTCTTCCACTTTCAATGTGAGATGGCCACATGGATTCAATAGTTTTAGCACCAGTGCAAAGCAGCACTGACCACATCTGGAACCAGCCTGTGAAATCACTGGGGAATCGCAGGGACTTTCTAATCTGTGGACCCACTCTGCCCACCTCCTTCTAGCTAAGAGGCAGATCAGTGGGAGCCCTTCCCCATACTGAGAGTTAAATATCCAATGATATCAATAACAAATCTATAGCTAACCCATGACATCATCTTATAACTATAATTTAACCTATGATGTCGTTGAACACTCCTACAGTGCCCTGGCTCTCCATGTGTGGGACAGGTGGAAAGCAAGGGCTACCTGCGCTATAAGACAGCATCTTAGGACTGGGTGACCCTTTCCTCCTTCCCTGTACTTTTCCACACAAGGTGCATGGATAGACCATGGCTATGTCCTCCAGGCTATGTCCATGGTCAACAGGTCACTATGAGCAGCCTCATCTATTCCATTTCAGTTTGGCCACACAGCATTTTCACTCACTCAGACTTAGTGACAGTCTGAGTGCAGACTATTTAAGCCATTGTGATGTCAGAAAGCTGTGCAAATATTAAAGTATCACTACAAATAAACTATCAGAAAAGTGAACGAAAAGCTAGCGTCTAAAAGCATAGCTCCTGCTATAAGTGGCAGTTATTGGTGACCAATTGCTGCTCTCTGCTCGTTTCCCCAGAGTTCCTTGTAGGTAGGACCAGCTTTTCACTTAGCTCCAGCATCATCTGGACCAGATAGCTCTCTCCAGCTCTCAGAGGAGCCCCTCAGAACCAACCATAGAGAAATGATGCATGGCATCAGCAAGAGTAGCAGACGGCCACTCTTCCCTCTACCGCAAACGTTACAGCTCTTTGGTGTCACAGCCAGGGCATGTTTGGCTATAGTGGTGTGCCGTGTCTCTCACCCTCTCGTGAGTCAAAGCTTTTTTTTTTTAACATCCAGTTCATTTGTAAATATTCCCCCTCCCTGGAAGTGAAAAGAATTAAAAGTGTTGAAATAGTTTTGTTGTATGATAGGGCATTGTTTGTAATAGCCAGAACCTGGAAACAACCTAGATGCCCTTCAATAGAAGAATGGATGAAGAAAGTATAGAATATATACATATTAGAGTACTACTCAGCAGTAAAAAACAAGAACTTCTTGAAGTTTGCATACAAATGGATGGAAATAGAAAACACTATCCTGAGTGAGGTAAGCCAGACCCAAAAAGAGGAACATGGGATGTACTCACTCATATTTGGTTTCTAGCCATAATTAAAGGACAGTGACCTTATAATTTGCAATCCTAGAGAAGCTAAATAAGAAGGTGAATCCAAAGACAAACATATAGGCATCCCCCTGAATATTAACCTTCATCAGGCGATGAAAGGAGACAGAGACAGAGACCCAAATTGGAGCACCGGACAGAAATCTCAAGGTCCAAATCAGGAGCAGAAGGAGGGGGAGCACGAGCAAGGAACTCAGGACCGCGAGGGGTACACCCACATTCTGAGACAATGGGGATGTTCTTTCGGGAATTCACCAAGGCCAGCTGGCCTGAGTCTGAAAAAGCATGGGATAAAACTGGACTTGCTGAACATAGCGGACAATGAGGACTGCTGAGAACTCAAGAACAAGGGCAATGGGTTTTTGATCCTACTGCACGTGCTGGCTTTGGGGGGGCCTGGGTGGTTTGGATGCTCAACTTACTAAACCTGGATGGAGGTGGGCGGTCCTTGGACTTCCCACAGGTCAGGGAACCCTGATGGCTCTTCAAGCTGATGAGGGAGAGGGACTTAATTGGGGGAGGGGGAGGGAAATGGGAGGCGGTGGCGGGGAGGAGGCAGAAATCCTCAATAAATAAATAAATTTTTAAAAAAAGTGTTGAAATAGGATTCATACCAGTGGCCATGAGCCAAAGACGGCCAGTTACTTTTGTCCAAGCAGAAACCCCCAAGTCCACAGGGAAATTGGGGGCTCAGCAGGAAGAGTCAGAGAATGTCACTGAGAGCTTGAGGGGCTGTGTGGCCGGGGAGAGTCACAGGCTGAGCCAGGGGAGTGCTGGAACCTTAGCCATCTTCTCCCAGAAAGCAAACTTATGTGCAATTACTGTAGCCGATGTCTGTGGTCTCTACTCACAGCACTGGGTTCAGTTCGCCGTTGCTGCAGACTGGAGCTTGGGTCAGTAGCAGGCTGTTGGGATGTATTTTCCAACTCCTCAGAAGTGTGGTTTCTTCTCTCGCACCCCATTCCGCTCTCACAGTCAGCTTTGGGTTGTCTCTGTGCTTGAACTGCTGATATGTGAGAGCCCCCCTCAAGCAGGCTGCCATAACTAAATTCAGGCTCTTTTCTGAATCCTCATCAGCTGGTGGCCCTTGTTTTACCTGTCTGAGAACTCTCAAAGGCTCTAAGTCAGTGGTTCTTCCAGCGTTTAGAATGTCCCCAGAAGCCCCTAGAGCTGTCCTCCTCAGTGACATCAAAGAGCTTTATCATACCTGGCTCCCAAACATCCATCTCCCTAAGAGCCTTAGAGAAGGCTTCTTTTTTTTTATGTTGTTCACCAACTCTCCTCCTGATGATTGTGATGGATGGATACAAAAATGTATGATTTGATGTACTGCAAAAGTTTAGCATGCCACTTTGTGTAGGGATGATTGAAATGAATCAGAATTTTGATTTAATCCTGGAAGTTACCAGGCATTAAAATATCACTTAGATGTCAGTTGCAAACTTCTTATTTTTCAAAACCTCTAATTGCTTGAATACTCATAGATGTTGTATCAATGAATATTGCTAGCCAATAGAAGTTTATCTATTCGTCAAAGCATCTGCTTCATGATTGATTAAGGTTAAGATTAATATCTCCTGGTTAAGGACACACTATCACAGGGTTTGGGGTGTGCTGACATGCTTATATAGGTTGCAGCATCATATTTCTGAAATAGTTATTTTGTGTCTATCTCCTCACAATAAGTAATAAAATAGGAAAAAATTCAAATGAGAGGTAAAGGAGTCTTGGCCCTTGCACACACAGGGCTGACCAGTTCATCAAATACTCCATTAAACAGCAGCATCCCCTCCTGAAGTTCTGCGCCTAGGGAATCAATACCCCAGCTACTTCAGAGACAATGTTTTTAAGGGACATTTCTTTTATTGATTTCTCCAACTCCTCATAACGAAGGAGCATCCATGGCAATCTTGCTAACAATGGTTTGCTGAGCCTATAACACAAGATGACTTTTAAGGACACTTGGTATGCACACAGTGCATCCGACCAGGGGAAGAGAGATGGAAATTAAAAACCCAATGGACCTTGCTGGCCTCTGTGGATCATCCACTCCAGCTGGAGGAAGACCAGCCGTGCTCAGATCCTCTCAAAATTCTTTAGCTCTTAGACGGCTTTGTGGCCAAGGTCCTGAGCTAAAGAACGGTAGTTAGGCTTCCTCGGGGAGGGCAACGAGTCTTCTTTCCTCGAGAAACTCTACCCATGAGTACCCAGGCTGCCATCAATTACCAAGACCTCTGCAGGATGGCTCCAAGTAATCAAGCTATCTCTTGATTTTACAGCTCGCCAAGTGACTGGCATTGTCAGATTTCAGAAAATTGAATTGAGCTTTATGAAACATATGTTTAAAAGCTGTACACTTTCAATAATTATGCTATAACAGCCCGGTTTTTATGCAAAGCTAACTAGATATTGTCATATTAAAATAGCAAATCCAATTCATTTCTTATGAAACACATGTTTAAAAAAATACACGGAACACTTTAATTATTTCAGAAGTGTTGAGGCCAGCTCGCCAGCCTACTGCATATTGCATTTGTTTAAAACTCAATCATGCAAAATGAAGACTCGATTTGAAAAATTTTAATAAAGATAACCAGCCCATCATGATATCATTTGAATGCTAATGGGCACTCCCATTCAGCCAGGGAGAGTAGTGTCAACTTCGCTGGAGGCTCTTTATTCTGCAATAAAAACATTTACATTCTAATGATTTTATTAAAGCTCAGGAGCTGTCAGCAGCCCCAGATGACTCCCTGGCAAACTCTATCAGTTATCAACTCATATTGCCTTTATCAAAACCACCCAGCGGTGAGCCCACCGCCACAATGAGAGTCTGCTGCTCACAGAGGCAGTATTTAATCATTTCTTCTCCAGCATTGTTCTGCTTATATGGCATAAATAAGAGCTTCAAATAACCCCAGAGTGCTGCTGACAAAGAAACGGAGCCTCGGCCCTATTTATCTTCCTCACATTCTCCAGGAGCCTTCGCTCCCATACCCGCCCCCACCTTTTATTTTGTTGTTGTTGCTGGCACTTAATTTTTTTTTTTTATTTGCCACTCCTATCATCATTCAAGAGCTGTGAGTTTCTTCTTCACCTGAACAGGAGGGCTTGGAGAGTCAGGCACAGAGGTGACCCTGTTGTTGGTAGAGGAAATGATAGCATGGGCCTTGAGGGACAGACGGATGGAAGCACCTATTGGTGAGCAGGGCAGGACCCTTAGGGGAAGGAGAGGATGAAGGACTTTGCACAAGGTCCCTGTCACCCGGTGAGCTCTCAAGGCCGAGGAGCAAGCGGTGTGCTGGGTTGTTAGGTTCTAGTCTCCTCTCTATTTAAACGTGCTTTGCACAGGTAGGAGGATAAGTCACTGCCACTAGAACTTGGATTGGCTCTAAGAGCCCCCACCCCTTGTTTCCTCTTCCAGAACAGAAGTCAGAAGTCGCAAATGAGTGCGTGAGAGGTTTTCTGGGATAGCCAGCTGAGCCGAGCAGACATTTCTCCTCTCCCGGGCAAGGCTGGAAAAGGCATTTCCTCAGGTTAGTTGAAGGGGATCTTGATTAGGCATTGACTCTTCTTCTCTTTTTACTTCTGGGTGTTCTGATAAAGTTCTTTTCAAAATAAGTGCCCGATTTTACTGCTGAATAAACAGCTCTACTTGCTGAAGGTGGATGGGTGCCTGCCTGGAACCCAGTCGGTATGCATGATGTTTATGGGAAAAGATGGTTGCTTGGATATGAAAGTGAATCTAAATTCACCTACAGGCCTTGAGAGTCTTCATTCTACAGGTCTATGCATTGCTGTTCCGTGCATTGCTGCACTGGGATCAAATCTGGACAGAAATACTGGCATTTCATGGGCTCTCCTAGATGAACCAAGAGGATTTTCTCTTCATAGCCACTCTGAATCAGCTGAAATACCCCTGGTGAAACTCACAGAACTGTGCGAAGTCGTGCCTACTGTGATAATGGGAATCCTCTGTGAGGACTTATGTCTGGGCTGGTGAGAACAGAGTTATCTCCCCAGAGCCAGATCTGGGAGCAAGGATTCTGTTCAATGAGAGGCTTTGGGATGTGGTTTGGTCCACATAATGGAGGAAGACACCACTTCTCTGTTCCAAGTGTCTGGAGACTCCACCAGCTACAAGCCTGGTAGAGCCATTGATTAGAGCAGACTCTACATCCTCATTCGCCTGGGGTGACCGAGACCAGAATCTGGGCAGAAGCCCCACCAACTCCAGCCCCTTTCCCCCTCAAGCATCGGGAGAACCACGTGTTCCTCGGCTGCTGAGAGGAAAATCTAGGCTATCAGCAGTGCTCCAGTCTCCCCCAGGTGCTTCACATGCCCCTGTAAAAGGGAAAAAAGCCGTACAAGGTCACTTAAACCAGAGGTAACACTTGGCAGGAAAACAGACCGTGATACAGTAAAAAGGTGACATACATCTAATATTAAATAAACAGGAGTGGAGTTCTCTAGATAATCCCACCCATAATCTATCACTATATTAAAAGAAAGGTCAGGATAGTGGGCAGATATGAATAACAAAAAAGAAAGAAAGAAAAGAATATAAATCTCTTTACTAAAATATCCAAGAAATTGGCTCTGTCTTATCAGGAATGAGGGTGATGAGCACAAGCCAGGAACGGCTCTAAGTGACTGGAGCTGTCACTATGGGGGCACAGCTCACTGAAGGACTAATATATTCATAGTCAGGGAAGCTCTATGCCCTGTCCTCCCTTCCTGCTTGCCTCGGCTCCCTGATCTCTGAGGTCAAAAGGATGAAGCTAGCAGGAACTTTGGCACTTACACGGGTAATGGTGGGAAATGGGAGTCATCCTTAAACACAGATATCATTATAGAATTAAAAGGAATTATTTTTTCCAATCAAACCACAGTGAAAGCTGTACTGCCCCCTATGAAGTTGCCACTCGGCTTCCAACTTCTTTCTGTTGGCCTGCCAGTGCTGGCAGCCTGCTTCTAGTGGTCACTAGCAATTCGTAGCTATGTCTGGCAGTCCTAGCAAACCACAGACCACTTCCCGTCATCCCACAGTTGGGTGTTCTGGGGCCACCTGCTATTCTGACACCTTCTGAAAGGTGACATGGCTCTTTATATTTCAATTTTGAATCTGGTCTTTAATTACTTTACAAACTGCTGCTTTGCATGTGTTAGGACAGAAGACAGATATCCATACCTCATCAAACCATCCCTTCTATAGCTCTCTCAAGAAGTTTATATCAGATCACACCAAAACCAGATCTCCAGTACTGAGAAAGTACACAAATATCATAGCATTGCATATTTATGTGTCTTTGTTCAAAGACTTAACAATGACTTCATCTTCTTCAAGCGAGAGCAAGAAGAGGAAGGGGCTATGCAGCCCTGGGCAGCTTTGAGGTGCTAAGAAGATTTGAACCCAATGCAGATATGCTTCATGATATCAAATTGTTCTTTTATATTATATTCTTCTTGTCATTAAAGCAAGGTAAAATAAAATTGAGACTAGACATGGGTTTAAGTCTCCATACTTAAACAAAACTCAATGGCATTCAGATGAGGTTACAGTCTTTATGAGTGTGTCATCTGTCTGTCTTCTTACCTATTCATTATCTATCACCTATCAATCACCTACCTATGCATCAACTATTTTTTCACGATCTATTCATCCATCTATCATTTGTTTATTCACCTATCCTATATCTATCTATCTACTGATCTCATTATTTTAGCCTCAATAGCCTTGAATTCCATCTCTCTGTGGCTTTTCCTTTGACTCCCCCCCCATCATCTGTCATCAACACATCTCTCTACTGATCTGTGATCTAACTAATGCATTACTTATGCATTAGTGATGAACACAGAGTAGCTCTTGTGTTCCCCCACACATGAACAGACAACACACACTTCCTGGAAGACAGACCCAGCTGGAATTGAGTGAGATAAAAGCTAGAATCAGGTGGCCATCATCATTCAAAAACAGAAAGTTCATTTGCCCACTGATGAAGAGTAGAAAGATGGAGAGCAGTTGTTGAGTGACATTGTCTCCTATGCCATTTGATTCTTATATTAAGGAGCTGAAAATGGAAGAGTGGTTTGATTCGGAAAAAATTACTCTGTTTGTAACCATAGTTTGTCCAGCTGGATGGATAGACACGGAGATGGAAGGTACACATGAGCATGTGGAGAGGGGACACACAAGACATGCTTGCCTCGAGCACCCTCCTCTGCAGGAGGGCCCCACAGCAACTACACAGAAAAGCACCTATCCAGGCGGTCATCGAAGCAGTGGCCAACACCAGGCCCTCCCATCCTCACCAATCACTCAGATCAGCAGCGAAGTGAAGACGAAATAGAAGCACACTTGATACCCAGCCTCACATTGCTCTGACACACAGAAAAAGGGTGGTGATAGTTCAATTATATTTTAATAAATAAAGCTTGCCTGAACTCAGAGAGTAAAACAGCCTTACAGGCAGTGGTGACACACGCCTTTAATCCCAGCAGTGAAGAGGAATATAAGATGGGAGGAGACAGCTCTCACCCACAGTCTCATTCTGAGATTCCTGGAGGAAGGATCACCATATCAGACTGAGGTAGAGTAAGAACCAGTGGGTGGATGTTTTGCTTTTCTGACCTTTATGTTGAACCCCAATATCTGTCTCTGGGTTTTTACCAATTTTACAGAAAAGCATCCAGATCTTGTCTTTAAAATGAAAGGAGATTACAGGTTTATGAGCTCACCCAGGATCCAGCCCTGCCAGACACATAGCCTCCCAAAGTTCATATGGGTGTAAAAGTGGAAGTACAAAATAATGCCCTATAGTATAAAATAGTGTATGTGAGGCATACATTTGTGAATATATCATGTAGGATAATAGAAACTAATTTAGCATCTAGTACAAATAGGTACTATGACACAAAACAGCAAAGCCAGAGACATATCCACTCTCCACCCATAGTCTATGAAGGAGACAAAGTTTTAACACTCTGGAAAATATTGGAATTATTGGGTCAAACCTTTAATAGTTTCAAGTTAAAGACTCTTTCTATAGAATTCTGTAAACAAACTCACAAATAGTTACATGCACACGAGTAAGATACAAACATGAATATGTTCATATATGATACAGATACCATAATGGAAATTGACATAGATACCATAGAAATAAATGTAGCTATAGAGAAGCACAGAAATAGGTATGAACACATACATAGTTGTAGAAATATATGCAGATATAAACAGAGATATAGATATATAGACAAATATAAGTCCAGGTATGGACAACATACATGCAAAAATGGACATACATGTAAACTCAGACATACAGACGCAGGCATGGGATTGACACCAAAGTCAACCTCTCCATTGCAAGACAGGGAGGGAGAAACTTCAAGGAATTGGCTTAAGAAATTAGAAGATATTTCAAATCTCTTTGTCTTATAACAGACAGAATTTCATGTTTTCTGGGCAATGTTTGGTTTGATTTATAAAGTTTTTCAACTTATTGGATGAGGCCTACCCCCCAAAATATCAACCATTGTTCTGAGATGATATCCTATCTGCACGATATCCTCACAGCCATATCCAGACCTGATGGCTAACCATACCAGTGCTGACTGAAAAATACTCTACTGTATCCCAGCTGAGGAGACATTAAATATAACACCAGCTTAACCTCAAGTCATATGCCAACTGACACAGGGCTTTCCAGTACACAAATGCCCATTAGCTCATCAATTGTCAGGAATGAAGGAAACGGTCAAACTCTTTCTGTGCATAGCAGCCAGAAGGCACCACTAGGGGAGATGGGCAGTCACTTGAAACCAAGGACCAGACTGTGTCAGAGTGGGAGAGGTCAAAGTACTCCTGGAGGCATTAAGCAGTGAGTGTTTAGGTCTAAATCCAACTTTAACTTTCCACGTATTTTAACCCAAATCTCTAAACCTCAGGAAATTCTATCCTGTCTGTCACTCTGTAGTCATAGTGGGTCTTCCTGAAGCTATAGATTCAGACAAGTAGGCCAGTCATTAATAGTGTCCTTTGACCCTCACCTCTGTCAACCTGGAAGGACCTGATCTACACCTTTCCCAGGGGAGCGAGCATACCTAAGTCTTCCCCAGTAAAGCTATGCTACCGTGGAGAGGAGGGTCACTCCCTTCAGACCCGTGGCTTGAGTTTGAGTGTCTTTAATGTTCTGATTCTAAGTTTTGTTCCACACAACTCTAGAAATTCAAGTTAGTGATGGAGTAACAATACTAACAACAAACTTTCTGCATAGGTGATTCATGTTGAAAAATATCGACTAATCAATATCTGGTGTTTAAAACATGTGCTTCCACTGGGATTGAGGCCATAGAGCAGGCTGCATCCCAGGTATGACACAGGTGTAACACAGGCAGAAGATTATGTATGATGTTTGTATGTTATCAATAGACCCTATCTGTCTGTGGACAACTTCACAGATCAAACACGAGTCACCATGTGAAAATGAGTCAGGATTAGGAGATGGACAAGGGAAGGGAGAGCGAGAAGGTAAGACAGAACATAAAAGAGGCCATACAGCATGGATCTGCTGATAAAAATGTCACCATGGCAGTAGACACAGTTTGACAGTGTTCATTCATGGCAGATGAACTTCGGACAAATGTCTAAATATATCTTAGAGTGTCAATAGTCATAATGATACTCTTCATAGAGAGTAAGTTTCACTGGCTAGAATCATGGTGGGAACTGTGATTCTTGCAAACCTGGTCTATATATAGTCTAATGTGGAATCATGACACAGAAGGACCCCTGGAGAGGAGCAAGCTGGAAGAAATAACTGATAACTTCCAGGCACTGAGGTCCCTCTCCTGTGATGCCATTCTGTTGAGTCACCAATAAAAACAAGAGTGTCTGAGCCAAGCCTTTTGACTGTGTCAACCCCAAACAGATACCATGGAGGCATGCTCTCCGCAGAAGTAGAAGCTTTGGCAAACCCCAGCGAAAGAAAGACTCAGGAATGAGTCCCAACGGGTGACAGCATGGGATCCTTTGTGGAACTGTCTTAGACCATGATCCACTTTGCCACACATGTTAACTTATAGCCGTGAGGGTGAAGTAGCCCACTGGTAATCCGTGCCCAAAATGGAGCTTCTGGTGTGGTGATCTGGGTGTGTGGAGGCCCCACCAAAACTCCAGGCGGGTCTCCCAGCAAGAGTCTGTTTCTTTCCTGCTGGAGGATACTTCTTTGGCTTCAGAATTCGGAGTGTTCCATTTCGCTTTTGATTTCCATTTCTTCAGGGGTGCCTCTCCTACTCCAACATGGATCGTGACTCCTGCTGGTCAGTGATTGGCTATCCCTTCCCCACCCAGACACCAGGGAGCATTCTCAGCACCCCATATGAATTCTCTTGTTTAATTCAGTTCCCCTGCTGGGGGTTTCTTGGTGGAAAGCAGCCAAGGGAGCATGCCTAGTTTCTTCAGGGATTTGCTGACTTCTCTCTCCCCAGTTTGTCAGTGCTCAAGTCATCCCACCTCTGAAGTTAATATTGATGGCCACATATTGCCTCTGATCTTCCAAATACGTGCTATTTCATCAGTGAAAACGCTAACCTTGCTTCCCATTAACCCTTGCTGGTGGCATACACTTTCTCCCTGGTCCCCACAGCCTGGAAAACGTGTGTGGAAACTTCTTACCGCATGGGTGGCACCGTCACCCTTACCCCTGGTCCACCCTGCTGGTGAGCAAGGATAACAGGGCCTCACCTGCCAGAAACTGTCAGCCAGGAACGCCAACCTGCACGCATCCCTCCTACCTGCTATTCAAATGAAGACATTGGCATACGGGAGCATATTTTTATAATGTGAAGTAAATGTCAAAATGGGGAAAAATGTCTTATGCACATGAATAATAGAGAGGAAGCTTCAAAACCAGCATAAATCATTATTTTGGCAGGTAATTTTTTATATCTTCCTGCGGCATCTTTTTTTCCTATTGATAAATTTATCAGTATAAAATATAGACTATATTTATGAAATGAATACATATGAATTTAAAACAAGGTACAATTATGGGAGCGAAGCTTTGCACAAGCTACACTAGGAGGGAGCTTGAACGGTACTCCTTCTCCACACTTACAGGAGTTTATTACTTTTGCAAAAAAAAAAAAATTACGTTAGGGTTTACAGGCTCTAACTGTTTTAAGCTGGGTGGTGATTCTACATGGACAAAACCTGCAAAAAGAAGATGATTGTGGTTCTTCCAAAGCAGAGCCCTGATGTTTCCTGGGTTGGTAAATCAGTGACAAAATGAGAACTCACCCCAAAACACAAGTCCAGAAGGCCAGGAGTCAGCAGACAGGGAGAGCTTGGCCATTCCTTTTTATTCTTTTCAGTCCCAGCGATGGGCAGATGCAATACACACATCCCTTCTTCTTTCCCTCTTCTTTGGACAGCCTTTCTCTTGGATACCTGGTGGAGAAGGTACTCTGAATCTCTACTTAAGAATGTGTCCACCCCCTGAAACAGTGTGACTGATCTAATGGGAGCTCACCAAGGCCAGCTGGACTGGGACTGACTCTCTGAACGTGTCTGACAACGAGGGCTAACTGAGAAGCCAGTGATAATGGCACGGAGTTTTGATTCTACTGCATGTATTGGCTTTTGGGGAGCCTCGTCTCTTTGGATGCTCACCTTCCTAGACCTGGATGGAGCGGGAAGGGCCTTGGACTTCCCACAGGCAGGCACACTGACTTCTCTTAGGACTGGAAAGGGAGGGGGAGGGGGAGGGAGGGGAGTTGGGAGGGAAATAGGAGGAGGGGAGGAGGTGGAAATTTTTAATAAATAAATAAATTTAAAAAATAATAAAGCCACTTCTTGTTTTTACACAAAAAGAAAAAACAAAAAAGAAAGAAGAAGAATCCCAGTGACCAGTGACCATGAGGTCATTCCAGTCATTTTGCTCACACAGTGACCAGTGACCATGAGGTCATTCCAGCCGTCTTCCTCACACAGTGACCAGTGACCATGAGGTCATTCCAGTCATCTTCCTCACACAGTATTGTAACCAGCTTGTGGATATGTTCAGGCTGGTGTTCATCCGAATGTGCCCGTGCGTGTGCACTTGCATGGTAAAATAATCATGCGTGTATGTACTTGTGTGTTTACATTCCTGCCTCCACTTCAGCTGAACTAAAGTACTTAGAAATAGTGCTGCAGGAAGGAAATATAATCATAACTGACCCCGCTAGCAAAAAGCCCTACCTCATCCTCTGATCCTCAAGGCCAAGGCAACACGTGCTCGTGAAGCAGAGCTGGTAAACAACTTTGACACAGCTTTCAGTAACTCAAATCAGAAGGAAAGTAAAGATCTCTAGCAGGGAAGAACAGCTGGAGGCCAGGACTCCAAATGGTCCCAACACCTGGGACAGGAGCTCTGTCACTAAGCTATGTCCTCTGATCTGTTCAGTGTCTCAACACACAGATCCTGACTCAGGATTGACTTCCTTTCATGTAGTCTGATTTTCAAGCATGTGACACCTGTTGAAGACCACCTAGGAAAGGCTGCTGATATTTGAGGTGTGTCTCATAGTAGCCTCTTAAGAAAGAATCCTTATTACCTCCTGGTTTTGGTGGATCCTATGAAATTAGAAACCGCGTCAGTCTAGGGAGCTTAAATCCAGGATAGATGTGTGAAATAATTGAATATTTAGCATTTGGAAGAAGATACAGAAGATCTAACGCACTGGGAAAACCAGTCCATCAAGTTGAATGAAATGGAATCCCAGAGGGTTGTTTCTAGGTAAAGGCCTATAATTCCTTGTGTGGGTTTGTGGCTACCTGGACTGTCCTCATTCACGTTAGCATGCTTACTCTTGCTAACATATATATATATATATATGTATATATATATATATATAGTTTACATTGAGCTATATATTTTTCTCTGCTCTGCTCCCCTCCCTTCCTTTCCCCTCTCCCATGATGGAGGCATGATGGGTGTGGTTCTGTGATGCAAGACAAAAGCAGTGCCCTTGAACCTCAGGCTGGCATGAGCTGAAGGGTAAATTGGCAGCAGAGAAAGTGGGCAGAAATTGACCCCAAACGGTGGTAAGGAAAGCAGAAACCTCCGAGTGGTGAGAAGCTGGTAAGTGGGGGAGTTGACCCTAAATAGTGGTAAGAGAAAGCAGAAACCTCCATGAGTGAGAAGCTGGTGAAGACTGGACGTCTTCTTACTAAAGGAAGATACGGATACAATACAGTGGATTCAGCTATCACTTTCTCCATGAGGATGGGTTGATGGCCTGGCTCTTCCTGCCTTCACCACCTCAGCGACTTTATAAGATCACTGAGGTTCTGTGTGGCACTGTACCACGATGACAAGACCCCAGAGCAAGGGAGGGTGTCCTAGGTAGATGTGTTCCATTTGCAGGTTCAGGACTGTTCCTGTGAAACTAGGTTGTGTTGCTGGGGCAGCAAGGCTACTCAGTGTCTATGTACCCTGTGGGTGTACACCCGCAGAGATGTCTCCTCTGGTAAGTGCGTGTATCATAGAGAGGCCATATTTGTGAGAGCCCAGACAACATTAGCTAATCATAAGAAACCAGGAAAACACTATTGTCACATGAGAATGTCACCAAGCCACAAGTCTGCCTACTCGAGACTCCAGGATCGCCTCAACAGCTGGACTGCTCTTAGGTAGGGTGCATTCACTGCATGCTTGGTACTCTGAGAGTGTGGTTGCACCACAGACAGCAAGAGCTGCTGTCCTGTTTACTGGGGACACTGCTTGTCCCGCGGAGAGGGCTGGCAGGAGAGGGGAGGGGAGATGCTGATCTAGTCTGCAGACTTAAGATTTTAGCTGCAGAGATATCACTGCTTTAACTTTAAAATACTAACTTGTTGAGTTCCTAATCCACGAGTAATCCCTTGAGCTTCCTCACCATTTTCCCTCGCCCACTGAACTTGACCCACCAAAGAGAGGAAGCCTTATAAATTTTTAAAATTCCCTATGAGTTGGACGTTTTAATGAACTACTCTCAGCGGTAAGCTGTCACTGCCCAGTGTATCAGGGCAGGCAGGGGAAATTTATCTCACGGGGACAGTATGTACCTCCGCTTTTCACCAGGGCCTGGGCTAATTTAACTCTGCAGTTTCCTGAATTAACAAGGCTTGCCTTCAAACCTGTTGACACGGGCCACTCTGTTCTGATATTATTTTATTGTTCGCCTTCTGTTCTCCCTGGAGACTCCCTTGATTCAATCCACCTGGATCCTTGGTAACCAGGCTCCACTCTGCTGACCTTCCTCAGCGATGCTTCCCTCCCACCGGGGAGCAGTTTCTTCCTCAAGGAGCACCTTCTCTGGCTGCCATCAACTCACAGGCCGCCCATTTTTAAAAAGGAGTTAGAATAAATCTCTGACAGGCCAACTGTTTGTCCTGGAAGCTGAAATTTAACGGTGGTTCGAGGGGCCTGGGCACCAACTGTCAAGGCTAAACTCAGTTCTGTCTTGGCTGTGCTTGGGTGAAGCTCTAGGACCCTGGCAATTTCACCCACAGATTCAAGCACTCCACAACAAAAGACAAACTTTTTTTAAGTGTTAGGTCAGCCTAGGAACCCTTTGCCTACCGCAGCTAACACTGAATTTTTAAATGTTCTCTAAGCCTTGCTTTACCTCTCTGTGAAATGGATTGTTTTGAAGAACAGGGTTGATAAATAACCCATGAAAATGGGAATTACCCTGGCCACAGCAGCATGGTTCTGTTCTTCCTTCCCTTCCTGGGACTGGATAGACTTTGGTTCAAATAAAACCTAGACAAGCTTAAGCCATGACGTCTCTCTTTGAGCCAGAACAAGCCAAGCATCCTTTATGGGAAAGAATAAACTTTTATTGGGAATTCAAGGGAATGCCCCCATCCTACAGCTCCCTATAGCTCCCCCAGGAAAAGTTTCCTAGCTACAGGAAGGAAACCCAGGACTCTGCCAATGTCTTATAGCTACACCCTGACCCAGCAGTGGCAGCAACACATTGCTCTAGGTGGCCAGGGTTTCAGAAGATGACGGGAGCTGTAGGAAAAACAAAGAACAGATAGAAGTCAAAGAAAAGGGAGAGAGGAGGGAGATTTGCATATTAGGCCTTCCTCTGGGAAGCAGCCTGCATCCTGCATCGCATCACGTGACCGGGGCTCTGTGTTCATAGACTTCTTATCAGATCTCACATTTAGCTCCCCTCCCCCACCCGACGCCTCACAATGGCGCTGATAAAATGCGAGCAAATTTCTTCTATTAGTGACTGACAGCAATTGGAGTGAAATGAAGTTGTACCATGATATGGTTTATACATGTGAGGTGCAAATATCCTAGTTTGAATAATCACAGCCTGTGTCCTTTTAAACGATTTTTCTCCCCCATTTAAAGGCAAGCCTTTGATGTGATAATGTTAATTCCCTCCGTGCGGGAAGGAAGAGGGGAAAAAGCTCAGAGAAGCGGAAATTAAATGAGGAATGCGATGTCAGTCAATCTTCTAAGCCAAGGCCTTATTAACTGCTAATCATTTTGTCATTTTTGTCCCTCAAAGTAATGAATTTGATAGGAAGGGACTGGTGCCTTGTGTTTACCTTGACTAGCGTTAAACAGAAGCAGTTGGGCAGTTTTCTTGGTGGAGTCACTCGGCGTTAACGTGATTTCTGTTCAGCATACAGAACAGAAATCACCAGTGTCTGATGGCTGTAATTTTGTATAATCTTGGCTGATTTTTTTTTTTTTTAATTTTACCCAGACCCTGCTCTGAGTTCCATCTCTGGGGTGTCATCAGGGTGGGACACCAGCATGCCGGATCCTGCAGCCTCCATCCTGAGGAAGTAATTTTGCTCCCAGGAAGGGACACGGGGACACAGGTTCCCAAGGAACCTGCACTTTTGTCTTGTTGATGAGAAGACTTCCACCAGCAGCAGCTGTTGGAAGTAAGAAATTTATCAGAAAACCAGGATGGCAGTTCTGTGCCTGAACTTTGAGATGATCTTATCACATGGGAAATCATCTGAGAAGGCACCAGAGACGGTTCCGTGTGGGAGGGAGAATGACAAAGGACATGTTCCTGCACACCCCGCTCACATGTGTGAGATGGTGTACCTGGCCAACCCAGCACTGCACATGGGTTTGGAACTCCATGGTGACCTAAACTGAATCTGATGCAAAGTGTCTGTTGACATTGTTCAGATGGAGAAAACAGTGACAGACCTGAGGTCCCCATCCCAGGCTCCGTACCCTAAAGAGGTCTCTGGCTGCCTTTGCTGGGTCTTAAGTGTCTTATTAGAGACACATTCAGCACAACAGATGATTAATTCTCAATCCAAATGCACTGTGGACTTCTGTGTGTTCTTCAAAGTGGCCACATCTCAGGCCAGAACTTAGTATTATTGCTGGAGTCTCAAGGGTGCAAGGACTGTTAGTGGACACTAGTGACCAGGGACATCCGGTTCTAGCATGCACCTGAGTTCATGAGATTCCCAGGAGAGGCTCTGTAGAGGGGCTAAGGGCTTCCTAAAGAAACTGCATAGACAGCTAAGAGCCCAGGGCTATAGGTCATTGGTTTCCTGTTGTTCAGATTCTGGAACCAGGTTCCTCTTTGTTCTCAGACAGCTTACACCACTAAGTCTCTGTCTCTTCCTGTAGAGCGAGGAATCTGCAGGAGATAGTTCTTCAGAAAGTTTCTAGTGACTTTTCTGAATGAAGTTTCTTGATGTCTGAGTTAAAAAACAATGTTCTGAATTTCTGTTAAGATGTGAGATATACATGGAGCCTTCCTTCTTTCTCTCTTGAAAGTTGATTCAAGGAGCAAGAACGGTTTTATCTTAAAGTCCACAGTTTTTGTGGGAGGAGCGATGGGTTTGCTATAGCTTGAAGTATGTTCATCTTTCTCTCAGCTTTTGATAATCACCAGGAAAACACCAACGGATTCTCACTGGTGATAAAAAAAAAAAAAAAAAAAAAAAAAAAAAAAAAAAAACTGAACTGGAGATTATAAAACACCACATAGAGAACAGTTCATGACATACCAGCTAAGGTCTCTGAATGGTGGTGTAAATACTAAGGTTTTCCCCAAGTCCTTCTTGATCTCACCGTGATCTGGGGGTTGACAATACCACTGTTCACAATTTCAGGGACCCCAACTGCCGGATCATAATCTTTAGTTGGAAAGACCATAAAACATACCTGGGGGACACTTATTCACCATGAATACTTGTCCTAAGTGGTTCATTTTATTTCAGAGAACTTTACCTTAGGACACACTGGCCATCTTCTGTACTTCTCTGGGTCCTGTCGTCCCGTTAGCACCTGAGTGGAACCCTAGTACACAGATATTTGAAGGCCACCATTTTCATCAACTTTATGAATTTTTTTTTTGGTGAAAACAATATTTTCATGCTTCCCCTTTCCTGAACATCAGCTTAGAGGACTGGACTCATTCTGAAAATCTTTCTCCTGTGTTCTTTTTATTGGTAATTGGCAGGTGAAGGTTAGCATTCAAATACATCCTCATTCAGAGCATTGAACTTGAGTACCAGCATTAAAGACCCACTCTTCATCTTTTCTAAAAAAAAATTACTTTTCATTTTATATACCAACCCAAGTCCCCCTCCCTCCCCTTCTCTTGGGCCCCCCATCTTACTCCCCCTTCCCATCCCTTATTCACTCCTCAGAAAGGTTAAGGCCTTCCTTGGAAAGTTAACAAGGTTTGGCATAACAACTGGAGGCAGGGCCACACCACTCCCTCCCTGTATCAAGATTGACCAATGTATCCCACCATAATGAATGGACTCCAAAAAGCCAGTTCATGAACCTGGGATAGGTTCTGGAGACACTGCCAGGCCCCCCCACCCCCAACAGATCAGGCTACATAACTTAAAGACTCACTCTTTTTAAGCTTAAAAGATGTAGAAGTGACAATTATATTTTTAAATGTTATGGGGCAAATGATACTCCATTCATGTCTGTATGAGGTGAAAGAAATTGGAACTGAGACCAAGCAAAAGAAAGGCAGGTGCTGCCTAATTAGCTGTTTTACGGGCTTGTATGTATGTATTTGTCCATCATTGCATCTTAATTCAATCAATACCACTCACGGAGTGTGTTTTCCTGATTCCTTAAAGCAATGATGTATTTACTGAATTTAATAATGATGTCAAATGCCCCTTCAAATTGGTGATGTACTTCTAACAAATGCTGGATCCCTCAGCAACCAAATTCCTAACCCCAGACTCGGTTGGCTCTCCCAAAACCATGGTGATTATCATTGACCCATTCTCTCAAGGGCTGCAAGGAAGTAATGCAGAGGCACCCGCTCAGACCTTTGCATGCAGGCCAACTTCTTCTCAGATAGCTCTGCCATCTGTGAAGACACATAAAGTAGAGCTTTATCTGGTGGAGGTCAGGCAAGACAATCTTTGATTATAAAGATCTAGTTCTGTTCTTTGTAGCTGAATCCTACTAACCCTTGTCAACTGTCAATACAGCCATTTCTGCTGGGTTATGTGTTTATCTCTGCTGTGGGTAAGATAATAAGCTTGTTGAATTGTGTTAAGTAAATTGATGGCAAGATTTTTTCATATTTATGTATTAATGGATGGATGGATGGGTGGATGGATGGATGAAGACAGATGGATAGATAGATGAATGATGGTTAGATAGGTAGGTGGGTAGATGAATGAGTGGACATGGGTGGGTGGATGGATAGGTGGATGATGAATGAGTTGTTGAGTGGGTGGATGAATAGGTAGGGATTGGTGGATATATGTATATATGGATGGATGATGGAAGGATGAGTGGGTGGATGGATGGATGGATGGACTGATGGGTGTGGCTGGATGGATGGATGGACTGATGGGTGTGGTGGATGGATGGGTGGATTGATGGGTAAAAGGATGGGTGGATGGATGATGAATGGATGGATGGATGTGGATGAACATGTAGCTGGAGGTGGGTGGATGGAAGGGTGGATCGGTAATGGGTGGATGTTGTCTTTTATTCTGCTGTATTCTTTCCTTGCCATCATGAAGAGAGAGCAGCTACTTTCTAGGCATGAATATTCTGCCCTGGAGCTAAAACACAGTGAATTGCCCCTACTGTTGTGCAGCTCATGATCTGTGAGATGCCAACAGGAAGCATGTATTGCTCTTCTCCCCACCCCACAATTTTTGGCTCACCCAGTTTTACCCAGTTTCCCCCTAGCACCTTTAAGACTCAAGTGGTCCAAAATTAGTTAACATCCATTCCAAAGAAGAACAAGTTTTTAGAAACAGAAACCATGAAGAAGTATTATTCAAGGAGAGCATAGATTCTATATACACCACGGCGGCTGCACATTTAAAAGTCTATAGGAGGGAGACATACTTTCTTATGACAGCCGTATTTCACTCCCAAACTGCTTGCAAAGAGTTACAGCCATTTGCATTTAAATGGTGAATTTCTGATGAAGAACTGACAGCTTTGGTATGTTTATTCACACCATAAACTATAGCTATTAATCCTACCCTAATGTGAAAATAAATACACTCTACTTATGCAATGTGTTGATAGCAATTATTACCCTCATTCACACTTTAAATAGTGGTATGCCAGGCCTCTCAGCTTTGGTTCAGCCCGCATTCTGTATCCTAGGTAGAACTAGAAATTGGACTAGGGCTTGCGTTTTGCCTTGCAGGGCTGGGGCTTTCTGCTGCAGCCTCTGCAAACACATCTCTGTGAGGGGAGTTTTGCAGCCTACCAGCTGTTATAGATTAGAGAAGAAAGATTGTGTGCAACCTCGCTCACATGTGCAAACCTCCCTGGAACAACAGCCTTTCCTTGATGCCATCCTATCTCCTATCTGTGGACCACGGCCCTCTAAGTGACCAGCTGCCTGACGAAGCCACTTCAGGATGACGGAACTGACACCTACAGAAGGAACTCACTGTGCAGACTGTGACAATAACTCAGAAAATTATTCATGGGTGCTGAGGGCTTGGGTGTTCAGTCCCTCTTTAAAGGCATAAGACTCTCAAGAGCAACTTCACCATCCAATCAACCAGCTACTACCCAGAGAAGAATGGGGTTTTAGCAAAGTTTTAAACTCTGATTTATACACTAAATAATCATTTTCAACTACCCTTACATAACACACTCTCCCCTGACTGTTGTAGGAAGAATTACTGGACTTTTTGGAGGTTGACTAAGTTTTACCAAGTCAAATATTTTACAGAATGTGTATTTGAATGTCATAGAGATTTTTAGAAATGAAGAGGAGCTGAAGGTATAGTTTGGTGGCAGAGTTGCCCTAGTATGTGTGATGCTTTGTTGGATACCAAGCACCACAATGAAAAATAACAACAAGAAGATGAATAATTTAGAAATGATTTTTTTATAGCTTGTACATCTCACAAACTCTAGTCATGCTTTTTTCTTAAAATAACATAAAAATCAAAGATTTCAACTTCGACTGTCCACCTGAATAGCAATTTAAATTTGTGATATTTTGCAAAGGAGACACGACAGAACACCCTGTGATACCCTTCCACCCATGGAGTCCATCAAAATCAGAAGAATTCATATTGATTAGGACAAGGCTTGTTACTTGCTGTCACTCATATATCTTTGCATTGATCAGGACAATAGAGGGTGTGAGTTTATTCAGGCCAGGACTACCATGGGAACACAGATGCAGCAGTCAGCTCTGAGCATGCCCAAAGTTGAGGCACAGGGAGGCTTTTCAGCCATGGTCTATTGCTCACCATCCACAGGGGCTGTACGAGGGTGGTCACGCAGCAGAGGAAACCCTTCTGTGTTTTCTCTGTAGGGTGTTGTGGCCTCTTGTCTGTCGTTTTGATGGGGTCATTTTGTGGTAGCTCCTGCCATCAGGCGTAGGAGTATGAGATCACATTCTCAACCTCCTGGATTTGTTTCTTTACCGTTTGCAGAGTGAGGCTTGTGAGTTGGTTTGGTTTCTGACCACCTTATTGCTAATTTTGGCTTCCACAAGTCTCTCTCAGAGCAAGTATTAGTCCTTCCCCATCTGAAATCTTATCCACAGATGTCAAGAAGCTCGCTGAAGTGGCTAGAGGAGTCTCACAGCCAACCCTGGCCCGCGAACAAGAATTTTGTTCCCGGGACCCTAGTTTTAAAAGCTGGACATAGTGGTGAGTGATAGTGTATACTTAAATCCTACTTCTTAGGGAGGGAGATACAGGTGGGCCTCTAAGGCTTTCTGGCCCACTTACTTCACAATTATTGGTGGCACCTGAGGGATCCGAGGAAGACCTCTGAGGATCTGAGGTCGGTCCTGACCTCCACCTGCATGACCACAACTGTACACACCTGCACACCTGCTCTCCCCATCCCCCGTCTCTCAGATCTGCATAGCTCTACACCCGTGTGCAACCATCTGAACTCCTAGTACCTGCTGCCCTTGTGACCTAAGATCACTTTGGTACTGGCAATATTACCCAGCTGTGTGTGTGTGTGTGTGTGTGTGTGTGTGTGTGTGTGTGTCTGTGTGTGTGTGCTTACCATGTTGTATATTATTTTAATCCTTCCCACAAATTAATGCTGCTCTGGGACAAGCAATAGTCTTTTATTCTGCCACTTGTATTAATTTTAATAAAATGCTGATTGGCCAGTAGCCAGGCAGGAAGTATAGGTGGGCAATGAGAATGCTGGGAAGAGAGAAGCTCAGTCTGCAGTCCTGACCCAGCCACAGAGGAAGCAAGATGTGACTGCCTCACTGAATAAGGTACCAAGCCACGTGGCTAACATAGACAAGAATAATGCGTTAATATAAGTCATGAGTTAATAAGAAGTCTGAGCTACTAGGCCAATCCGTTTATAACTAATGTAGACCTCTGTGTGATTTCTTTGGGACTTAACAACTGTGGGAACCGGGCAGGACAGAAACCTCAGACAACACAATGTTTCTGTAGAAGTCACTTAGGAGCTAAGAACTTCAGAACACGGCTAAACCAGACACTGGCAACGTGGAAGGACCTGAGCTCCACTTCCCTGTGACCTCAGGAAATCAAATAAGCAATAAGCAACCAGTCGCTGAACTGAGAAAGAAATATTTTGATAATGGAGAAAAAATTAGAATGTTCTTGGAACACAGGGATTCTTTTTGGAACCTTTTTCAAAATATTAGACAACATCAAAGTGACATTAAATCCCAGAAAAAATATACTTTTACTTATAATTCATTGCCAATAGATTAAAACAGCCATTTAATCTTGAAAAATTAGTTCACTAATATAAACAACCAGTAAAAAATTTAGAAAGTTCTTTTGCATTTTGTAAGCAAGTACTTATTTATAGAGATCAGACATGGTTTGCCCAAAAGCATGGCTGGGTTTAAGAACGGATAGTTCCCACAAGGTGGGAAGGTCACCTGGGCTGACATCAGATGAGTTTTAAAGGAAAGGCTAGACAGAAGCCAGGACTGGGAGCATGCGTTCTGTGTGCTGAGGCCAGGCTAGCCATCAGAGACTACAGAGGATGTGGTCTGTGTTTGGAACGGAATGAAAATTGGGCAGAAGTGAGTTGTCACCCATGGCAGCAAGAAAACCGAGGAAGAAAAGCAGCTGGCGGGACTGGGCTGTTAAAGCACTCAGCACACAAGCCTGAGGACCAGAATTCAATTCCCGGTTGGCTTCCGGAAATGCCTGGCATGGCGGCACACATTAGTAATCTCAGCACTGGGAAAGTAGAGGCAAGAGGATGTCTATTGCCACCGGTTTGGCGAGAGAACTTGTCTCCCAAAATAAAGTGAAAAGAAACTGAGGACAATACCTGGCATTGACCTCTGGCTTCTGTGTGTGCGTGTGCGCGTGCGCGACCACACACACACACACACACACACACACACACACACAGATGGCAATTCTTAGGGGTCACACACAGAAAGTATGCTGAAGGGGCCATGTACTAACGCTAATGAAGGTTACAGGCCCGGAGTGGAGATGTGTATTCTAAGAGGCAGGACTAGGGAACTGAAAACCATTTGGCAGAAGCTAAGGAATATAGTAAGATGTCTTCACTGGCTTGTTTTGCTCTAAAATGGGGAGCCAGGGAACATAGCCTGACTTTATAGGAAGGGTCACAGAATTTGCCGTGGGCAGATTGAGAAATTACACTGCTTCTCGCCATCCAGGCAGACAGCTTTAGCAGACAGAAAGCCAGGGAAGAAATGGAAGTGTGTGTTTGGGGAAACTACAGAAAAATCAACCAAGAGGTTAGATCCAATCACACACACACACACACACACACACACACAAACACAAACACACAAACACACACACACGAGCAGAGAGTGGCATTAACAAACAATATTGTGTAGTGTGAACAACACAGACCTGGGCAGATGGCGTGGGATGCTTTAGGACCCAGAAGAATATAGAGAGCCCAGTGCCTAGAGCCCACCACAGCCAGGGTGAAGATCCCTCAGCGCCCTTGACTGAAGGGCTGTGTCCTGCAATCCCAGGAAAACTGAGTGGGCAAGAGGAAGTCAGTGCTCAGGAGCACCTGTGTTTTTATGGCTGCTCAGAAAGGAGCTACACAGATCCTTCTTAGAAGTCATGGATGCTGAGAGCTATGTACTCACAGTGGGTGAAGAAAGTGCAGCCTAGGCCCAAGTCTTAGCTTCATGCAGGGCATAAACAAACAAGGGTGGATAGAAGGAATCCACATAGATCAAGCTGTGTAGCTAACCAGTTTTTAGTCACCTTATGACATCCAATTTGTGGCTGTGTTAGAGTGTATTTTGGTTTTTCCAGCTCATGGTGTCTTTGAAGGAGGTACCCCTTAAACAAGTGTTTCCCAATAGGACTCTACACATTCCCAAGATCTTACAGACTAAAATTTAAAATAACTCATATTAAAAGGTAAGGAATTTTTATAAAATCCTTTGCTGTATTAGTACTGCAGGTTTTCATTTGTCAAAGAGACATATGCGTTCTATGTTGAAAGTTCTGTGCAGATCCATTTCCAACGTAATATTTAAATTCTGATCCTTTTAGTCAACATACCTGAAGTATCAATTATTCCATGAAAAAGTTTTGCCTATCCATAGTATACCCAAAAGCATGTTAGTGGGCTTTCATTTGAAGCCAAATCAATTACTAGTCCTTCTTTGCTAACCAGGGTAGTCTTGAACATAAATTGTTCTGTCTACAGATAGCACCACTGTCACTGCTGACGAGGCTGTTTTGAATCCTATTTAGTAGTTTATAAGTGGGTTAAGCGCCATCTCTGTGACAATGATCACGAAGACCTTCCAAGGCTTGTGTCATCAATCTGAAAACCTAGGCAGATTCGCACCAATCAGCGTACACACTACAGAAACTGATATTTGCATTTTAAAGCTTTATTATGAGGATGACCACCATGAAGATTTGATTTTTTTTTTTAGAATATACCACAATATTTTGAAATCAAGATTTATTAAAAATTCAGCCTTGCCTGAGTGAGACAAGCTGGTTAGCCTTTTACAAATGGAGATGTCTTCTCTGCAGATAAAAGCTTCAGATGGCTGGAAAATCAAATGCCCAGGGTTTCCTTCTAGAACTCCTGTAAATAAACACTGTCGCCAGCTCACTTTAAATGGATTAAAAACACATGCTCAAGTTGTCCCTAAAACACAAAGGACTTATTTTTAAAGGATAATATATTCAGCAAGAATGCATTTTAAATTAGACAGAGCCCTCCTGACACTGGAACAGTCCTGGGATTTTTGAAATATTGGAACCGCAACTGGGTTTGCAGACTCAACACCCAAAGCTTCAGAAAACAAGCGCATGAATTGATGACGGTCCTGAGACGAAATGAAACATCTCTCCTAAGGGATGTTACCTCAGAGCCTCCCACACCAGGGCACCCACGCTGGCTTGTGTCTGCCTTAGAGTTCTCACAGATGTATTTTTTTCTTGTGTGTGTACAGAGATTCAATTGTTTAAAATGATAAAACTGACATAGTGTATGACTATAAATGGTTGATATTGACTTTTGTTAATGTAGTGGACAAGAAAGGCGAATGGATCCACAGACAGAATCTTTTATTATTTTTAACCTTAATTTCCCACAGACTTTTGCAGGGGGGTGGGGGAGCCACAAGGCACTTGCTCTCATTCCGTATGTAACTTTTTGAGATAATGTAATATGACTTAGAACGTATTCCCTAAAACATAAAATAAGTTAAAACCTTGATCTGTCTAGGATAATTATTAAGGTTCTACTATTGCCCAACTCAATGACCAGAGACTATGATTAGCAATAACATGGAACTCTGTCAAGAGACAGTACTGCTTAATGTGAGAGACGGGGATGCTTTGAAGGAAATAGCTGGAGCTCGGGATCCAAAAGCATTTTTCCAGAGAGCACACGGTAAGCCTTTCTGAGTACTGTCCTCTGTTTCCTCCTTGCAGCCCTGCTGTACAGCCAGTCTGTGTCCCGAGTACCCTACCCACACAGCTCAGCACCTCCCCAGCACTGGAGAGAGGAGAGAGACTAGCCCCGTTATGAATTTTTAATAAGATTACTGCAAAGCAAATTTCAATTATCACACCAAGTGCTAATGATCGCCTCGCATATTCAACATTATTGGCTTGCCCGCCCTCTCGCCAGCTCCTTAATTCTAATAATTTGACATAATATGAAGGTTTCATATGTCTTTATTAATGATATATACTTAGAGATTTATTTTATTCACAGGCGAGGATACATTAGCAGATTATCTCTGCGTGCAAACGTGAAATTAACGTGCAGTTCCTTCACTGGAGAAAAAAATGAGAACCTGCTCTTTATTCCTGTCTATCCTGCCAGGAGAGTGGGAAGGAAGAGAGGGGCTACCGGCTCTGCAGACAAACCTCCCTAACCACAAACTTCCCTCACCACAAACCTCCCTGGCTTCTGGTGCAAAACACCTCCCGCAAGCCTGGGGCGCATGAGAAAAGATCATAGGAATTGAAACTTTTCATAATTAGACACATTTTAAAAGCTGCTTTTACCAACATGGCTCGACACATCCATCTTCAAATAGTGTGAGAATGTGCGTGTGTCTACAGAAGCATCGGTAGGTGCATGTTCCGTGTAACGCCGCCTAGAACAGGTTTGTCCCTTAGTCGCGGTGCAGTGTGACTCTGGGTGCTATCAGTAATCTAGTGTCAACTGGACACACTAGCGTCTACATGTGCAAAGGGAAGCCACTCTTCAGCCACTGTGACCCATAGAAGCAGTAAGCACAAATGAAAAGAACGAACGTCCCCCAATAGACATCTGTCCAATAGTGTGCATTCTGTGAGATTTGTTATTCCTGGCTTTAAAACAGAATCTCAGCTTTCTCCTCCCACACGAGAGATAGAAATCTCATTTCTTGTTCCATCTTCATTTTTGTGTGTGTCTCTTTCTCATGTGTCCTGGTCACCATGGACAGGAGTGAGGACGCAGTATCTTACACACTAGCAAGAGGTAGACCCAGGTCTGAATAGAGCTGAACCTCAGAGATGGCAAACAATCCTTCTGCAGATAGATAAACCCTTAAAGAAAGCCCCAAACCTGCATGCCATTTGAAATGCTTACCTCAAACTCAATAACGATGTGGGAACGCTGCAGGCGTTTATTTTCTGTGTGCATTGCTAAAAGATGATATTGTTTTAATGTTCAGTTTAGTTTTTATGGAATGTTCTTTTAGTGGGCTGTAACATAGCTCAGTGGTAGTGTTTCCTCTACTTTGTGAGAACCACACATCACCACATACTAAGCTCTGCATCCTCCATGAAATTCTGAGTCATCATCTGTTCCCATATCTCCCACTGAAGAACTCCTCTAGCCTTCTTCATAGTTCAGGGGTGCAGACTACACAAGTACAAACCACCTCCGTCTTCCCTCCCTAGGGACAGTACCTTGGCTAGACATAGGCATTGGGTTTTACAATATGGTGTTTTGGCACCTTAAAGGTTTGCTTTATGTTTCTGCTAACAGCAACATTCCATTTTCACGTCGCCAGTCATTTGCTCTAGAGTTTCTGTGTCAACAGCTCTCTGTGCAGCACGATCTGCACACTGGGGTCTCACTCTAAGAAAGTACAATATGAAGAAAAATGAAACATTCCTAATTGAGGAAACCAACGAAGTATATCTCAGCAAGGAGTCCGGGGGTCAATTCAACCATTCCAGACAACATGTACAAATCCCAGCCTTATCTGGTTGGCCATGTTTACCTAGCAGTAGATCATGAAGACATACCCATGGCAGTATTATTTGTTTGTTTGGTTTTATTGTTGTTGCTGTTGATGATTTTTGTCCTGAAACATTTCGCCAACATATTGAACCAAACATTGTGCATAGGTGTTTCCAGCTCTGGCAATTTTGATTAAAACTGCTTTAGCCAATAGCATTCCAGGCTTGTGTAGACATAGAGTTGAATGTTTGTGGAATCATTAACACCTTTCTTGTATACACAGCGTACGTCTGTGAAGACTACCCTGCAGTTCTTCCCCTTCTCTCTACTAGGAGTAGGGTGGATCTCCTGCTTCACACTTTGGCACAGGGATGTCTGTGTTTGTCGTAGTTTATCTTAGGGGTGTGTGTGTGTGTGTGTGTGTGTGTGTGTTTGTGTGTTTGTGTGTACTTATTTTGGCTCCCTCTTGGCTTTGGGGTGTCCATTTCATGTGAATATCTTTCCTGCAGCTCCTTCAGGTCCAGTGGTGTCAGGAACGGGCACTCTGATGCCGTAGCGCAGGGTCTAAGAGTGTTCTGTTCATAAAGTTAATTTTAGTACGTACTTTACTTTCCTCTTGAGAGTTCTCCTCATCTTTCCCAACGCTCAAACCTGTTCACCGGGGTCACTAACCCCTGTGACCATTTTTCTGAACCCTGGTGAGACAGCAGCAGAAGTCAAAGTAATACATACCTCTCCTTAGGATAAGTGGCTGCATGTTCTCCTTGGGAGGCCAGAACTTCCAAACTGAGAAGATGAAGACAGACATATTTCAAACACTTACTTTGGTCTGTAGATATTTCTCAACTGTCCATTATAAATACCTGGTAAGTTTTCTGAGGATAAAGTGCCTAAGAGAATGGGCATCCTCAGACAGAGTCTTCTGGAATTACCATTTGAAACCACGTTACTAGATGTTTTCTGGCGTGTCATCATGGTAAGAAATTGTCTATTCTGCCCATGTTTCCCCTCCATTGTTCTGCTAAGGGTCTGTAGGGCTCTACTATCTCTCTGGGGCATCTTACTTTTGGATGTGAGAAGGTCTTTGAACGTTCAGTCTCAGCACTCTGATGAACTCATAGATATTCACTGGGGATTAAGCTTTCTATTTAATTCTTATTTATTTTGAGGTTATAATGTAATTACATCTTTTCTCCCTTCTCTTTATGCCTTCCAAAGTCTCTCATATAACCCTCCTTTCTGTCTTTCAAACTCATGGCCTTTTTCTTTCATTAGTTGTTTTTGCATGTATATATATATTAGAAATAAGTATGCTATATTACTAAATGTAACCTGAATATAGTCTGCATAATGTTACTTGTTATACATGAGAACTAACTAAGTCCATGCTCTTCACGTGAATGCTGAGCTGGAAACTCCAGTCTTTGTTTGTAGTTCTAAAATGTCCATACTAGATTTTATTTTCCCCTCTCTTAGATTTCTGTATGTATGTATGTATATGTGTGTGTAAGCTTGTATGTATGTATGTATGTATGTATTTAGTGGTGTTGGAGATTGGATCCACGCCTTCTCATGTGCCAGGCAGTACTCTTATCAGCACCCTTCATCAAAAGTTACTAAGGTCTTATTTCTTTGTAAATGTTCCAGTGTGGTATTCTCTACGATGCTTGTATCCCAGTTCAAGTGCCATGCCCTAGTTGGCGCCTCTTGGGTTAATTTCCCTGATGTACACCTCCTCACTTCTCCCCAGCTCAGGGGTGGCTGTCATATATGCCATGTACCGTGGGCATCCACTAGCATGGCACATGCTCTAGGCTTTCTAGTCAGCATAAGGCATTTCTCACAGACAAACACGTCACTGGCAAATTTTCACCATCTCATGAGTTTGGCATTGTTCTTTGGAAGGTGGTTTGGGAAAACGACTACAGAGATTTTACAGTTTCTGGGTGAAGAGGAATTGGATTTTCCCCTTATTCCATTGAAATAATTTAAAAGTAAATAGACAAGAGCTAGATATTTTAATAAAAATAGAAATTGGACTAAGTCTACATATTGAGTCACGGCTGTATTTTGAGCAGTAAAAGTGACAGTCACTTTGGAAAATGATTCGGCATCTTCTTGGCAAACTAAACATAGAGTTAGCATGTAAATATCATTTTTAACCTTGAAACTTAGACTAGAAATAAAATCTAAGGTTTTATTCATAACTCATATCCAGTGCTTCTCACTGTAGACACAATGCCTTCCATCATATAATTACCTGTGGCCCCAGCACACTACAGTGTACTTGATAACAACGAGAGAAGTTCTGTATATGCCATCTGTATCTGTGGAAAGACCAGGCTCTGTTAACAGAAAACTAAGGCTAAGAACAAAGCTGTAGAAATGGGTAACAGATTTGTCACGGGGAGTTGCTGGGGGCAGGGGTGGAAGGAGGTGGGTCTGACTGTAGAGTAACACGAGAGAACCCTACGGAGTGGAGGTGCTGGTGGTCTTGGCTGTGTCAATGTCAACCTCCTGGCTAGAGTGTGAGGCTCCAGCTCACCAGGTCCAACCGGGAGAGAGAGAGAGAGAGAGAGAGAGAGAGAGAGAGAGAGAGAGAGAGAGAGAGAGAGAGAGAGACTGAGCCAGGAACGTGATTCACAGCTGCACACAAATCTAGATGTATCCCCAAATAAGAACTTCAAGGATTAAATGAGCACCAAAGTTAGTTTTGTTTACAACTTTGTTAACCTTCGAAGTTTTTAAGTTTGATGACAGGGCTGTGGCAGATGGCTCAGAGATTGAGAACAGGTTAAGAGTTCAATTCTCAGCATCCATATTGGACAGATCACAACCACCAGAAACGAAAGCTCAGGAGGATCGTGGCACCTTCTCTGCCCTCTGCAGGCCTCTGCACTCACATACACATTCCCACACACGTACACAGAGTTAAAAATGCAGAGTTATTGGTGTCTTTGAAATTTCCCGCTTCATGGAAAAGTCTGCCAGATGCTATGGGCCTCTAGGCTGAAGATGGATGCCCCAATGGTACAGAAGAAGTTTGGGTGACTGTCCAGGCGACAAGATGTCTCTGTCAATTTTAGAGTTGCTTAAAATGCACCTCCTGTTTTCTTAGGTAATATTGTATCATTATGGGGTTTTTAATGGCATTGAAGAATAGATAGTTATTATTATAGTTTTCCTTAGTTATGATAAAAGAAAGTAGATATAAATGTTATAACTGTAATTCATGCTTGATCCTTGTCTTATTGTATATAATTTTACTATGTTAAAGTTAAAACCTTCCTTTTTTAATTAGACAGAAAAGGGAGGGTGATGTGGGATTCCCCTCTGCATACCATTGGTTAATAAAGAAGCTGCTTTCGGCCAATGGCTTAACAGAATGTAGTCAGGCTGGACAAGCTATATAGAGGGAGTAGGCGGAGTCAGGGAAAAGCCATGTAGTCACCACCAGAGACAGATGGGACAGAAACTTGCTGGAAGGCCACGGCCACATGGCAATACACAGACCAATGGAGATGGGTTAGTTTAGGATATCAGAGCTAGCCAATAAGAAGCCAGAGGTAAACAGGCCAAGCAGTGATTTAATTAATACGGTTTCTGAGTGGTTATTTTGTGGACTGGGCAGCTGGGAACGAGCAAGCCGTCTCCACCAACAGGTTATGACGGTAGTTGGTTTGTCATGGTCACGGAGCAATACACTTTGTGGTATAAGGGCTGGGTTTGGTTAGTGTGGGAGAAAGTCGGGGAGATGAACCATGGACCTTAGAGTCAGAAAATTACTCCACAAGATTACGACAATAGAGGGAGAATGCTGAAGTTTAAACTGGAGACCTATGCACCTGCTAAAACTACTAGAAACAGAAATGCTTGAGGAGGGGATTAGTTGAGGAAATGTTTAAAAATTTATAAATAAATGTCCTGAAATTCTAAAAGAAATTTAAAGTATGAATTCACACATAGCTTGAAAGGGCATAAAAGTACATTTACATAAAAGATTTCATTAAGTTTGTATATGCATATATTTTTGTTATTTAGCAAACTTACCTCAGAGGGTCACTGTTTTTAATAAATGTAACATTATGTCCAAATAATTTAATACACAGATATTCTAACCACCTATTAAGTACTCAATTATTTCAACATTGAATGAAAATGGATTAAAATATCAATATTGTGAGCTAAAACTCCTACAATTCAAATTCTTATTTTTTTCAAATTAAGTCATTTTATAATCAATTAAAAGCTTAGTTTAAAAGGGAAATTACAAGCAGGGACTTGCAGAGCATTGGAATCCTGTCAGCACAAAAGCAACAGGATAGGCCTTTATTATATTCATTAGCAGATGCTCGGGGCTTCCAGCCAGTCCCAGCCTTCAAAACATTGTTTTTCAAAAAGCTATTATTTGGAAATAAGGATACAAAATTGCTCAAATGAAAACCACTACTGCTCCGTGCACAAGGTCATGTGAAGGAGTAAATTGTGTCCAGAGTACTGGTTCTGGTTTTCATGCTCAGAGACCACAATATGAGTTTCCTGAGGGTCTCTGACAAATTAAAACAGTTGCTTTTGTAAATGTTCTGGGTTACAGTTTCCCCATTTCTTTTATTGAACAAGTAATACATAACAGGTTCGCATTTTATCCGAGCCGTGATCACGGTCAGCATTTTAGCAGAGGCTTTAGACTTGGCCCCCTAGGAAAGGCTTTCAAAGCAAATTCTTTCATTGCACCCTCATTGTACCCTTGCCCACTTAGCTACTCATTTCTTTCCTTAGTTCATAAAGTGCTTTGGGCTTAAATAAACAAATTATATTACACAATTTGAGCTGTGAGGAAAGCCTGAAGTTTGAAAATGCTTTTAGCCTTTCTAGAATGGAAACTCCAGACCCTGGGCTTGCACCTGCCTGCACCCCAGCCTCACCTTAGGTCCGTGAGCTAGACCATAATCTGGCAAGGAGGGGAGTTGAAGGAAGGGTTGCTTTTGAAGGTCAATAATGGACCTATGAGAGACAGAGTCAACCTTGCAGAACACACATTTGGTTCCCCAATGTGTGGGTTACCCAACATTCCATACTGGTTTCCTTTTTTAGTCTGTGGCCAGGAAATAGTTGTTGCTTATCCCTGATGCCATTCTCGGAGTTGGGACTCAAAACCACAGCACTCGATAAAGAACACAGTATGGAAGAAATGTGGTTTCTATGCTGTCATTAAAGCTAGAAGCATATCCTTGATGCACCTGGGGCTAGCTGGCCTCAGTGAGCCACCTCACCTACATCCACCAGCAACCAGAGAAGGCACAGGCAACACGGATCAAAGAACCGTCAACAGACACGACGAGTCTGCCCAGGAGACATGAGCCTTCCTCTTCTGTCACTCTGGGGAGAGAAAGGACCCCAAATCCATTCTGTGTTTGTTGACATCACAGCGTGCTCTCCTTTAGGAATGTTTACATTTACATACACAACAGAGTCTAAGAAGGCAAATCATGGAAGCAAGAGCTGATGTCTCTGAGTACAGCATACTTTGGCACCTCCCATCCAAGTAAGATTGACAGTTGAGTCTAACCTATTGCATGTCTCCATTTGTTTCTGGTCCATGGGTATAGGAGACTGCATCACCTTATTTTGGGGACACTGAGCTAATGGATGTTCAGAGTCAACCATACAAACCAACTTGCTTGTATGCTAGAGCTGTGGGCTAACATTGCACTGAGTGCCACTACAGGAAGGTTTTGCCATCAGCCTCATACAGAATGTCTGGAGGATCTATTCAGTGATTTTTCAACTGGAGTTTCTCTTATCCTTGGAGATCAGGAGAGCATTGAGCATCATTCTGTGTCATTCTCCACCTTGTTCATTGGAAGCAGGATCTTGCCTAGAGCCTAGAGCTTGTGGGTCTGTGGGTAGGTGTTGCACTAACCAAGCAACAGTGACCATCCTGTCACTTCCTCAGGTAGTGCTGGCTTGTGAAGGAGGTGTCCATATTTGAACTCAGATTCCTACCACTGTACAGTAAGTACATTTAACCACTGAGTTATCTTAGGTGTTCACCTAGCTCTTTATGTGCATGGGCTTGCATGGAAGTAGGTTACTGGCTGAGCATCTCCCAGCTCCAAAGCTTTCTCATCCTTCTAGGCATCACCACACATAAGATTAGCCTGTATTCATGGGTGTTGTAGTCAGTATTGTGGGTTATTTGGATCAGTCCTTTAAAACACAGTGGCATTGTCCATCCAGATGTGGCATCCAGTAGGGTAGCTTGAGCACAACATGCTCACCAGGTGCCTTGAGTGATGGTGTGGACTTTATTGCAGTCTATCAGAATTACTGTTTTGTTGTTGTTTGTTTGGTTTGGTTTGGTTTTTGGTTTTTAGAGACAAGGTTTCTCTGTAGCTTTGGAGCCTGTCCTTGAACTAGCTCTTGGAGACCAGGCTGGCCTAGAACTCACAGAAATCCATCTGCCTCTGCCTTCCAAGTTCTGGGATTAAAGGCATGCACCGCCACTGCCTGGCAGAATTACTGGCTTCTTAAAGCATAAACAAGAAGCCTAATCTGTAGTAGGTAATAACTGCAATAAGAACTCCAAATGTTCTTTTTAAAATGTTTTAATGTCCAAATTTATATTTCGGTTTTTATCCTTGGTCTAAAATTTATCTTCCATGCTTGCTGTTAAAATTTAACAGAGAACCTAGCACGCATGATGTCATTTACCCACACTGTTGATTTCTTTCTCCTTTTGCTAGCTCTAATGACTTTTCCTTAGGCTCAAAAGTTGACAAGTTTTTATTTTGTTTTGGTTCTATGCCAAGGTAATAAAAGAGAAGGGCTCCACAATGTGGCGTCTTCCAGAATTCCTCTGCCTGGTAATTTCTGCGTTTGTCTTCCTACAGCTCAGCTCTTATTCCACCCAGGGCAGAGTGGATTATTGTAGGGCTTTCCAATGTCTCTCCAGCAGTTTTCTTACTCCCCTTAGATTAGCATTTTGAAAGTAATCTGGCTCAACCTTATTGTCTATGCTGAGAAGCCAAGGACAATGGCACTGGGTTTTGATCCTACTTCTTGTTCTGGCTTTGTGGGGGGCCTAGCCAGTTTGGATGTTCACCTTCCTAGACCAGGATGGAGGGGGGAGGACTTTGGACTTTCCACAGGGCAGGAAACCCTGACTGCTCTTCAGACTTGAGAGGGAGGGGGAGAGGAGTAGGGGGGAGGGCGGGAGGAGTGGGAGGCTGGGAGGAGGCAGAAATTTTTTTTTCTCAATAAAAAAAAAAAAGTCTGGTGACACAGGAATTTGCGTTCCCTACTCTCATGCAGGTATCATTTTTTTCCAAACATAGGAGGTTGGGAATGATAGCTTGTGGGCAAAAGACATTGCATTAGAAAGTGTCTTATATGTCTTCTGTAAACATGGAGGATCCTGAAGGCCAGAACAGAGGCCCAACACCCACGTTTTGATCCCAGAACTTTCCAACAACTCTTTTAAGGTAGTCTCGCTGGCTGTTCTCTGCCAGAATTGCTGTCATCACACTGATGCTGAAGAATAATTGTACAGCTATTCCATTGTGCCTATAAGGCCACCTGGAATCAAAGGATGGAGCCAGTGATTGACCAACTGGGATTAGTCAAAGAGTTCGTGGACATAGGAGGAGGTCTGTTGGAGAGGGAAGGATGAGAGGAGAGAGGATTTCTGGCTTATTTCCATGGAGGGGTTGGTTCAGGAAAAATGTGGAGAGATGATTAGCCAACTGACTCTCTGCTCTCCTTGGATTTATCAGGTCTTTATCCCAGTCTCTGACTCCTGAGTTGTTATTATACTGAACAATTTTGCTATACACTAAAGAAATTACAGGATAAAAGGGTAGATTATTTAATCTACTTTCAAACTAAAGAGGGAACTGCTAATCTCAAATATTTTACATTCGTATGGATTTTCTATAATGATTCAAATTTATGCTTATTTTTGTCATACTGTATTTTATGTTTCTATTTCTTATTTAAAGTATTGTACCTATGTAACTCATTTAAAAATGTAATATAAACTTGTAGTCCTTGAAAACTATCTAGAATAATAGATAAATAAATAAATGTTAGTAGCCCGTCTTCTATAACATACAAATATACTCATATTATGTATAGTTTGAAGGTCAATCAGAGACATATTTTAAATATATAGATGGTCTTCAAACACTTCTGAGACATACAGATTATGGCATTTTAATGTTTTAAAAAACATAGGGCTTTTCATGACCATGAGACATGTCTGTTCCTGGTAGCACCAATTTACTCCAAAAAAATGGCAGCCATCAAAAAACCTCCATATGGAGTTTGCTTTCATTTGTGGCAGTGTTAGACACTGGGCAAAAAAGCAGCCTTTGCCTCATTTGCAGACAGTATGATGTCCAAATTGGACAAGCAGGACACAGAAGAAGGCAACTGTCAAACTTTGTTAGTACAAGGTAGGACAGTCCTTCAAAATCTCTGCTTCACAGAAAAGTCTGTCAGATATTTTAGGCCCATAGTCTAAAGATGGATACCCCAGTGTTGCAGAGGAACCTTGGGGTGACTGTCCAGGAAGCCAAATGTCTCTGTCACTTATTAGTTTTGGAATTGCTTGCTCTGTACTTCCTGTTCAAACCTTTCCTTTTTATTTAGAGAGGAAGGAAGAAATGCTGCAGGGCAATCATTCATGCATTCATTCCATTGTGCCAATAAAGCTACCTTGAATCAAAGGATGGGGCCATTGACTGGCTGACCGGCATTAACCCATAGAGTCCTTGGAGTACTGAGGAGGTCTGCTAGAGAGGACAGGAAGAGAGGAGAGAGGATTTCTGAGACATTTCCAGGGCAGGTGGTTTGGGGAAAAGCATGGAGAGAGCTCTGGTCAGCCATTTGACTCTCCACCATTCTTGGATCTATCAGGTCTTTGCCTCAATTTCTAACTCCTGAGTTTTTATGATGCTGGAGCCGTTTAGGCACTCATTTCACACTGATGCTTCTCACCCTGAGATGGAGGCTTTGGGAAAGCATTCGCCATGTCTACAAGCACGATAAATCACCTCTGTCCACACCATCAGCATGTCCTCAGAGAGAAGGCAGCTGCTGAGCAAGTCATGGACTCCATGCCTCAGTAACAATGCTTCAAACTCCTGGGCACAAGGCCAGTGTTGGGAAGGCTTCACTTCTGTCTGCTCAGAGGAACTTTCTGTGGGATGACTGTGTCTTCAAGGGGCAGAAACTTCAAGAGGAGTTATGTTTCCCCATGTCTTTCCATTCTAAATATTCTCTGAAGGGCTTCTGACGAGGAAACCAAAACCCATTTTTCCAATCAAGTAGTTGCCCAAGCATTTTTTTTGCTTGCCGTACGGTGAGTTAATAAGAAAAGGGTAGGAGTGAGTCCAATGGTGCTGGGACACGTGATCACACCTGGAAAGAGAGTGGAGCGTGCTGGAATGAAGGACATGGCTAGCTGGAGCTTGTCCTGGAACCCAGTCTGGTCCCGTTGCCCCCAGCCCTACAAATCCACAGGCAGTATTACCCGATCAAGGATCTCTTGTCTTCACTCTGAACCTTCTTCTGAGCACCTTGTCCTGGCTCCAGCCTCTGATGCTGTGATGGGACACAAGAAATTCATCCCAGAGCTGAGGTGATAGTGCCCAGAGATGGATTATGACATCAGCCCTGGCCCCGCCCCATGGTGACCACAGAGAGGGCTCTGCTGGGCTTTGCTCCTTCCTCAAGCAATGATTCCACTTCCAGCCTTATAAAAGGGAAGTACCTCATAAAAGGGACGTTTCGTGAAACCTGCCCAGAAACTGCCTTCCCCACAGACTCCCTCAGACATTGCACTGCGAGATATGGTCAGCCTATTCTGCCATTGGCTGGATCACTGTCAGTCCTTATCAGAGCACTCGCTTACCTTGTCTTTATTCGGAAACACAGGCAGTGTCCTATGAGGAGGACCATCTGGCGTTTACACACACACACACACACACACACACACACACACACACACACACACACAAAACAGCACAGGAGGTTCCCCTTCCCAATCCTGCAGCCAGATGAGATCTGTGTCTCTATGCCCTATCCAGCATCTGCAAAAGTCTCACTAGCGTAGAAAAAAAATCCAACACCAAATGTGGAACATGACTCCACGGAATGAATAGGCTTTTGTACCATTGTAAATTTAAAAATAAAATTCTCAGTGGGACCACTGCAGGTCAGGCTGTCTGCATTTCTGTGGTCACCAGGACACTCTTCCCTGTGATGGTACATTTGGCTCTCTACCAACAAGAGGAAGCAGAAGCATGCAACCAGATCTTTTGGTCTGCACATCATAGTCAACACATCACTTTTGGGTCAAAAATATTGTTTGGGGTCTATCATTTAATAATAGCCACCAGGGCTGCAATCTCTGCTGTTTGGAAAAATGAGACAGGAGGATCACAAATTCAAGACTAGAGTGAGCACCAAGCCAACCAGGACAGCTGAGTGAAGCTCTGCCTCAATAATTACACAGAAGACTGGGGTTGTGAGAGCATGGGGCAATGCCTTCTGGGTCCTGAAAGAATGTACTCCCAAGACCCTGTAGCACCTTCGAGGCCAGGCAGTTCTCTGAACAAAACCAGTTGGTTCAGCCTTAGTTAGTCTGGTAATTTGAGGTGTAAAGGGGGTGAGTATCCAGAATGGTAGTTTGCCTTAAGGAACACAAATCATTCAGCATGAATGTGTGTTAACAATATATTCTGAGCTGCATTCAAAAAGAGGATATGTGGCTGGTGGGAAGGCTCAGCGAGTAAAGATACTTGCCCTGCAAGATTGACAAGCTGAGTTTGATCCCTGAGACTCATCAAAAGGTGGAAAGAAGTGAATTCACTTTAGTAAGTTCATGGGGCAAGAAAAAGAAGCTATGCATGTGTGTGTATGTGCACATGTGTTTACATGTACCTGTGAACCTGGGTGCAAAGCTCCATAGGAAACTATGATGCTTTACACCTTGATCTTCAGATTGACTGCTCCTTTCTGGTCTGCTCATTTCGCTTTAACAAATTCCTGACATCCAGAAGACTTATTTTCTATTGAAAAAAATCCTTTCCACTTTCATAAACATTGACAGAACTTTCTTTTTCTTTCTTTTTCTTTTTCTTTTTTACTTAGGCAAAAACTCAAATGACAAAACAAAAGATAAGCTTTCCAAACCCAGAAAACAGCTAAATCCATCAATGTCCCTTCCATTACGAGTACTATTAAGTCAAGCCTTAATTAGGGTGCCCTATTTATTTTTCTTGGCTTATTTACCTCCATCCAGGGGAATTCATCACTGAACAAGTAATTACATCTTAAAAGTTTTACACACTGATGATATTTCCTAGAGGAAACGGAGGCTGATAAGGTGGTGCCTCCCTTAGGGCCCAGATTCTAGTGCAGCTTTACCTCTGTGTTTTATGCACATGAAATATTTTAAAATCTCTACATCTCCAAGCCCCTACTCTGAAGGTAAGAGGAAACTAAGCAGGGTAAGAGAGAACATGTCTCGTTTTGGCATCAGAGAGGATGGTGAATTTAGCAGGGAGTGAACATCAAGTCCAAGGCCAGGCTTGGAAGAGCAGTTGAGCATGGGATGTTTGGTTAATATGCCCTGATAAAACATGAACATTTCCATGATCCAGCATGCGATCCCTGTGAAGTAGACCCACACAAACTGGGGGTTCCAGGCTTTAATTTAAATTTTGGTTGTTGGCTGAAAGGACTCCTCTCTCTGAATGAAGACTTCAGGAGGAGACTCTCTGCTTCCAAAGCAGTGAGAAGCCCCAGCTTTGCCTAGTGAAATATTGATAAGTTTCTGATTTGCAATGATTTTCTGTCTTTGCTGATTTCCTCTGCCTGTGGTCAACTTCCATTTCCCCGTGATTTCCACTCATCCAAAGTCAGATGAAATTAGGCCAGAGTTCCTTCACCAGTTCCTGTGGTGACAGCGATGTCCCAAGATGTAGGAACCTGCCATTACCTGGCTCCTTTATTTGGCCCACCATAAATATTTCATTCACTCTTTAAATAAGGCTACTACTTGAATGGTCACGACGAGGACCTGCTTGTGTATATGAGGAGCAGAGAGTTCACAGTTCTTTGAGAACATGGTGAGTTTAAGAAGTCGGTAAAATGTTCACTTCCAATAATTAGTTATCAAGTTTGAAAGAGACGGCCCTGCCCTCAAAAAATACACGTGAAGGTAAACCACATGAAATTGCTGGTATAAACCTTTTGGCATTTTGGAAGGCAACCACCCACGATTTACTCTAAACAACATGTCCTCACATAACAGGGATTCATTTTTAAATAATCAGAAGATTCTGTGATGGACCTTAGAGTTTTAATGAAACAAATATCAGTACTTGATACTTGTTTCAGTTACATCGGAATTAATGAGATTTCATACATGGGATATTGAAATTATTCTTTTCAACAAGAATATAGTGGTCCAGAGGGAAGCATTGTATGTTCATTCTCAAAGATTTTAAATACATGGGCTGAATGACTTTCATCAAACTATAATGAAATCCCAATGGACATGAGTTATTGAATTAAAAAATCACTCATCTGCATGAAGTCTTTCCAAAGTCTGGGAAACTGTGCAGAAACAGTAATGCGGATATCCGTGCTTCTAGTAGTTATTATCATTATGTATATTTACATATGCAGATTTATGAGCACCAAACAGGATGCAGGCCTTGTAGTCTCATAACCGCTCACTCACTGGTTGGCTTCAGCATAGCAACATTAATCTTGTCACCACCCCCAGCTGAAAATTTCATGACTGGTCAAAGGCAAAGCAGATACAAGCCACCACTAGCCAGTGCCAAGTTCTGTGATGCAGCAAGCTTGAGATTACAATGCAGAAATATATGTGCATTACACATTACAATATAAATATATATTATATAAAAGATCACACTAAATTTAAAATATCTATTTATATGCTATAAGTTTAAATTATAATTCATTATGTTTTATTATATAAGCTCATAATTTTATATAGCATATGATTATCTTTAAATCATTCAAAGCAATGGTTATTTTACTACAACTTTTATAGGGAGTTTTTTCTCTGTGCCACACTTATAAATCTCCAAGCTTATCCTATGACACGGGAAGTTTAAATAACCTAAACGAAAAAAAGAACTCAAAGTAGGTAAAGAAAGAAGGAGTTAGACAGTATTCTTGCTACGGTCCTAGTTCATCCCTGAAGGGTGCGGTAGCCGAGCTCCATCCTGGACAGCTTACACTCACAGAAGTGTATTCCCCACAGTTCCGGATCTGGGGAGTCCAAAGCCAAGGCACATCTGACTCAGTGAGCATATGGGGGTGGTTCATGGTTTGCACCTCTCGCTCTCTCCTTTGTGGTAAAGAGGCTGGAGATCTCTCTGGGACTACTTTTATCGGCTCATCAATCTTACTCAAGAGTACTCTAACCTCTTGTCCTGACCCCTAATGTCTCATCCCCCAGTATACCCAAGTTGGCACTTAGGACTTCAACATATGAGTTTTGGGGTGGACAAACGTTCAGTCTGTAACAAACGTTATTATAAGAAAGAGGTATAAGAACAAATGAGAGGTGTGTGCTTGGGGTCTGTTTCAATCTACACATCGGGGTGTGTGATTACCCACAGAGGAGCTGCACCTTGCTGCCAGTTCCATGAGTGACACCTGGTCCCCTTGCTGGTTGGGAACATAACTAGAGCGAGTCCCTCTCACACCACGGGGACTAATACTGCAGAGCTCAAACCGGACCATATAGCCCTATGTCATCGAGAATGAGGGTGACAGAAGCTCGGTAAGAATAAAAGCTTACTTTTGCCTTCTTTAAACCTCCAATGACCAAACATTAATTCAAAATCAAATGCTTAATGAATCTAAGGTGTTGCTGACAGGGCTCACCTGTCCTGTCTCGAATGGCTGCATTGTATGTACGGTTTGAATGTACGACATGTACCTTTGTCATGGGAGTGGTGTCACCCCACACAGCACCACTGACTCTACCGGGAACCCCTTGGCTCGGATTCCAGATGGCTGCACGCTCTGCATGACGGGTCTCCACAGCACACACACTTTCCTGCTCTCGTGGAGACACAGACTGAGGCTTTCTGATCATCGCTTTTTAGCATCTGAGCATCACATAGCATTTTTTTGTTGTTGTTTTAAATTTTATTATGCTTGTTATTTGAGTTGCTGGCTGGAGTTTCATGAAAAGGAGAAAGAAAAACAAGTAAAACATTAAGTGGAGTTTGGCTTGGAATCCCTAATTATATCTTAAATAACCCTAAATTTACTTCTGCCACTTTGAACGACCTATTTGCACCAAGAGTTCTTCTCAGTTTTGAAGATTAAATAATCAAAATAACAACCAACCCTGGAAAACACTGATGGTGTTCTGTGTCCTACTACATCAAATATTCAGCTAAGATTTAATTCTTCATGTAAAAATAAACAGATGCGTGAATCCTATTGGGGTGTCTATTAGCTTTCATTTTTAAAGAAAGTTTCAAGATTATTAAGAGCTATTTCAAAATAATTCCTTTGTGATTTATTTTCAGCAAATGTTTGATTCATGTGCTTATTTTTATACACCCACCTATTCAGGTCATATGAAATGTTATCATTTGGAAGGAGCAGTGATCAGGAAAAGCCCAAGGAAACCTGGTCTTCTGCACTGATGCATCCTTAAGACTTGGTGCAGAGAAGCAGAAAGAGTCTGAGCTGGTGTGAGGAGGTGAGATGCCACAGAGCAAGCGACTGGCCTGGCTGTGGATCTGGAGGAAGGGCAGAGTGCGTGGGATCCTCTCAGACTGGCTGGCATACCCACAGGATCCCCATGTTATCCAACCAGGGCAAGAAAGCATCTTAGGATGGTAAGCATTTGCTGGTTTACTTTTTGTTAAATTGTTCCAGGGTCTTAACCAAAAGTTGTTCCTTGCTACGTGGACAAATGTTCTTGAGGAGGTGAGAATCCATTGCCCTATTAGGTGGATTGCGGGCTACAGAGTTCAAGAAGGACCATTGTCATGCTAACCTGAGTGGTATGATGGTATATCAGTATATCCATCCTTCACACATTCTGGAGAGACTACTGACACTTGGTCAGTTGGGGTGGACTTGGAAACTGGCCAAGAAGTTGTTCAGTGATTGCTGTCTCCAGTAGCAGCCGTGCTTGGAGGCTGGAGATGTGTCCATCTCCACACGGTAGCCTGAGGTTAGGTGCCCTGTGCTGCTTGGCCCCAATACTCTTTCTGCATCCTGTGCTTGCTCCTGTGGGGAGCATGTGTCCCCGAGTCACAGCCTGCCTTGCCCCTTGCTTCTCCCTCCCTCCATGCCTGTCTTGAAGGAGGCTCCTCAACAATAAAGAGCTTCGTGGCTTTCTGTGATATTCCACATGGTTGTTGGATGGGAGAATGAGACCTTCTGGTACATCCTTGACCACAGCATGACCTAGAGTGTGCCAACTTTCAAAGCACAGCCAGGCCGGGACTTCCCAAGCAGTGCTATTCCACTTGGCCCAATGAGAAGGTGTCCTGGTAGTTGACAGGGAAGACTTGGTGCTACTATACCTTCCAGCGAGATCTTGGAAGCAGATGAACTGCACAAGGCACCCTCTGCAAGCAGGGAGGTCTGGACAGTCATTCTCCATGTCTGTAAGTAATATGTTAGGACTTTTTAAGCACTTAGGACTTTCTGACTCGTTTGCGAATTTATTTGTCTATCTTTTTCATTGTACCTTCTTCCCACGTTGAGAGGGGCCTCCGCTTCCCCTTGTTCTCCATCTTGCCTGGTGCAGGCCCCTTGAACACAGATTCCACCTCTACTTTGTATCTATTAGCAAGGCCTAATATTTGTTAGTGGAATCGACTTGAGTTTGAGCCACCAGCAAATCAAGTAGCTTAACAATTGTGCCAGGGTGGCCAGCAATGCCTTCACCCAAATTCTTTTTTTTTTTTTAACAATTATATGTTTAATTGTTATAAGGGGAAACTCAAGTCACAAGAATGGGAAGTTTGAGTTCCGCGGTGTTCCACAGGAATCACCCGGAGAGAGCAAGCACCTGGTCCATCCCAGTGTTTCTTCCTGGGCTCCACGTAGCCACACCTTAACTAGGTTCCACTTCTTTTTTTTTTTTTCTTTTCTGTCTTCTTTTTTTTTATTTATTT
>NC_022021.1:50533274-50550783 GCF_000317375.1 Microtus ochrogaster
CCCCCCAAAGCCAGCACGTGCAGTAGGATCAAAAACCCATTGCCCTTGTTCTTGAGTTCTCTGTAGTCCTCATTGTCCGCTATGCCCTTCACCCAAATTCTGATCCTACAGAGGCCAACAGGATCTCAAGGTTCTCTCTTAGAAGATGTGAGAGACGGTGACCAATGGCTTTATTTCTTTTCCTTTTTCTTTCTCTCCTTTCAGTTGAAGTCACCTGGTATAAAAAGCAAATAAAACCCTTGCAGCCCCAACACTGTTGCCTCAAGCCCCGTGGCAGCCCTGAGCTTTTAGAGATTGGTACAGTCTTTGAGATTCAATTTTTTGCACAGGCCACACATTTCCATAATCGCTCCTCCCTGCCTGTCCCCGCCCGCTGCGTTTTCCATTGCCATTTTATAACTGCGCGCCTAAGCTCCGTCAATATTCAAGTTAGTGCTCTAAAATGAAACTATAAATTTCAATTTGAAGGAAATAAGCCCTCATTTGGGTTCATAAGTTTGAAATAACACATTACCATGGGCTGCAGCTAGGTTGCATTCCTGGTGGGTTTTTTTTTTTTTTTTTTATGCCTTTGACAATGGATGATCCACTCTGCAGAGAAGAGCCAAAGCGGGTGAGAGAAAAGGCTGCTTTCAAAGCAGCGTTTATGAGATCCGTCAGTCAGTGCTGCTTCTGAGATTCTTACTAAAGAAAAATCTGACACCTTCGCTGGCATGTCATTGTCTGCAGCTTCAAGCTTTGGTCACTGTCTTTTAAGGGCCGGCAGAACAAAACACAGACTAATTTAAACATTAGGAACATGGCCACAGAGACAAAACCATGCTCAAAAACTGGGAGAGAGACAAAAGCGCAAGTGGGGTGCTCAGGCGAAGAGAACAGGAGGACAGCCACTGTGATTCCGGTGACAGCCACCCCATCCAACGACTGATTTTTGCATCATCCTGAGGTCCATATCTATACTGGGCATGCGTGAGAAAGCACCTGTGGGCTTTCTTTTACCCACAAAGTATTTGATCTTCTGCTGAACTGGAAGTATCGGAACACTGTGTAAAGATGCAGTGCATATAACCATCTCAAGGGAGAAATTGCTCATGACTAGGGCATAGCCACGGCTTCAGTCCCAGACTCCTTGTGGAACAGTCACCCCGGAAAGCAAGAGCGGTGACGATACAGTCTTCTAAGGAAGTAGCTGAGCTGATGTGCGTTCTGTTGAATGGCTTTCATTTTGACCACAGCAGCATAAGTCAGATCAAGGGGCTTTGCAGGCTGCTGAACTACGATGGATGCTCTGGAGTCTGGAGATATTTGTTCCACCATGAGAGGCTGATACCCGTCACCAATACCGTGATAACCAGCATTCACTATGATTATATGCTAAACTGGATGGAGACAAGAATGGAGTTTAGCTGATGGAGTGTCTGCCTACCATGCATAGAGTTCTGGGTTTGGACCCCAGCACTGTGCGTATTGGGCATATTGTTAAGATTTCTCTGGCCTTTTACCTTTCTGAACCTTCTTCCTGAGCCTTGTGTTGAAATGCATCCGCTGGGCCTCACCACATGGCTAGCTGTGCTCGGCAGGTGAGCCTGTGGGTCTCCATCTGCTTCAGGAAGGATGTTCACAGTTTTTTTTTCCCCCTGCTACTGCTGAATTAGGAAAAACTCTCTTAAAGTAGCCACAGCATGCCGCCAGCAAGCAAAGCCCAGTCGGGGAAAAATTGTGGCTAAACTTTGTTCTTTAGTGTCTAGAACTCCTTTTCAAGTCCTCTCAGGTTTTAAGTGGATTTTAGCTGGCCACATGGGTGTCTATTTGTAGTGAGGAGGGGCCACTTGTCTGTTCCTGGCTGCTTCACCCCAAAATAATCACACAGAGACTGTATTAATTAAATCACTGCTTGGCTCATTAGCTCTTGCTTCTTATTGGCTAACTCTTACATATTAATTTAACTCATTTCTATTAATCTGTTTATTGCCTTGTGGCTGTGGCTTACCAGCTAAAGGTCTCTTGTAGGCTACATGGCTTCTTTCTACTTCAGCCCATAGGCTCAACCCAGCTTTCTTTATTAACCAATTGTATTCACAGCATACAGATGGGAATCCTATATCCCTCAAGTGTTATACCCTGGCCTGGAACTTGCCAATTAAACTATATGCTGGTTGGCCAGTGAGCCTGTCACCCACCAGTCAGCATCTCTCCAATGCTGGTCTTACAAGTGCACCGGCCATCACACCCTGCACAGGCTCCGGGAGTGGAAGTGAAGTCCTCAGGCTTGCAAAGCAATGCTGTGTTGACCGAGCTGCCTCCTGTGCCCTGAGCTTGCTTATACTCCTGCTTGCCTTGCAGTGTGTTTATGCCTTTTCTGAGCTTCGCTACATCTTCCTTCCAGCTGGTCCAGATGTCTGAGCTGCTCTGGATGTGGTTGTACGGAGGTGAAGAGTCTAGTCCCGTAAGAAGCATTTTTGCAGAGTAACCACTTCTCCATCACGATGCCAAGACTTACCCTGGGCGGGTCTCTGGAGGGATTCTGCACTTTCATTGACCTTAATGCTGTAACAACTGTCTAGACACTTCTAGGCATGGGCCCAAAGCAAAGGAGAACCTCATGGAGCAAGCCAATGGGATGGTCCCAAGGCAATTCTGGATCTGATTCCTGGGTCTGAATTAGACCTGACACATCTCGGTGTGATTGACAACAAAGGTCAAACACTCTTACAATTTCTAAGAACAGGGCGCAGCTGGGTCTGATCTCTACTAAGCAACCGTAGACCAAAGACCTTGGTTACCGGGCTGCTGGTGCTGTTGTTTGCATGCTGTGATATTTTGCCTGGTTCTTTTCAACACTCTCCAGCTTGGCAATTTGTCTCAGCTTTAAGCAGGTGTTTGTTATGACCGGGAACACAGGACTGGGCTGGTCTTTTGAGCCTGCTGGCTGAGCAAACGAATGTTGCCTACAAACTTTCCCCAGGCTATCTGATGACTACCGAGCCTGCTTCCAGCTACTCTAATCTAGCTCAGGGACATGCAGGCACATGAAAGCCTTTGTATCTCCTGCCTCACACTTTTTAATTGATATATTCTGCCCACTGCAGACTCCCTCTGTGTTTGATGCAATGGTTTGATTATGCACAGGATGAATCTATTGGGGCCGGATAAATGAGCACAAAATCAAGGGGAGGAAAGGCTTGGAAATTTGATGAAGCAGAGGACACACTCATGGGCTCACCTTTGATTTGGAAATTTGAACTGATGGAAAAATGATCAACTTCACATTGAAGACAAAGGAGAATAATGAGGTTTTAATAATGTCACAGACATGATTAAATCCTGTGTGAATACATGTATGAACATAATACACATACATATACTTGATATCAATGTGCAATTCATAGATTATCAAGCTTGGCTTCAGATATCTGTATTTCAAATTACTGGTTCTTCCCATTGGCCTCCCCAATGCTGATTTAGAGTTAATTTCCAGTAACAAGTGGGAGACCTATGGCTTCTTGTCTATGAAATTTTTCATGACATGGGGTCTGTAGATGTTTCTGAGCAGGGCAAGTCCTGGGAATACTACGATTTACATACTGATTTTATGACATTCCAACTGTCCTTCCAAAAGGAGCCAGTATCACATTCTCCATTTTTTTTTGGCTCCACATCTGTGTTGGAGGAGGTCAGTGTCCCCTCAGTTGGATGATTAAACCTCCGTGCCATATTAAGAAGCATGATTGATAAAGTGATAAACAGGATAGAGATAACCAAGCTTGTGGTCTCGGGATAGGAGTTGTCAGATGTCATCTATGCACAGGGTTTGATCTAACTGTTGTTTCTGGACCATGGAGAAGTTACTAGCAGCTCAGAAGCCATTCACTATCTCCGGGATTTCAGGGTCCATGTCTCCATTGTGCTTTTCCACACTGGAAACAAATGGAACAAGCCAAAGAGCAGTTAAGCAACAGCAGTGGACTAGATGTTAAAACACACACACACACACACACACACACACACACACACACACACACACACACACTAAGAAAAGTCATTTTATGTCAGAAGAGGGTGTCTGATCACCTGGAATTGGAATTACAGAGGCTGTGAGCTACCTTGTGGGTGCTGGGACTAGAATCCTGGCCCCTGAGAAGAGCACAGGTGCTCTTAATCACTCTAACAGTTCCCAAGCCTCTTGACTTACTTAATGAGAGACGTCTGTACCTGGTTAAATTCCCTCTCCAGAGAAGAGTTTAATGAGATGGAAGAGTTCTATAGATCAGGAAAGCCACAGACCACTTGGCTGTAGGGAAAATGAAGTCACAGATTTGTATCATAAAATTCTATGTGTTTTCTGATTTAGCTTCCAGAGCTATCTTATAGAGATGCTGTAGAATCTGATCTGTCCTGGTATCAACAAGATACGGAATTTTACGTAGTTATGTGCCTCAAACTTGTCAAAATATCTAAAATGTCTTTGAACCCCTATTTAAATGTTTCAGCAACATAAGACGATGCATTATCTTTAGGGGCAATTTTGACATGGCTGATATCATAGGTCTGTGTGTGATATCCACTCTGTACAAATGCTGCTTTTCTTTACATGATTTCAATCATACATGAATACACATGTATTTGGTATTCACAATCCCAGGCAAGTTCATTCATATTGTAGGCATCTGACCTCTTGAAGAGATCAAAGCGCAGTTTTTTAGGATAATAGATTTAAACTCCACCAAGGGAGAATATGTGATGTGGCCTCTGTTTGCCCCATGGACTCAAGGCACTGAATGCTGTAGGTCTAGTAGTAGCAATGTGCTGTAGCAGACTTTGGGAGGCAATAGAATGAAGTGAAGCTTAAAATGGTGAAATCTTAGATAAGCTTGAAGTCTTAGGCATTCTAGGATTCCATTTTCTTATCAGCAGCCACTGAACGCTCTCTGGAAAGTGAAAGTTATCTCTATTGTAAAGTTTTATCTTTATTGTCTTCTCAGGGGGAGGAGGATTTTGAATCATCATGGAAACATATACATCCAGGTGTATCTATGAGTATATTTCTAGAAGTATTTAACTGAAGAAGAAGGAGCCATCTGGAATACAGGTGGCTTTATTCCATGGGACAGGACACAGTGATGTGAGCCCCAGCATCCACTCCTGTTTCAGGACTACTGATGCCATGTGAACACTTGCCTCCGGCTCCTGTCACCAAGCCTTTGCAGCCATGATAGATTGTACTCACACACTGTGAGCCAAAACAAAGCTTTCCTTTACCAAATTGCTTTGGCTGGGTGTTTTGTCAGACAATCAGAAAACCAATGGATCCAGAAACTGCATGGTGTCTTTTCATCACAGAGTATGGGTGGGAAATTGCCAGGACACCATGAGGAGAGTCCTCGTGTCTAAAGACTTTAGAGGAACCTATGGCTTGGATCTTACGTGTCCTCTTCCGAAGAGTTGGCCGTCAACCTGTGGTGATGCGGTAATGTAGGATATCCTTTAAAGGTGGGGCCTAGTGGGTGACCACGGGCTCTTCCTGTCTCTCTCTGCTTCTGGGACACTGTAGCTGCACAGCATTGCTCTACCACATATTCCAGACAGGAAAAAAAATCCTTAGTACGTGGGTGTACACTGGTCATGGAGGTACAAGGTTCATGCAACTGGAAGCTCCCTCAATGAGTAGACAGGCTCTTCATTAAGAGTCTTTTCTGGAAGGTGACCCTTGTCAGGGGCAGAAAAATGGAAGGTTTTAGCATGGAAGGTTTATGGAATATGGTTCAGAAGAATGGCAAACATACCGATGGATGGGGGAAGCAGGGGGAGGGATTGGGTGGGAGAACGCTGAAGAGCAATTTATCACCCTTCTCCAAAGAAAGACACAAATTCCTGACATCCAGCAATGTCCCTGGCACCAGTCCTGCAGAGCACCAGGCCCTACCAGAAAGCATTTTGCTGTCCTGGTGCAACAGAGTCCTTGGTGCAAAGTCTGGCAAATATCAGCAAGGGTGGCTGAGTAAAACCCTTCATCTTGGGGAGGGGGCAGTTGCTCTGTAGAAATAACTCTTGCAGTTTGGCCCCATGCATTCTCAATCTCTTTTCAATGAGTTACTTACCTGCCTTCAACAGACAAGAGTGAGATAATGGCTTCACTATAGAAGAGTCTGTCAAAACAGCCATGTTGTAATGTTCCAGAGGGAGGGGCTAACTCTGCAGGTGGTTCTGTAAATAGACCATGCTCTTAATTACTCTGCAAAGGACCCTTATTGGTGCAAAAGGTTATGGGGGCTGAGGGTGGAGTGCCCGGGGCTAATGTTAGGTTTGCCCAAGGCTTCCAGGACTTGTTCTCAGTATCCAGAACAGCGGCCCTCGAGTTCCTTGTATACAGTGACAGAGTGCACAAGGGGCAACCGTATTTACCTGCAAGAGGTGGGCAGAATCCTTCCCTCAGTGGCCTGCCAGGCCTGTGGCACAAGGATAAAGACCACCTACAGTTCTCTGAGTGACTCAGACCCTAAGTGTCTGCTCATCGCCACTCCTCAAAGCCAAGGAAGTCAAGAGTCCTAGGTGGACGAGCTGACCCAGCATTGGATTGAAAATGGAGCTGTATGTCCTGACAGCCCCCTCCACAACAAGGACCAGCTCTGGGGTAGAAATTTGCAAGTCTAGGACCTGGATTAGGAGGGCTGTCCCCCTTGTAAGACTGTGTGGAAACTCTCAGAAGACTCAGCATGAAGCCAAGACTCCCAAAGGGTCAAGGAAGTAAGAATGGGGGGGGGGTCTTGTGTGCAAGGACTTTGCTGTCTAAACTTTTTTGATGTTTTTTGAGCAAAATGTGACAGGAACTAAATATGGACATACCTGGGGCTTCTTTTGCAGTCAGTGGGGTATCCTGGCTGTGGTGGGCAGGCAGAAGGTGATGCACACGGGTAAGCAGACTCTGTTCCTCCGTCTTTCACCTCTCAGTAAAGGTCAGATACAGCAGGGCTCAAATGCTGGCAGCAACTAACAAGCAAACAGCAACAAATAACGTCTTTGACACAAGGGAGGAAGCAGTTGAACCCGTGTCAAACCATGTCCCCATCTGAGTGGCACCAGTCAGCAGCAGTTAACAGCTGTTATATAAACACGATGGAATGCACTCGCTGCTCTGAGCAGTGGAAAAAGGTTGGTCATTGGCCACTGGGGATGCCCAGTGCCCATGCAGCTCTCCAGCTGCGGTGCAAGTGTGTTTGAATAAAACCTTAGCCCTCATAACAGGGAGCTTGATAGAGTGTTAACAATCCTCAGCTCCAGGCCGAGCTGTTAACCAACAAAGTCGTCATTAACTGCTGGTAATAAGTGCGTTTGGGGGGATTATTGCTTAATTACGAATGAGAGCGCCAAAGCCGGGCCTCCGACAGTGAAGTCGTTTGCTTGGGAGCTGTTTAACCACAACCTCCTTTGTCATCGTCTGTCTCTGCAACTGGAAGCTATAGAAGGCTCTGGATCCCTGCGTGGCCAGGCACTTCACACAACTTCAGGTTGCTTTAGGCTTCCCCTCGACCGTGCTCTGTGGCATTAAGGAAGCATGGTAGAACTGAGGGTAGCAAATGACTTCTCGGGAACTGTTGGTTCATCATAAACAGAAAGAAGTCACTCTGACTGGGGAGATTATGAATCCCAATTAGAGCCAGAATATGTCCCTTCATGCACAAGTGACATTCACACACACACACACACACACACACACGACATGCACATACTTGTACATACATAGCTGCATATGAGTCCATCTCACACATGCTCTTCTGTGTTCTCACTGCTCAGGTCAGAACCTAGGCCTTGCTTACACTATGGCTCTGCCTCCATAGGCTCCACCTGGGGACAGACTGAGGCTGTCATTCCCAGTCTGTGAAGGGTGTGTGCTCTTTAGAAGAGTTCAAATTTGGGGAAGAAGCTGTACAGAAGAGGCCTGGTGGGAACATTGTAGCCTAGGGGATTCATCACAGGGATTTGAGAAAGGTATGTCAGCCAGCCTTTGTGCTAGAGGACCTCTGGCCACAAAATTCTACAGGAGATGTGCCAGTGCGGGCAGGAGGGGGCTGGCACTGGTGGACAAAGGTTTGACAAAGACAGAGGGCAGAGCATAGTCCCAGGACCCTAGTCTCGGGGTATACAATCCACCCAACATTAAAAAGTAGTCTCTTGAGGTTGTCAGCTCTCAATGGCCTGGAAAGTGGAAAGAGGGGCTGGACCTTGTGTAGTGAAGCCACAGCCTCACCTCAGGACAGCCTGGAAACACTTAACCAACTCTGGTTTCCATCAGTGGACAGGTAGAGACCGGGTTGGGGGACAGAGTAAAGAAACTGACATCTTTTGGCAGACGATCAGGTTGCTCATCCAGTCTCATTGTGTAGAACCCGTGCATTTATGTGTCCTTAGTATGACTTTCTAAATCTGTCTCTGGTCTCTTCTTAGAATATGAAAGGCATCGTTGGCATTCTTCTTCATCTCCACCCCTTGTTTGTAAGAAGCTACGAATGCGGATTTAGGGGAAATTTTTGCAGACACGTTTGTCCTTGCCAGAATTAAATTAAAACAATATTAAAAATGCCTTTGAACATGTTGCAAAATTTTGAAAGAATATTTATAAACTGTGCTTGAGAACAGACACTCCTCTGTCCTCCCATGAACAGCATGCAGGATTCATCTGGCTGTAACAAGGGCAGCTTCAGGCACACAGCACCTCCGAGAAGCTGGGCCCCACCCTGATGCCTGCAGCTGGGGCCCCTTGGAGAGGGCCAGACACTGCACAGGAAGGAACTTCAAGCAAACAGACAAGCAGAGTGCCAGCAGGCAGTGTTCGGCACCACAGGCTCGCAGGCGTGGTAGTGCTTAAACAATATCGAGGCTGGATAAAACGTGCAAAACCTCCCCAGAGATGGTTTGATTTCTCTCTCCCCCTTTGCCTCCTCGTCATTTCCCTTCTCCCCCTCCCCCGTCCTTGCCCTGGGCTGGATGCAGTAATGTCCAGTGTTTGCAGTTACAGGACTGTTTCACGCCAACTTCTTATTTCTTACTGTAGGCTCCCAGAAATGCTAAGTTTAGGAATGAATTTCACAGGGCAAGTCAAGCTTCTTGCCACAGATGAGAATGTTAGGTCCCACAATACAGGGTGCAAAACATAGAGCCAAGCTATATCTGCCATCAACAATCTGTCCTTCGTCTAACTCCCTCTGTAGACATCATATATCTACTTGTCCACCATCTGTCTGTTTATATGTTGTCTATCTATTGGCCCATCATCTATCCATCCATCTATAGATTATCTATCTGCCTGTCCAACGTCTACCTTCCTGTACATACATCATTTAGCCACCAATAACTTGTATTATTTGCCCACAACTACCATGTATCTTCTATAATCTATCTATCTATCTATCTATCTATCTATCTATCTATCTATCTATCATCTGTCATTCAGCATCCACCCATCATCTACTACCTTCTATATATCTCCTATCTATTACTATCTATAATCATCTACCTATATGTATACATCCATCATATTTCTACCATATATCCTATATCTATATAGAATCTATTTCTATGTCCATCATCTACCTATCTATCACCTGTCTATTCCTTACCTATCATTTATCTATATATCTGTTAATGATCTATGTATCTATCTTTATGTCATCTATGCATACATAAATGTGTGTATACAGAAATACACATATACACATACATGTGCAGACATACACATGCATGCACACACACATGCAACTGCACCACTTCATGATGAAATATTAAGATATTAGCAGACTAGAGAGCAGTCACATTGATGCAGAAGACTCCTCACATTTCTTAGTCTGTTCTTTCCTTCTGACTGCTGTTCTAAATCAAGGTGGAATTTTCCTTCAAACTGTCCATGCCCAGCCCTGCTCATCCTCTGAAGCCATGGGAGAGGTCTCCAGAGCCTCTGGTTTACACAGCCTCTTCCATAGCATCCTTCACCTTAACCATAGTGGCTTCAGTCCATTGCCCCCTGAGGCTAAAATCCCCACAGGGAAGACAAGCCCACCATCCTTCCCTGGCCCTGCGTGCACTCCACTTTAGATATGAAGTAGACGGAATTGTGTGTGGATCATAACACCAGAAATAATCTGGATATTAAAAATCACACGTGATGGATGTAACAGCAGCCTGGTCACAGCTGGAAACTTAGTTCCTTGGCATTTAGGGGAAGCTACGTTATCTGTAAAAATGAAACATTTCACACTTGCAAACGCAGAACTATTCTACCTATAAAAGAGAAATATCAGTGTTTTCACTTCTTGATTTTATGTTTGTTAATAATCCCACCAAGACAATTCCCAGTAATAAACCACATGGTGGTGGTCTTGTCTACAGCAAGAGGAAAAGCAGGATCAGCTATGTGGCTTTCTGATTGATAGGAATGTTATTGAATAGTTTTATGATCTCTTAGATTCAATAACATTATGCTTTGTAAAATTATGGGTTGGCATAAATTTTAGATTTTAATGTTGAATTAATAAAGCCACAAACTGATGTACATGTTGAGGTTATGTGGTCATGAAATGTTCAAAAGTACTGGGTTTTTTTTTTTTGCAAATTAAGAAACAGAAAAAATAGTCATCCTAGCTGGTGGAAAATTCTGTCTGAAGTTTCATTTTTCCTTTAACTCTTTACCATCTCCTATGATTTTCAAACTTTTCTTTAAATTTGTTCTACACTCAATAATTTTCTAAGCAAGAAAATGTACCCTAGGCAGAGAAGGGTACACCCCAGAGATATCAGTATAGATCTCAGCGAGAGCAAGGTAGACCCCATGAACAGCAGGGTAGAACCCAGAGAGAGAAGAGTAAACCCCAAGGAGATCAGGGTAGAACCCAGAGAGAGAATGGTTGACCCCAGGGAGAGCAGGGTAGATCCTAGGAAGAGCAGGATAGCTCTCAGCAAGAGCAAGGTAGACCCCATGGACAGCAGGGTAGACCCCAGAAAGAGAATGGTTGACCCTAGGGAGAGCAGAGCAGATCCCAGAGAGAGAAGGGTTAAATCTGAAGAACTCAAACTTGAGGAGTCATTTCTTTCTTAAAGGACCTGGTTGAGAAATTGTGTTTTAGGCAGAAATCTCAGACAATGGCGGAAGAGAGACACTGACTGTAGAAGCTGAGTGCACTCTAGACCTAGAAGAAATGTCCAGGTCTGTTTATAGAGTGGGTACACTTGGGCTGAAAGGTTGTACCACAGAGGTAGAGTAAAATTTGTTCCAGTGCCAGCTTCAATGTGACATTTCCTGGCCTCCCCCTGACCTCTCGCAAGGTTTGTGTACCACTCTATGTCCAGACACTCAGCAGATGAATGACTGATGGCCTTCCAGGCTTTCCATAGAGACATCACCCAGCCTCGTGGGACTTGAGGTAGAGATCCCTGCCATCTCCTGCATGCCCCACTGGGACTTAACTCAAACTAGCACCATCTGGAAGAGGGAACCTCACCTGGGGGACTACCTCCTCCAGACTGGTCTGTGCGTGTGTCTCTGGAGCATTTTCTCAGCTGACATTTGATGTGGGAGGGCCCGGTGCACTGTGGAGATGCTATCTCTAGGCAGAGGGGCTGGATGAGCAAAGCAGCTGAGCAAGTCAGGAAGCAGCCCTCCTCCATTTCTCCTGCTTCAGTTCCTACTCTTGCTTCTCTGTGAACTGAAAGAAACCCTTCACACCAGAGTTGTTCCTGATGTCCAACACAGCAAAGGAAAGTAACCTCATGTCTCTGTCCTGTCTTCATGCCGGGTCTCCAGGTAAACTCAGCTCCTGATGCCCTAGGAACAGGTTATAGGGTCTTCTCCTATCCCCATTAGCCAGCTACATTCCTCTCTTTGTCTTCCTGCCACTTGTGAATGTCCCTGTAGCTCTTCCTCAGTATCCTCCTTTCCCTGATGGTTTTTTTTTCCTGTGAAACCTACACTTAGGCCATGCTGCTATTCCTTCTGGCCTCCCTGATATCTGCTAGTCTTTCCTCTTTAAACCTGAGTGGCTGGTTTTCTTTCTTTCGTCTTTTTTTTTGTGGCGATACACAGATCAAAGGAGATAGGTTAAATTAATATGTTAAGAGCTAGCCAATAAGAAGCTAGAGCTAGTAGGCCAAACAGTATTGCAAATAATATGGTTTCTGTCCAGTTATTTCTGGAGTCTGGGCTGCCGGGAAATGAACAAGCAGCCCCCCACAACAGGATTTCCGGAGTGGAAGGAGCCACCATGCTTGCCTTATGCTAGGGATCGGGTCTCTCAAGGATGCTGGGCAAATCCACTCCTAACTTATGCTGTGTTAGGGATCGGGTCTCTTAACAATGCTGGGCACATCCACTCCTAACTGAGTAGTTTCCCAGCCTTTTGATTTTTTTTTTTTTTGGAGAAATTGAAACTTACTTTAAATTGCCTCAAGAAATCACACAATGTTTAGCCTATTGAGTAGATTTCAGATTAAAGGGCTCTACGGGCATAGCTTTGTTTTTGTTAAAGATATCCCCATCCCCCTGGAAAATAAAGCAAATATTTTTAATGATATCTCCCAGATAACCACCTCTTATCCTGCAACTCTATTATTGTATTAGTCGGCGCTCTCTAGAGAAATAGGAATATCAGGTGTGAATATATATGTGTATATATATATATATATACATGTGTGAATATATATGTATGTATGTATATATATATATACATGTGTGAATATATATGTATGTATGTATATATATATATATATATATATATATATATATATATATATATATATATGAGAGTCTAGGCTGTCTCATACCAAAGAAGCTGAGAACTCTCAGCTGCTCAGTTCAAAAGGCTGGGTGTCTCAGTAGGTCTAGTGTGCTACTGGAGGGTCTCTAGGGAGATACTTTGCTTCAGCCTGTGTTGGAAGGCTGAGGAATCTGGGTTCTAATGTCATCCAAGACAACAACAGCAATACTATCTGCAAACTGGGTAGCTGCTGTGAACAGAGGAGATTGACGTGCCAGCAGGTCATGAAGACAGGCAGGCAAATAGAAAGCCTTTTCCTAAGACTTCCTCATAGCTGGCTGTCACAAGAAGATGCTGTCCACATTTCAGGTGGGTACTTCCACTTCAAATAAACTTGTCAAGAAGGCCTTGGTTTGTTTCCAGGGACTTGCAGTTCAGTTGATTGCATGTTTGGTCAAGTTGACAACGGAGATTAACCATCACAGGTACCACCTAAGGTGTATCCGTCTCGGTGGGGGTCAGTGGCAGAGCACTTTCCTGGCGGCATGTGACCTTGACTGTGACCTTGAGCATAAAGCTATGCTAATAATAAATAAAGAGATGAATCAGACAACCGTTTAACATCATAAGCTTTTCAATGTCCACAGGTAACACCAAAGACTCAAACTTGTGTGGGGGAGGGACTTAGATGCATTTTCAAGGGGTTAAAGAATTTCACAGGTCACTTGAGGGGCAGAAGAAGAAATGAGCTTGTGGACTGCATTGGGTCATAAACATTGGTGTCTCCTGGTTCTGCATGAAATGACATACACTGTGGTAACATATAGTCTTCTGCCTGTGCCTCTGCACATGGCTGGGGCGGCTAATTGTGAGAACTGAAATAGTAGGTACAAGTCAGAAGTATTGGTGGGAAAGACACGTGATAGCTCAGGAACCCAAGGAAGGTAAGGTGGCTGAGCCAGTGGCACATGAAAAGACAGTGTGTGTCTTTCAGGGAATATTTATGAATGGAAGTGATGGACTGTGCCTGGACTTTTTGATTCCGGCTTCTGTCCCCACATCAGACTAACTCCAGTCAAGCAACAGCAACACAGGAGCAGTGGAGGCATCTTCCTCTTTCAGTTTGATAAAGAGTAGCATCATGTGACAGGTCCTGGGAAATTTGGGGGATGGTCCCTAAGATGACAGGTACTCTATGGTGTCTTCTGCATCTCTACTGGTCCCGTGGGCTTCCCAAGGTTGGCAGTTCCTTTGGGAGGACCAGCCAGGGGTTGTAAAAGTTGCTTGAAAGGACGCCCTCCTGAACACTATGCGTGGGCTCATCTACCTAGGGCTGTTTTAAATACCTGTGCCCTGCAAATGACTTGACAGTCTTCCATAGCCAACCATTCCAGATTCAGTTTTCTATATCTCAAATGATTTTGAGATAATTTATTTCGATATTAACTTGTAGTTTTCACACGGCCAAAAGTCCTTCCAAGATGTGCAGAATTTGTATAGGCTTGGAAGTCTAGATAGTGTGGATGTCTCTTCCATGGGTATTTCCCGGTCCCATTTCTCAGCTTTACGTATAATTTCTTTCAGTTTCCCTAAATTTCTGTTCCTGCTCTCTGCACATTGTCTGGTCCAGACTCTTGCTTTTCTTTCTTTTTCATTTTGTTCATTGTACGAAGAGTTTTCCTAATGACAGCTTTTAAGTTTATCTCTTCTTTGGCAATCCTCACCCTCCATTATCTCTTCTTGTCCTTCTCAAGTCCTGCTTATCCCCGTCCTCATGCCAGATGGCAGTCTATTTTTCTTTTTCCATATGTGTGTGCACATCTATCATCCGGGTATCTGTCACCATCATCTATCATCTATCTTCCGTCATCTTTCATCTATCCGTATTTATCTATTAGCTATCTGCCATCTATCTATCACTTCTTATTCATCTCGCCTATCTATATCTATCATTTATCATCGATTGCCTTTTTATCTATCTACCAATCATATCTATCTATCTATCTATCTATCTATCTATCTATCTATCTATCTATCTATCTATCTATCTATCATCTACTTACCTACCTGTCTGTCATCTGCACTCTACATCCGAGAAAAATGTGTTATTTGTCTTTCTGGGTCTGACATATTTCATTTTACTATGACAATCTCCAGTTCCATTCTATTACATTTTTCTTGAAAATAACGTAATTTTATCCCACTTTATGGCAGAATAAAGCTCCGTTGTATATACATTCTTTATGCACCCACTTGCTAATGGGCCCCCACACTGATTCCGTGAGCTGGCATTGGTGAACAGTGCAGCAACAAACAGGGATAAGTCAGTAACTCTGCAGTTCACTGACTGGGATTCCTAAGCCAGGTTCCCAGAAGCAATATAGCTAGAATGCATGGCATATCTATTTTTTTTTTAAGTTTTGAGGAACCTTCTCGCTGATTTACCATGGATGCACAAGTTGACATTCTCACCAACAGCATATAAGGCTCTCCTTCTACCATCCTAGCAAACATTTACCAGTTCTCTCCCGAGATGGCTGTTTTGACAGAGAGAGGCAGGTTCTCAGTGGCATTTGATTTGCGTTTTTGTGGTTGAGGATGCTGAACACTTTGCTCAAGTGTCTGCTAGCTATTGAGTTTGTCTTTTGAGAACGGTTTGCTCATTAACCTATTTACTGACTGGATGTTTAATAGTTATTTATGTTTAGAATTTGGACTTCTTTATAGATCCCAGATATTACTACTCTGTCAGATGAACAACCAGCACAGATCCCCACCCCCGCAGTGTCTGTGATGTCTTCCCTCTGTTAGCTGCTTTTCTTGTTGTGTGAGCCATGGCATGTTAGGTTTCAGGATGAGTCCCAAGCTGGCTGTGTTTCCACAGTTCTCCTGTTTGCAGTATCCACTAGGCTGTGCTAAGTGCCTGCTAACCTGTGAGTCTGTATCCTTTGAAGAGAAAGATGGAAGTTACTAGAAAAAAAATAAGCAGACTGGATTCATAACAACAAAATATTTCAGAAAGGAGAGGAACTCAGCTGAGCGGCCTCCTCTGCTCCTAATTACTTGACATCACACTTCTTCCTTCTGTACATATTTTCCAAAATTAAACACCACATTGCTGCTGGCAATGAGTAGTCATTTATTGATCTTTAACCACGGGCATTTGAACATTTGCTGCTTTAATTGAGCAATTGCTCTCTCCCTACCGTCGCTGCCAGTCATAAAGTTGGAAGTGCTCTGCAGGTGTTTCCAGCCAGCAGCTACATTTCATCCCCAGAAGCACACGGGGGAAGCCCGAGGTCATAAGAGGGATCTGCCCACTACAGAAAGCTGCTACATCTGGCCATACTCAAAGCAGGCTAATCCAATTATACAGAAATAGGAGTTTTGAAAGGAAACAAAACTCATACTGCGTTTTGGCAGAGGTCTTAGCAAGGTGGGTGAGGGGCTGCCTTTCAGAAATCCCTGGCCCTGATCTTATAAATAATTAAGTTTAAATAAGCTGGTGACTTGGAGGTGAGAAGTTCAGCTGGCCAAACGCTCTTTCCCACAGGTCATCTTTGTAATTGGGGAGGGCACACCTCTGCAAACACTCCCGCGGCCTCCAGACTCACAGCAGCTTGCTCTGTCATCATTTCTGCTGCAATTCTACTCTGAGCGCTTGGGGGCTGGTATCTGAGGGCCCAGGCCCTGACGTATGTATTTGATGCAACCCTATAGAGACATTGCTGTAAGAAGCAATAACTCACCTTACAACAGTGATGGATTACATCAGAATGAAGCAGAATTGACTTCTGCCAGGTAAAACTCCTACACTGAGCCAAGTAAGAATGCTGGTCAAGTTCAAGCTGCGAAAGATGGGTAAGCACACGCTTTGTTGCCTGGAAAACTAGCAGTGTCAAGGTTTGTGCTGGCTCACGGTTGTTGAGGCTCCCATCTGTATCCACCTGTCCTTTGACTCAGAACCTTTGTTAGCACAGTGCTTTACAGAAGGAAGATGTAGGAGCGGAGGCCTCTTTATCTTGTGACCACCAGAATGCAAAGAAAGGGATGGGGTGACAGAACTCTTCCCATCCTCGTTCCCAAAGTCATGGCCCCCTCATACTGTCTTCTATGCACCAACTTCCTCTTTCTAGAGGATCCATTGGTTTCTGACCTTCCATCAGCTGGGACTAGGCCCGTGCTGATTAAAGGATTTAGACCCACCATGGCAACACCCTTTTGGATGTGTCTATGAAGGTATTTACAAGAAGGTTTAACTGAAAGATTAAACCCTGAATGTGGATGGCATCGTCCATGCTATGGGGGCTCGGAATGAATGAAAAAGAGCAAGTGGGCTGGGAAGCAGCCTTCCTCGCGCTCTGCTTCCTGACTGTGGATCCCATGTGACCAGGTGCTGCCATCCAGCCATCCTACCATAATGGTAGGTGCTGTCAAAGTGTGAATCAGGCTGAGCCATTCCTTTTTTAAGTTACTGTCCTAAAGGACATTGTTAATCAATGAGAAAAACATCTGTATCTTTAGGGCATAGTCCAGATACAGACTCTCTACACAGACAACTTTAATGTCGCTGAAAAAAGAAAAACCACATGATGACAGTAACTTAAAGGTGGAGAGAATTTTATTCTGACTCACAGATTCATGCCCAACTGGACTTGTTGCAGCTAGATAGAGAGAAAGTGGGAGGAGGGCAGAAAGAAAGAGAGAGAATAGGAGACACACACACACACACACAGAGAGAGAGAGAGAGAGAGAGAGAGAGAGAGAGA
>NC_022021.1:50550883-50557926 GCF_000317375.1 Microtus ochrogaster
AGAGAGAGAGAGAGAGAGAGAGAGAGAGAGAGAGAGAGAGAGAGAGAGAGAGAGACAGTGAGCAGGGTTGAGGTCCATGTAGAAAAGGTACCTTCCCAATACCTACACACCTATGCTCTGCAAAGGAGGCACAACCCCTTAGTTTGTATCACCTCAATATCAAATTATAAACCCATTCATAGATGATTCATTAACTAGGTCACAGCCATAGGAGTCAGTCATTTCCCAGATTCCAATACTCTGAGCACAGTCTTAAATATTGCTCTTTCAAAATATGGGTCTTTGGAAACAACCTAAATGCCTCTTGACCAAAGAATGGATAAGAAAAATGTGGTACATTTACACAGTGGAGTACTACACAGCAGAAAAAAAAAAGACATCTTGAATTTTGCAGGAAAATGGATGGAGCTAGAAAACATTATTTTGAGTGAGGTAACCCAGACACAGAAAGACAATTATCCTATGTATTGATTCATAAGTGGTTTTTAAACATAAAGCAAAGAAAACCAGCCTACAAACCACAATCACAGAGAACTTAGACAACAATGAGGACCCTAAGACAGACATACAAGGATCTAATCTACATGAGAAGTAGAAAAAGACAAGATCTCCTGAGTAAATTGGGAGCATGGGGACTTTGGGGAGGGTTGAAGAGGGGGAGAGGAAGGGGGAGCAGAAAAAAAAATGTAGAGCTCAATAAAAATCAATTAAAAAATGAACAAATTTATATTTTAATTTACATTATACTTAGGCATACAGAAAAAGTGAAATGATAAGACAGATGGTCCCCATATGCCCACACTACAAGTCATTTATATTTAACATTTTATCCTAGTGTGTGACACCTTCCAAGGGTGCCCTGGCTTCTTTTCACATCCTGTAACAAACACCACAACACAATTAGTGGAGACACCTTGTGAGTGTTCTCTTCACTGTGAGTTTCTCAGAATCCCTTGTCTTTGATGCTCTCACGGCTCTGAGGAGCAATGGTCATTCACTTTCATTGCCCCCCGTGTATTGTACCTGACTCGGCTGAGGTAGCCATTGTGATGTGGTTAGAGAGGCAGTGCTGTTCCCTTTGTCCACCCAGGCTGCCATTGGTATCACTCCTCAGTGACTTTGGTTAGTTTCTTCACAGTGAGGCTGCTCTCAATACCCCCTACTTTTCATACTGCGTCATTTTAATAAAGTTGTTGCGGACAGCCAGAACCTCAGAAATGAGACTTAGCTCTCGTTCTGTGTGGTGAAGCCTGCATGAACTGTTTGGGATCCTTCTACACAGGAGATAACTCTGTTTTCTTAGATCTATTGATTTATATATACAATAAATTATGTTCATCATTGCGAGACCATACACATTCTTCTCATACTTTGAGATACAATCCAAAACTCTTTTGTGTGTTGCTCAAGTGAATCCACTCCAGCTGTTGTGATGTTTTCCCCTTAGCTCTGAGTCCTTTTGATGTGCCTACCCCTGTCTTGTGTGTGTCGGGGTGGGGAGCATGTGTGTCCATTGCACACTTCTGTATTTTCTTGCACTACAAAGAACTCAGGGCTCATTTGGAATATTGCCTGCCATGATGCTAAAATAAGTTGGCCATTTCTCCAAGAAGCTTTGACCCCTTTCATTGTATGGACCCAGAAAACAGGAACCAGTGTGAGGGGTGGTCATTGCTTCTGGACATATATGGCTTCCCAGCTCCCAGAGCTGGAGAAATAAATGAGTTCATCCACAACAGCATGTACAAATCCTTGAACACATGCTGCTGAAGCGATCTCCATGTGTGATCCATATGTATCAAGCTAAGCATGAATTCATGATGACTTCTCCATCCCTAATTCAATATCACACAGGCTGTCTAACCCTTTTCTCTCCACCTCGGCCTTGTGGTTGGCCATCCACTATGGGTATCACCTTCACCCAGGTGACACTGGCCAATCAGAAGCCATTGCTTATGCCAGGCTTTGCTGCCCATAATCTGTCGATGCCCAGCCATTTAGAAAGAGTCTCACATCAGCATGATTTCAGTGGAGCTACTCCGTATGTCTGAAATAGGTCTGCTACCCAGTTTGTACCCTCACATAGTGATTCCTTGCCTCCAAGGTGGACATTTTCCTGTGCCCGGCTTTACCTTCTGAGCTGTGAGGAGACAGGTGTGGCATTTGTCCACTGGGGCACTAGGCTGAATATGAATGGCACTCACAAGTTTTCCTCCCCCAAAGCATCCCTGAAAACTGGGATAACTAATTATGTGTTATCTTTCTTTCTTTTACTAGCCCATGTTAATTGAAAGATAACCCAGGCCTTGACATGGGTTTTCACTGATGCATGTCATTCCCTTGCTCTTATTGACCAGAAGCCCATTGGTCATTCATGAATTGCTGAAGGACACAAAGTTTTTTTCTTCCAGATTGGGATAATTAGTTTTTAAATTGTCTAGTGTGCATACATCCTCGAGTGAGTATTTGTGTGAACGTAAGTCTCCAAATCAGATGCATGACTGTGCAGGTGACCTTGCCATTGGGATTGGAATTCCAATGTTTGCCTTTCTGTAACTAATACTACCAAACTCCCTAGAGGCCACAAATGAACGCTGTCAAGGCTTCCATGCTTTATTTGCATGGGAAACTTCTTTCTGATAGGTGTGTGATTAAGTATATGTATATTTGTATGCAGGTTCCTCTGTGTGTGTGGAAGTCACTGTGAAGTTCTTCCGTAGTTCTTCCCACTTCTTCTGTTTGAGACAGGATCTCTCATTAAACGTGGAGCTCACCCACTGTCCTGAGTGGCTGCCCAACACACTCCAAGGACCCCGCTGTCGTCATTCCTGCAGCACTGGAGTTCACGTCCGTTCCCTACATTCTTGGCGTGGGTAAAACTCAAGCCCTCACAATTATATACAAATGCTTTACCACCTGAGTCATTTCATGGCCCTGACCCTACACTTTAAGTTGAAGTTCACCAGCTAAAGCTTATATTCTGCTTTTCATCTATATACCTTCTCTGGGGAGATTTTGTTCCTATACAATGCTCATTTTCAAGAACTTCAAAAATTCTATCTGCTTGATAGATAGAAATACATCAGCAAACAGTGTCTTATAGTTATTTCCACCCAGTCTATTTATACAAATGCTTTTACAGAGCAGAAGTTAAAATTAAATTAATGAATTAATTGCAGTACTTGGGGAATGGCATATGGTCTCTCAGAAGCTTGGCAAGCATCCTGCCACTGATCTAGATAGCCATTCATTTTTGCCTTTTGTTCTGAGAGTCTAACATGCCAAGCTGGCTTTGAACTTGGCATTCTCCCTGGTCTGCCTTTCTGGTAGCTGGGATTAAAGACTTGTGCTACCAGTGCTAACCAGAGTAGAAGTTTCTAATTTTAATGGAATCTAACCTATTTTTTTTCCATGAGTATTTTTTCTCATTTGTGTCTAAGAATTTATGGCCAACGTCTTAGATGTTCTCATTTTCCCCTCTGGAAGTGTTGTGTAACATAGATGTGTAAGTCTGCATTCTATTTTGGGTTTTCTTGGACACTGAAATCCGTCTGGGTTCCTGCTTTGCATAAAAATATCCAACCCCTCCAACATATTGTGGAAAAGGTATTCCTTTCTCTATTGTACTGCCCTCTCAATATCATTTTACCATGTCTGTCTGGGTGTTCTTCTTAACTCTTCCAGGGCCCCGTTGGTCTATATCTCTATCCTATCCCCAAAGCAAGGCTGTCTCACACCAAGGCTTTGAAATAAGACTAGATATCAGACGTTGGGTGATTGAGCTACCCAGCTTTTCCATGTTCCTTCAGTATTGTACTGGCTCTTTTGATTTATTGCATTACATGCAAACTTTGGGTAGAGTTTGTCAATATTTCCAGAACAGCTAACCAGGACCTTATTGGTATTGCATTGAAAATGAATCTGCGAATCAATTGAGTGGGCAGAATTGATACCCTAGCAATACTGAGTCTTCCTGTGTATAGCCACAGGTTTGCTCTCTATTAACATAGGAATTCTTTGTTTTCTCTCATTATGTATTGCAGGTTTTCACACACCCATTCTTATAGTTTTATACTTGCATATGTATTTATTTACGCAATACCATGCTTTTAATTTCAATTTAAATTCTAGTTTTTCAATGATGGCATACAGAAAACAACTGAATTTATGTACTTTGCAAATTTGCTCTAATTACATGATGTTTGGTGTGCATGTGTGTGTGTGTGTGTGTGTGTGTGTGATTTTTGAAGCATATAGTCGACAGCCATGTAAACTGTAAATCACAACAGTTTCCTGTTCCTTTGTCATCTGTGGACTCACTAACTGCACAATATACAAAAATGCAAAATGCACTGGCCATGCCTTTGGTAAATGAACTATAATGTTGTAAATTGTGATCTTGACATTATTTTGAGTGAGATAGATATGGGGACTTTCAGAGGTAGTGCCTGATGAGAAGTCCTTGGGCCATTGGAGTTATGATTTGAAAAGGTTTGGGACACCTCATGCGTTCTTCTCTGTCTCTCTCTCTCTCTCTGTCTCTGTTTCTCTCTCTGTCTCTGTGTATGTCTGTCTCTTTGTCTCTCTGTGTGTCTCTCTCTGTCTCTGTCTCTCTGTCTCTGTGTGTGTTTCTCTGTCTCTCTGTGTGTATCTCTCTCTGTCTCTCTGTCTCTGTGTGTCTCTCTGTCTCTCTCTGTTTCTCTGTCTCTCTCTGTCTCTGTTTCTCTGTCTCTCTGTGTGTATCTCTCTGTCTCTCTGTATGTTTCTGTCTCTCTCTGTCTCTGTTTCTCTGTCTCTCTGTGTGTATCTCTCTGTCTCTCTGTCTCTGTGTGTATCTCTCTGTCTCTCTGTCTCTGTGTGTGTCTCTGTCTCTCTCCCTGTCTCTCTGTCTCTCTGTGTGTCTGTCTCTCTCCCTGTCTCTGTGTGTCTCTCTCTGTCTCTCTCCCTGTCTCTCTGTCTCTCTCCCTATCTCTCTGTCTGTCTGTCTCTCTGTCTCTGTCTCTCCTCCTCCCTCCTCAGACTTGACTATGGGCAGTGACATATATCCCCACCATACTGCAGTGACTACCAGAAGTTTCCCAGTTGTGCCTTTGAATCTCCAAAATCATAGCTCAAATCAGCCTCCTTTACTTTTCAGGTCTCCCATGTAAAGCCTCTCATTGCAGTATGAGGAAACTGACCAGGGCACAGCAACTCTTTCCCCTCATCCTTACACTGGACAGTATCATCTACTCAGCATATCTAGGAAGCTAGGCATTTAAGTTCATGCGTAGGGTCAAATAGAAAAGGCTTTCTTCTAATTGTAATATGCTGAGAGGTTATCATTTAAATGGGTAATGAATTTACCACATGTCTTCCCCCACATACTTGTTTTTTAAACTATTGGTTTTAGAGATTATAGTAATCATTTTTACTTATGATTTTCTTATTTATGAAAATAAAATTTTATAAATTTTATTTATTCCAGCAAACCTGGAATAAATCTTACGTGTTTAAGTCATACTATCTTCATTATACATTTAAGGGTTTTGTTTGTTACCCTTCACTGGCAATTCCACCCACAGCTTTGTTCATGACAGACACGAGTCCATAATTTGCCTTTTTTATGAAGTTGGGTGAAGTTTCTCTGATAGACTAAAAGGAAAAGCACTTCCAGTCTTGACATCATAGAAAACAGTGGGGAAATTTTTTTGTTTGTGATTAGTGGAATCTTTTAGCAAGCATTCCACTAGTGTGTTTTCTCTTTCTCAAATATTTTAATTAATAATTTGACTAGATATTAATAGGTATCTACTGTATCTGCAATTTCTGTTAATAGGGCACAGAGCAATTATTCAGGTCCTGCAGCTCTCCAGGAATTATGCCTCCTCGTCCACATTATCAAATTTCTGAGTTCCTGTTCCTCAATTGTTTTATTTATTTACTAATTTTCTACAGTGCTGAAGATGGAATAAAAGGCATTGAGAATTGTTCTCAAAGACTCTGCTGCTGAGCTCATCTTCGGCTCTCTTTTGCTTTTTATTTTGAAGCAGTTCTTTCTAAGTTGCGCGTCCTGGTATTAAGCTCACTCCGTACCCAAAGCAGATCTTACATTTGGGATCTAGCACTCTAGGCTCCCGAGGAGCTGGGTTCAAATCTGTGCCACTGGGTCCAGCATCTTCATCTCTGCTCTTTACTCCTGTTGCTTCAGGAGTCATGACCTATGGTGATCGACATCACTTACATAAGTACTTACTGCAGTCGTAGGTTTATACTTCTCTATTTCTCATGGCTCCAACTGCTGCAATTATTCGTGTTACTGATTTTCTCAGGAAAGTCTTAGGTTTTCTTGACAGTCTTTCTTGTTTTCAGTTTGATTGTTTTCTGCTTTGGCTGTTTTGATTTCCACCATTCTTCCTTCTTGATTTACACCTCTGTTTCTCCGATTGCTTGGGTGAAATAAAGGGTTGCTTCTTTGGACATTTCTCAGTTTGTGCCACCAACTTCTTCTTCTTTTTTTTTTTTTTTTTTTTTTTTTGTTTTTTCGAGACCGGGCTTCTCTGTGGCTTTGGAGCCTGTCCTGGAACTAGCTCTGTAGACCAGGCTGGTCTCAAACTCATAGAGATCCGCCTGCCTCTGCCTCCCGAGTGCTGGGATTAAAGGCGTGCGCCACCATCGCCCGGCCTGCCATCAACTTCTAAAACCGGTTCTGCTCCTGTGACATATTAGTTATTTGTATTTTTACATTGATTTAGTTAAAATAAAATTTTCCTAAGACTTTATATGAATCAGAAATTACTTAATGTGTTGATTTTTTATTAAGTATTTCAAACGATGTATTTTCATCAAGCTTTTCTGTTTATCAACTACTCCCAGATTCTTTCCACATTGCTACCTATCAAACTTTACTATCTACCTGTCTGTCTGCCTGTCTGTCTGTCTTCCTATCTATGTGTTTATCATTTATCTATTCATCATCTATCTATCTATCTATCTATCTATCTATCTATCTATCTATCTATCTATCATCTATCTATCTATCTATCTATCTATCTATCTATCTA
>NC_022021.1:50558026-50559126 GCF_000317375.1 Microtus ochrogaster
TATCATCTATCTATCTATCATCTATCTATCTATCTATCATCTATCTATCTATCTATCTATCTATCTATCTATCTATCTATCTATCTATCTATGCTCCCCCATCAAGGCATATCTTTCATTACTCTCCCTGTCCATCCTGTCCCCAACCTGCCCAACCCAATCCAGAAGTCAGATCAGGACCTACCCCTAACACTTAAAATGGCTTTTAGTAACATATTGGGTTGCCTCGCCCAGTCTTAATAAAAAGAGTGTAGATTAATTCTACCTTACCTTGATATGCATGCTTTGTTGACACCCATGGGGGAGGGCTTCTCCTTTCTGAACAGAAACAGCAGAGGAAGGGAGACTTGGGGGAGGAAATGTGAGGAGAGGAAGGAGGAGAATTGTGTTAGGGATGTAAAGTAAATGAAAAAAAATAAAATTTAAAAAACCTTAAAAAGTGAATAAAGGAAAAGAAACAAAGAATAAAAGTGCATGGAAACAAAACAACAACAACAACAAAAACCCTGTAACTCACTTCATTGGCTGACTACTCCTTGGCATGTGTTTCTAAATTTCTGAAAAAATAGAAATACCTATGCATTTTACTGTCATTTCATTCCAAATGATTCCATTGTGTTGTGAGAATGATCTCTGTAGGCTGTGTCTCCTTTAAGTCACGTAGGGTGAGCTTTATGGCATAGCAGGTAGTTTCCTGTGGTCTATCTTAGCATGAGAAGAGAGTGTGCCCTGGTCTTGATGGACAGGGCAATCCTCACAAGCCAATTAAAGCGAGTGAATTAGTAGGGTAGTTTAGATTCTACTCTCCCCCCCCCCATTAATAGCTTTCTGAGAGAGGGCTGTGGAGGTTTTAGGTGTAACTCTCACAACATCTGTGTTTGCCATTCCGGTTTAGGAATCGTTGCTTCCTACACTTTGATAATCTGACTTTTGGTGTGAAGATTATAGATGCTGTTCTTTCTTTTTTTTTAAATTTATTTATTTATTGAGGATTTCTGCCCCCTCCCCGCCACCACCTCCCATTTCCCTCCCCCTCCCCTGATTAAGTCCCTCTCCCTCATCAGCTTGAAGAGCCATCAGGGTTCCCTGACCTGTGGGAA
>NC_022021.1:50559226-50600581 GCF_000317375.1 Microtus ochrogaster
ACGTGCAGTAGGATCAAAAACCCATTGCCATTGTTCTTGAGTTCTCAGTAGTCCTCATTGTCCGCTATGTTCAGCAAGTCCGTTTTTTTGGAGAAATAACCACCTCATCGTTGAGGAGCATGTCCCTGCTCCTCTCTAAATTCCCATGCTCTGAAATTTCTGCATAAAATTAACACAGTTGCTTCAGCTTCTTTCAACTACTGTTAAAGTTGTGTCTCTTTCTGTTTCTGGTTCTAATTTTTGTATCATTTAATTTTATCACTTTATAGTTTACTAGAGTGAGGTTGGGCTTGAGGCAAGGTCTCATTCTGTGTCCCAGTCTGGCCTCAAATTCTGAGTCTCTGGCTCCTGATACATGGAATTTCTGTGTCTGCTGCCATACCTAACTTTCTCACATCATATGTAAAGAGTATTCAGTGTGATGAAAACAGGCAGGTTTCCAGTGCCTGAGGAGAGGGCTTAGTTGGAAACCTTTCAAGCTTGAAGACCTGAGCACCTATGAAAAAGTCAGCCATGATGCTACATACCAGTCATCCAAGCAACTGGAGGTACAGAAGCAGATAGATCCTCGGGGGTTCTCCATTGGTCACAAGGCCACTCTTTTGCATTTGGCAGAGACTCAGAGGCAGGTGAAGACTAGAAATCTCCATGTTTGAAAGAAAAGGCCCAGGTGACTCCGGGGAAGCTGTGTGCTCAGGGAAGACAGAACGTGCACCTGTGCCCTGTGAGATTAGGTAGGCAGTGTTGCTCGGTTCTGCAGCTGATTCCGAGCTGTGGCTGGGTTTCCTGCACTTGGCTTGCTGCTCTAGACTAACTGCAGCTGAGGATGTAAACAGAGCTCTGCAGTCATCTGTGTGTGTTCATGTGTGCCACCATGGGAGTTGCATCCTACTTGCAGAGCTTTGGTGTTCTGGGCAGTGTGTTGTCTCCTGCAGGAAGGCAACATGGCAAACACGGAACACACAGTTGTAGCTCTGAGACACTGGGTTTCCAGAAAGACCAGCTTCAGGGTCAGGAAGTACATCTTGCTTCCACTAGAGTTGCTAGTCACCTTGACTGACAGTTTTTCCATCACAAGAGCAAATAAAAATTGCTAGTGACCTTGACCAGAGGTCCTCAATCACAGTAACAAAAACTCTGCCTTCGTCCCTGGTCTTTAGTCTATGGCTTCCCTCTGGTCTGGGAAATCTCAGGAGAGAAGGTAGCTCTTTACTCGTGATAGAAGTGACATTGTGGTCCCATTATTGAGAGGCTATGGAGAATGCACTGCCTCCCTGCACTGATGCTGGTGTTTCACAGAGGCAGATTGTACCTTTTAAGTACCCACTGGGGCAGAAAAGCCTCATGTCAAGGGAAAGTTCGCTGTCTCGATTAATTCTGCTGCTAATCAGCTGTGGAATGGCATGCTGTTAACCCAAGTGCCCCTGTAATGGCTTCATAAGCTATGTAATCTCTAAAGAAAGGAGTAGCGCAGACACTTCTACATAAATCACACTCAAACATGTCTGTCTTTTCATGTTAACTGAAACCCATAGGCACCGCATGCAAACTGGTCCCCGTTACAGGCACACAGTCTAACAGGTGTATTTAAAAGCCAGTTTTCATTGCTGTATCTAACTCACAGGCATAGAAGAGAAATAATTTTAAGATGTGTAGCCCTTGTACAGATGCAGAGGGAGGAGGCAAAGGAAGAGGAGGATTCAGAGACCAACATGGCTGGGTCCACAGGATGACTGGGTGCTGGACCACAGAGCCATCAGTTCTAGAAAGTTCCAGTCAGGGAACACATTTCCCTGTCACAATTTAGGCCTCACTCATGAGATTTTCAAGGACAGTGGGACAGGGAAGATATGTGGAGGGTTTCCAGAGATATCCTCACAGGGCAACAAGAGAACAAATATCATCTTTCCATCTTGAATGCATAGAGTTCTCTTGGATGGCAAATAGAGAGAAAAATGGAATGGAAAGTCCATCACCATGTGAGCTCTTCCATCCCGTTTCTGATGTCAGGGACTGCATGAGAGTGAACCCTACTAGCAGCTGGCTCTGGTACACTGAGCCTGCATCAATGACTGCACACCCCTAGGAGCTGAGCACTCCCTCTGTCTGAACATAAATATGCCCATTCAGGTGAGTGAGGGGAACTTGGTTACAGAATGGCTTAAGAGCTGTTAGTAGGCAGAGAGTGTCTGGCGAAACAGATGTTCTTGAGGAGAAGCACAGGATCCAGTCACCACGTCACTGTCCTTAGCAGAGTTACCCTCCCTACCTAAAGTCCTCAGTGGAACTGAGAAGCAAGCTCTAGGATCTGGTGAGCAACTTTACCTGGCTAAAGCTGGGAGATTGCTGCCTACATGTAGCTCTGAGTCACTTGCAAAAGAGCTCTCCTGTGTGCAGTGCCCAGCAGCTCTGAAGGGGCAGGGGTTGCCTGGAACCCTCAGGACCTTCTTCACCTGACTCTGATGGAGGCTCCAAGGGCCCCTTCGGTGAGAAGCTGTACAGGACCCCAGGACTTCATTCAGGTGCACCAAGAATATGCCAGTATAAAAGATATGTCTAACCCTTCTCAGGTCTGAAATGAACTCTCCTACTGATGAAAAATAAATATTTTATCCTGCTTAGTTTTTATTTTCTACTTGGAATAACCTGGAGTCAACTTGGGAATAGCAAAGCTCAAGAAGCAGATTGGCCAGTAGCCGTGTCTGTGAGAGATTATCCTAACTGAGGATTGATATGGAAGGTTCCAACCTATTGTGGGTGGCACCATCCCTTAGGCTGTGGGACTAGACTGTCTCAGAATGTAAGCTGAGTAAGCCAGGGAGTGAGCTTAGAAAAGGTGGTTTCTACTTCAGTTCTTGTCCCAACTTCCTTCAGTAATGAAGTAAGGTCTGGAAGTGTAGGGTGAATTACCCTCTTTCTTCAACTAAGTTGCTCTTGGTCATGACATTTCTCACAGCAGTGGAAAACAAACTAAGGTACGGTTCCCGTTTCTGCATATGGCACATTTCCATCGGGCTGAAGAATCTAGACAACTGAGCAAAACAATCTTCATGGCAAAGCATTTAATCACTGGGTATGAATCTGTCCTCTGTGGCTGCAGTATGGCATGTAGCAGCTGTTACAGGATGCAAGTTTTAAAGACTTCTTACTGACTTCTAAACAAGATATATTCATCAGCTCTAGCTAAGTTTCAAACCCATATGACCTGAAGGATTACCTTGTATTAATTTTAAGAAGTACAAAACTGCATTGCTAATATTATTACCATTAAAAGATTTCTAATGAATATATAAATATATCTTAATATTTATAGTGGTTATCTTTTTAAATTTTTAATACTGTCTTAAAATATTTAAAGTGGTTAGTTTTTATGTTTTATTTTTAATATCATGTGTGTGTGTGTGTGAGAGAGAGAGAGAGAGAGAGAGAGAGAGAGAGAGAAAGAGAGAGAGGGAGAGAGAGAGAGACTGTCACATGAAGCAGAGACCAGAGGCATGTGTTGTCTTGGAGCTTGAGATATACCTATACCCAGCATACTCCCAGCCACCAGAGGTGCATGCTGGGAACTGAATCCTGGTCGTCTAGAAGACCAATACATACTTTTAACCTGCTGACCCATTTTCCAGCCTTTATTATTTATTTTGTGTTTATGTCCGTGTGTTTGAACAGGTCACTCACTGTCCTTGGGTTTAACAACTAGGCTATTCTGGCTGGTCAGCATGCTACAGGGTTCCTCCTTTCTCCACCTACCCAGAGCTGGGATTGTAGATTCTGCCTGGGGATGGAACTTGGGTCTTCCTGCCTATACAGTGTCCATTTTTACCACTGAGCCGTTTCCTCAGCAATGGTGTTTATATTAATTAAAGACAGCAGGATCGAGGCTCTGTATGCCTCTGGTCCTGTGCTGTCAAATGGCAGGTGTGAACTGCTTTCCAGCTGGGCTTCGTGCAACTCTTGGGCCTAACTGGGCACCTCTGTTGCAGTGTTTGCTTTCAGTGCCACGGAGCACAAAACCCCACCTCCCTGACCTTCATATTTGACTTTGATTCCACATCAGCCATTTAAATAGGAAAACAGTAAGCTGTGTGCAGATAAAGCTGCAAGGTGCAGATGCGTAAAATGGGAAGCCATGTGCGTTTGCCACAGGCATGAGAAAGAGATAAAAGAGAGATAAAAAAAGCCTTTTTAAAGACAGAAAATAATGAGGAAAAGAAAGGGGGAAAGTAAAAGGGTTTTGTGTTTTTAAGTGTAAAGAAAAAGTTTCAAGTAACGTACACACACACACACACACACACACACACACACACACACACACACGCCCCTGCTCTGGAGAATGTCTGGTTTTCTCTTTCCAGGTTAATGGAGTGCAGACGTGCAGGCTCCTGGCATTTGGAAGTGGGCTGAGACCGAAGAGGTTCACCTCTGGCATTGGGCTCTTTGCGATGAATTTTTGTGTTTAATGGGATGCAGGGTCATTTCCCAAGAGCCATTTAGGGGACCTTTGCAGCTTCAAAATGTGATTCCCCCTCAGAACTGCCTACAGCTGATTACTAACCACAATCCCAGCATTCTTCCTGGATGATCAAGTTATTCGCACGCATTCATGAACCCTGGAGCTCTTTCTCTCCAGCTGTAAGGACTCCAGACTGGCAGACATTTTCAGACTGTTTGCTCCTTTATTTTCTTCTATTTTCACAACATTCTTAAGAGAATATATGCTCATATATATATATATATACACACACACAAACATATGTGTGTGTGTGTATTTCATTGTATGCATTTAAGTTTGAAAAGGGGAGACTATAATTAAACTATAAGGATGGCAGCTGGCTGCACACACCAGCTCTGAAATTCTCCTCTATCACATTCTGGTACCTGCCATTACTTTTCTTCTGCGGCCTCTGCCTGAGCAAGAAGATGGTAGAGAGTCAAAGAAGGGGAGTCTGCCGTTCCCGGGCCAAGCACACAAGGAGAGGCACTCGTCAAAGTCTCAGTAAAACAGGCAATGGTTTCTGTGCTTGGCACAGGGAATGGTCACTGGAACCTGGTATATTACCTAGGGTTAGGAGGGATCAAACATGGAGGGACCAAGATGGCAGATGGCTGGAAGAACCATGGCCAGGCTTGATGACAGCAGACTCTCTCATTCGCCTACCTGTAAAGAAAAAATATTCGATCTTTTTTTATCATAAAACTACCAGTTTTGACTAGATGCCATGATTTGTGACTGAGCCCTCTACAGATCAAGAAGCCAGAGAATCCACACATTGAAATTTAAAGTGGTATTCATTAGTGTGGAACCCGTCTCTGGCATTCTGTTGCTCCCCTGGAGATACTGAGGAGAGAAACTCATTCTATTCTGCTTGTTTGTAAAGATCTTTCTGTGTGGACAAGGCTGGTCTCAGCCTTCCTGCTTCAGTGGACCAAGTGCCTGGGTTAGAATCGTGTTATACCAAGAGAAGCTCTACTTAATTTAGGACAAGACTGTGACTTTAGCAGAGAAGTCCCACTGAAAGGAGACCTTCTGAGCTTGTGATTTACAGCATAGCTGCTGTTCCAGTCTTCAGGCTGGATGATTTTACTTAGAGAGAGATCTACCTGATGAATTACCAAATCTGAGAAAACACACTATTACATGGATTTCTTTCTGTAGAGTCCTTTGTTTATATGAACCCTTTCCCTTCCCAGTGTTCTCTGCAACTCAAGCTCCGCTAGAAATAGTACCTGACTGACAAGGAAACACTGTAAGTTCTAGATTTTTGCTACCACAGGTATAACAGTGTGCTTAGAGAAAATAACATCTTCTGTGGGAGGCGCTGGAAAAGGAGACGGAACATTTCACTTTGACACTATATTCTGTTGGATCCCGAGCCCAGCACTGTTCCACAAGTTTATGTTAGAATATCAAGTTGACATGGTGACTTGATTCATTATTCTGTCTGGCAATGGATTTTGAAAAGAATTATGACTGCAGTGTTGGAATTACCCATGTACCTCTGTTTAATGTCCTAGAAAGACACTCCTTGCTCTCCAGGGCACTGCCCACGATTTATATACCGATATCCTGAGCCCCATCTAAGTGTGGCTGTGTTTGGTAGCAGATTCTTTAAAGACACGAGTAATTTAAACTGAGTTTGCACAGTAGATACTAATCCAATATGAGAAGAAATTTGGAGGCAGTAATGTCATAAGGGAAGGCCCCTTGAAGAATCCGGGAGAACATAACTTCTGAATGTCAAAGACATCTGGAAAAACCAGGCTGTCACACCTTGATCTCACACTTGCAAAGCCCAAGCAACGAGAGGATGGTGTTATACTGGCTAAGCTGTTTGATCTGTACTATTTTCTCATGGGAATATTAGGGAGCACATTGCCAGTACATGGGACTTTCACCTTCCCTGGTAGATTACAGTTAGCATTTCTATCTAACCTGAAGTAAAATGAAAACGTGGTAAGGGCTCACCACCTAGGCATGCATTCTTAGCAATACAGCTGGAGAAGGGGCAACAGCTGCTGCAGTTAACAAACCACTACCAGTCTTTGTGTACAAGCGGACAACAGGTGGCATTGCACTTCTGTGTCCCTCAGAAATGTGGGCCACGACTGGAAGGGAGATGGGCAGACATCATTCCTCGTCACGACTGCATCCCTGACAAACAGGATCATGGTTGCAGCCTGATCACAAACTCTGCAGACAGAATTCTTCTTTCCAGGGCACTGTGAGTCCATTTTAAGGCACAGGGTGTCTGTTTTAATATTGAGTTATGTTATGGGTAATGAATCTGACAGTTATTTACAAACAAAGGCCAGGGTCATTCTCCAGTTGTTCACAATGATGAAATATCAGTCTTTTTTTAATTTTTGAATGCTTCTTTCAAAGCCATCTTTTAATGACCCAGGGTATGGATGTTTTATTTTGTGTGCCATGACGACACATCCCTGTAGCTCCCTAAGTGCGGCGAACTTTCTGACCAGCAGGAAGGAACAGCCACCAGACGAGGATTCTTCTCAAATCACGCTTTATTGGAGCCTCTTGGTTGTAGGGAGAGCAGAAAGCAAGGGGCCAGGAGCCCTGAACTATAGCTGCTTATATAGGGAGTCTGCCTAGCAACTTTTGATACTTTGGTACTTTCACTGCCTTTCTGGAGACCCACCAGCAGGAAAGAAAGCAGGGGAACATCCCTGTCAATTACAGACCAGGATGTTCCCCTGCAGGTCAGGGGAAGTGTGGGCAGCTAGATCACAACAACTCATCCTGTTTTCCGGTAGAAGAACTGCAACCCTAATATGGAGTTATCTATCAAGCGAGGCTGGGGCCAAATGCCATCTTGTAATGGCAGCTATTCAAATCGGCTCCCAGCACCTAAGCATCTTGCATCCCCGGTTTTCTCAGTTTCTCTAGTTCTGACCTCACCTGGGTGTCTACTGACTGCAGCTGCATGAGTATTCACTGCCTTCCTTCTCCCCAGCAGGGAGTTGATAAGAGAAGTAAGGCCTTGCCTTTGGAAACTGAAAAGGAGCAGGTGTGCTCGTGGCTGTCCCAGGCCTGAACCACTTAGGTAGATTCTTACTCAAGAAGAGTTAAACATGGCTGTAGGAAAGCAGTCAGCAATTTCAGTATGTTGTCAACTTCTGATAGCAAAGTATCCTGTCTACTCTCAGAAGCCATTTAACTATCAAGTTCTGGCATCAATACAGAAATCTGGAGCAGTGTTTTGGTTGTGAAGGGCATACCACTCTTGCGGATATCCTGAGTTCCTAGAACCAGGTCAGGTTTTTCATAGGTGTCTGGAACTCTAGTTCCAGGGGACCTGACACCTTCTTATGGGCCCCGCAAGTGCCTGTACTCACATGCAAATACCCACAGACAAGCAAATACACATATGCATAAATAAAAATTAAAAAGTAAATAAAAATAAAAACTGCTTGGGGTGAGATAACGTCGTAGGTAAAGGTGATTACTGCCAAGCCTGACTACCTGGGTGTGAGGTTCAGGATTCACACGGTGGAGGAAGAGAACCAATTCATCGATTCATGAAAGTTGCTCTTTTGACCTCCACCCCGCCTCCACATACACACACACAAACATACATACACAAACACAACCATACATATACACACAAGCACATATATACATACAACCTATATATACATATACACACACATACAAATATATACACACACAAACACACACAAGCATATATACACACACAAACACAAACATACATACACACATACACACACATACAGACACACAAACACACATACATTCAAACACACACATACAGATATAAACACATGCACAGACACACACAATAAGTAAGCAAATGCAACTTTCCTTAAAGTCAGAGCAGTGAAATCCGTGCTTAGAGCAGCTGGTCCAGCAACATCCTGAGCATGGGATGAACCTCTGCTCCTCTATGGACCTTTAGCCTCGTGATGATAAGATCAGAATCTTTTACAGTTATTAAAATAAGCTCTGAGCCTCAGGATAGTCCCAACACATCTTCTTGGGTTCCAACAAAAAGGGAAAACTGGAGACAGATGAAAATGAGCTGTGTAGAAAGCGAAGAACCACATTGGCGTAGTGCGGTGAAAAATAGCTTTTCTTTAAGTACTGTGATAAACTGTGTCCCTGAAGACTATGGATAAAAAGATACACATTTCTTCCTAAGCCTCTGAAAGGACACTCCATGTCACCTGGTAAGCACTTCTTTTTTTTTTTTTTTATTGAGGGGGACATGAGGGTGCAGACACACGAGGGCTTCCCCTCCTGTATTGGTACCAATTGTCTTCTATCTAAAGACCCCTACATCTTATAATTTAATAAGTGCCACTGGAGTGAGCTGCCTCTGTGTTGATCCTGATATTAATAAACTTTGATCCAAAGCTAAAATTCTGAGAAGCTGGAGAGGAATGCCGTCCCTTTTGTCCCCTCTTAATGCTGGATGTAAATTGACCTCCTGTGCACTTGAGGATCAAGTGAGGGGCTCAATTTAGATTTGTGCACATTGAAAGTTCTTAAAGACCCAAGTTCTATTCAAATGCGAGGTTTTCACTGTGCACACAGTCTTAATCAAAGGGAGAGATGCATAGAGTGGTTTAAATTTAATCCAAATCTCAGAGAATTTCATGAATCTGCCTACTCAAGCTTCACGCCAGTGGGCTCATAAATGCTCTTTCTGCTTCGTGCACGGTGGCAGGAGGCCATCTGTGCTCTAGGCACCACAGAAACTGCACAAGCAGGGCTCCCTTCTGCTGTCATGGGGCTATGAGAGTATCTGAAAGACAAAATCCATTTATTAATTGATGAAATTATCAAAGTGTGACTTTTCCCCAAATAGGCTTCAGTTGTTACTAAAGTGATCCACAGCCACACAGGACTAGAAATACGATCTGTAAAACAGTATCTGTTCAAAAACAATGGAGTGTGTGTGTGTGTGTGTGTGTGTGTGTGTGTGTGTGTGATTATGTGCAAGCACAAGGGTTGTGGGGCTATGGGCTTGAGATGAGAAGGAAAGAGAAGAAATGACATATTTATTGAATGACTTTCGATTGTTATTTCACCCTAGAGTAGAATGGTTCATCTCACACAGGTAAAAAGAATTCTGAAATTTATCAAAGCTTAAAATCTTTAAAGACAAACCACATAATGTGTGCAACTTCCGAGGTTCATTATTAGATTATACGTGCTACTATATTTCCTTCTAGTGCAATAGTTTTAAGTAAAAAAGAAAAAAAAAGAGCTATTCAGAAAATAGCTATATTTAAAAAGAAAAAAAAAAGCTGAGCATCCATTAATTCTTTGGGGTCTATGAAACTCTGAACACTCCAGAATCAGGGAATACACATTTTCAGGAATAACCCAATTTTTAAGGCAAGACATCTGAAACAACTGTGGAAAGACAGGAAAACAAGGCTGCTTTCCCACATATCCCCCACCCCATAGCAGCTGTGAAATGTCACCAACTCCCCAGCTGGCTGTCTTTAGACGACGTCTTCTGCCACCACCCCCTGCCAAACTCAGCCTTTCTCCTCTCCACCTTGGTACTACAGCCCAAGAAATGAAGGCTAGAAAAAAATAAAATCTGTTCTACCAAAAGGAGCACCCTCTGCCTTTGGTGGAACTCCATCTTTAGTCATTTCTCTTAAGGCACAATCAACATGAAGCCAATTCCTCCCAGCTGTTCTGAATTTTGACGAGTGTTTGCAATGAAGTTCTCACCACCACATTCAAGACAGATTACCTCCATCAAATAGAAATGGTCCCCCGTGCCTCTTCCGTCGTCTCTGCCCTCCATGCTGGCTTCTGACAACCACTGCTGTGATTCTTGCACCCTCTGTGCCAATGTCAAGCCCCTGACAAGTCCTCTCAGTGAAATTTCACACTTGCTACTCCAAGACTGTATTGAGGGTTGCTCTCTCTGTTGTAGTTCATTTGACACTGTGCCTTTGGGATCACCCATGTTGTGTGTCAGTGTGGATGACTGGAGTCTTGGTGAGGGTCGCATGTTGTGTGAGTCCTGGGTGCCCAAGTGTCCTTACCCACTCACCTTTGGATGAGCCCTTGGGTAGATGTCAGATGCTGGCTGCTATGAATCATGCTATAGCATTTGTATTTGTGTCAACATATGTTTTACAGCTCCTGGGTGGAGACACAGGGGCTGCATAACTGGGTTACATTGTTGTTTCATGGTCAGGGACCCACCAGACCCTTCTGGATGAGCCCTTAGAGTCAGCGAGGCTGACCCAGGCATCACTGACTCTCAACATTGTTGTTTCTGTCTCAGTTTCAAATGCCTGGTGTTCATCTTTTCCTATGTTGTCTCTTGTTAGGTATTTGATGACAGTAATGAGAAAAGTAAAGAGCATAGGGACCCTTGCCCTGTTTTCTTGAATTCTGATGCTTTTATCTTGTCTTAATATTATTGTCACAATATATATGCATATATAAATACATACATACAAATCTTATATGTTATTGTCATTAGCCAGAAATTTTCCTTAAGGTTTCAAATATACCTTCTGGACTATGGCTTTTCTATTTCATGTCATTAACAGTTATCCTCTCTCTCTCAAAGCTGATGGCACATGAATCATTATTTCTACATCAACATCAATCTTTGTGTTGACACACCACCAACTAGGCATTTCGAAAGAGAAGTAAACCCAAGTTACAGATGTATTTATCTTCAGGAAAATTTTATTTGGAGGAATTGTTGTATGGGTAACACACCTGGACATTTTGGTTTATGCTGTGCTTGTTGGGGTTCTCCGTGTAGATTCTTTACTCCAGGACTGGCATAGGGTGACAAGCGTGTTCACTCTCACAAACTCTGGGACCCAGAGCTGGGGTCCATGGTCAGCAAGATAGCGCTGTACCATCCTGGCCATTGTACATTCTCAGACACCTCGGTCTGTATAGCTCATAGTACAGATTAGGGGCTGGCCCGCAGCTTGGTGCTGGAAAGAAGGAAGAAGTGGGGGTGAAGTGAACTCTGTCGTAAAACAGCTTTACCTCTCAGAAAGAGAAGACACCAGAAGGAGGCCCAAGGGAGCGTGAGCCCATTACATGGTTATGACTGCGGTGGTGGAGATGGCACTAATTCCCTCCCAGAGGGCCAGTTAGCAGTTGGCACAGTCAAAATCTTTATATAGCACATCATTGGTACTTACGTATGCCGCTTGAGCTGTCATTTAAATAGACAACTAAATGATTCAGAGTCACACTCTCCTAGGCTAGCTTCGAAGAGCTCTGTAAATTTGAAATATGCGCCCCATGATTTCACATTATCATCTTTCTAATCTAGTTTTTCCCTAAACCCTGAACCTAATACGGTTTCTTATAAATAACACCGGTGATGATCTATGACACGGACACCTCATTTTAACTATTTTGAGAGTCTAGGCCAATGGCCTGGAGACAGCTGCCCACACCACCACCATCTATCTATCTCAGCATCTGCTTTATCTTCCACATCTGAGGCCCTGTACCCACTGAAGCACTGGCGCCTCACCCCAGCTCTTCCTAGTCCATAATGTCCTACTATGTTTCCCCTCTGAATTTGACCACCCTACCTAGATGGTCCCATCTAGAACGTCTCCTTTTGTGTCTTGATTAACTTTTCATGGCGTCTTCAGAGTGTTACACATCCATCCTGTGGCATGACTCAGCTTTTTTCCTGTATTAAGACTGGAAGGAGGTGAGGTCTGACTCAGTGGATACATTGTTGCCTAGAATACACAAAACTTTCCCTAGCATCACATAAGGCAGATAAGGAGGTGAACACTTAAAATTCCAACCTTTAGGAGGTTGACCCTTGCTAGCCTGGGCTGCATATAAACTATCTCTGTCTGCCTCGACCAATAAAGACTGATACAGTACATTTCTAATGTGCGTGTTTCTTCACATTTTAGACCACAGTCTGTTTCCCTTGTGTAGATACTAAAAATAATTTTACAATAAACAGAGGCTATGCAAATGGCTGCTTAAGTGCCAGCATCAAAATCTCACCTCCAGTGAGCTGCCATACTATTTTCCCCAGTGACAGCCTGCAGTGTTTGACCTTCCCCACCAGCAACCCACAGGAGTTCCAACCTCTCTATGTCTTGCCAACATTGGTCACATGTATTTGGCAGTGAGCATCTAACGGTATGACAGGAACTCAGTAAGGACCAAAGATGCTGGATTTCTTTACATGTCCTGCCTCACCCATGTATCTTCTTCTTCTTTGGATACTGTTAAGTTCTTTGCTATTTTAAAATTGGATCTATGTTTGGATTTATGTTTTTAAGCTGTTGAGACATAAATAATAACTTTCCTGTTCATTTCCAAACCTACAACTCTCCCCTAAGATCTGGAACTGTGACAGTTCATATTTGAAATGTCTAAGGAACACGGTGTCCCTTCTTCTGCTCTTGCACAGAACTGGGGTGGGATAAAAAAAATCCCCTCGTTTTTGAAGAAATGTGTTATCTAGTACATGGAAGGTATTCAGTTAATTCTAGTTGGATCTGAATCTGAACCTTTCCCAGATATGATGTGAGAGGACCGTATTTCTGAGAAAGGAAGAAAAAGTAAGTACAGTTATCCGACACAAACTATGTTAGAAGTGCTTGTTATTCTGTAATTTAATAACGAAGTTAGAGGGCAAGATAAGTGAATTTAATAAAACATTGAACAACATGGAGTGTTTGTATATATTAATGGTATACTTAATGCCTAGAATATTGTGTATGTGGCAAATTGAGATAATTAATTTCATTTCTTGCAAGAATCTGCTAGGCTGCTCTTGGCTATGGGTGTTGCACTTGGCAAGTGCCAGTTCCTCATTGTGGACGAGGTAACCCACTTGGAAATGTATCCTGTTTTGCCAAAGAAAATGGAATCAGCATACTCCTTTGCCGAGTTTTTTTTTTCTATTACTTGAAAAATTTGGAAAAGAAAACCTCAACTGAGTGCTATAATTCATCCCTGAGATTATTTTAGAGTTTCACATTTGGAGAGATGGTAGCTCAGAGGCAATCGGGATGTATATGAGGCTTCTACAATCCCACGGTAACTACAGAAGGCTGTGTGGTGAACAGAATTATCAACAACTGTCATGTGAGCGTTGGGAGAGAATTAGATTTTCTCTATCTATCTATCTATCTATCTATCTATCTGTTATCTATTAATTTATTTATTTTAGACAGGATCTCACTGTGTAGCCCTGGCTGTCATGGAACTCACTATGGAAACCAGACTGGCCCAGAACTCACAGAGATCTACCAGAATCTGCCTCCTGTGCTGGGATTAAAGGTGTGTGCCTCCATGCCTGGCTAGAAATGTTTTTGCAAATTTGTAATTTGGGAGTTTATAGATAAAGCATGCATGTATTGGCATGCACATACACTGACAAATGTAATTCATTACACTCTTGGTACTATTACTATGAGCCAACTGTTAATTGCTAGAATAATAACAAGTATGGAAAAAAGGCAGATTAGCTATCTTTTCTATGATTCTACCAATATGAACATACAACACACACACCACCACCACCATAGATTTGGGAAGAGCATCTGTAGTGTGCTAGTTAATTTAAAACACCACTCTTCCCACCCCATGGGTCTCAACACAGTGCACAACACACGATGTATAAAAAAGCACAAGGCATCATATTGGTACATCGGGAAATGGTCTTTGAGTCAAGTCTCTGACAAGAACTGGAGGTGTGATCTGCCAGTAGATGGCTTATCTAATGCACAAAGCCCTGGGTTAATCTCCAACGCTGCACAAAATGGGTATACTGGCCCACAATGGTCCCCTCGGTCGTAGGAGGCAGGAAATGAAGAAGGATACATTGAAGCTCTACCTTGGCTATACGTCAAGTCCAAGGCCTCTCTGGGATACCTGGCACTCTATCTCAGAAACAAAGCAACCCATAAAGTGTCTGCCATACAACTCTGCTTGCAGCCGGCCTTCCCCATGCCTCCTGCTGTGGGCTGACTGCAGTGCCTCTCTGGTCTTTAGACTTCTCAGCCTTCCTCTTTGGTGCCCAGGGGTTCTGCCTTCATAAGTCCCCTTTAGCAGAAATGGTCCAGTCCCCAACAGCACCTCTAGTGCTGCTCCAAAGCCTGAGTATTAGTGTAGAATGTGGGAGCATTGTGCTTTTCAGGTAATTTCAACAGAAGCAACAGCCTAACAAAAAAGTGTCCAGTGCTGCGTGCAATTAAAAGGGTACCATTAAGGACTGCATTGTGTCTGTCAAATATCAAACTCTCAACCCCTATCTGCAATATGCTATCAGTAGGTTTCTGAAATAATCAAGGTTAAATGAGATCATGGGGTGGGGCCCTAACTCAGTGGTACCTGCATCCTTCATTATAATCAGAGAGCACAGCGATTTCCTCCTAACCCTCTGAGCACACAACTAGAAAGTGGCCATCTAGATCCAGGAAGATGCCCTCTGCAATATCCCTGAACTTACCATATCTTGACCTTGGATATTTTCCCCCTTCAGAACTGTGAAGAGAACAGCATTGTGTGCTGTTTAAGCCGCCGTCTTCGGCATTTTCATTATGGCAGCCTCAGCTGACTAAGATGGATCTTACTTAGTTCTTAGAAAGTCCCTGTGTGCATTGAAGGTAATTCTAGAAGAGCTGATGATTCATTTGGATGCCATTGTTAGGTAACTGAAATGTTCTCCTCCCTCCCCACAGCACTGGGTTGCACCTTTTGTATATACAATGCACTGATGTGTATCTAAACACAATAAAACCCTCAACCGTTAAAGGAAGAAATCGCTATACATAACGCATTTTAAAGCAGAGCCAATTTTGTATCAGACAGTTTTGTTCCAGACACACATTTATGGTGAGGTCTGATTTTTCTTCCTTCAAAAATAAACGTGCATTTTAATTTGAAGCAAAGTTTGGCTTAAATTGTTTTCTTTTCTTTATCTAAGCCGACCGACTGTGGTCCTTTCTGCCACAGTAGAGTTCTTTGCTGTAATATTGCGCTTTATTCGCTAGGCCGCCTTCTTTCAAGAGAGCAAAGCTTGATTTAATATTTTCCATTTTTGCTGCAGACATCCGGAATAGGAAGAACATTTGGTACTGTGATTGCTTTGGGGACAAAATGTCCCTAGTAGATAATTAGGCAAATGTCCTTAAAGAAAGGTTCTACACAAGATTTGTTTTCATTAGCTCAGATATATAAAAACCAGCTCACCTCAAAGCCGTGTCCTGGCATTAGCTCCATCCCAGGGCACAAACACAGCAGAGTAAGGCAGACGAGAGCCCCCCTCTACAAGTACACACACAAAGCAGAAAGTATGCAGGACCTTGGGAGACACTGTTTGTCTGCCTGTTTCTTCAGGAGAGACCTCAAGTGTGGTAGCGTGGCTCTTGCCATGTTGAGAATGTTTCTACATGCCTCTCTGCATGACCTTGAGTCATTAACTCTGAGATTCTTTCTCTATGTGTAGAAAATTAGGTCCAGACCCTGCTTTTAGGGTATCAAGAGGCTCAGATGAATTTACAGGCGGAACCTGCTCTGAGTAGAGCATCATGGCTGTCCTACTATAGTCTTAGTAATTACCTCACTTCCATCTTAGTTTGGTATTCTGATTGTACGCATAGGACTTAGAGTGAGGGGTGGGTTCTTGATGACTGCCTGGACCTTTCTGACCTGGTTCCTCTCACATCTTGACCTTTCAGCAGGTTCAGCTCATATTTAAAGCCCAGGTGCTATGAATGCACTGCACTATGATGAGATGTTTCCACAATAGGCCTGCCTGTTATCCAGCTGGACTGATGGCATGTAATTCCCACACCACTTTACTTTAGTATTTAAACTGATACATACATTTAGTGATACCCATGGTAGTTCAGGAAAGTTCCTTTCAAAGGTCATTATAAGTAAAAGTCTTGCAACCTGAGCTTGGATGGTCTAGAACAGAGCTGTTCAGTTCTGGGGGAGTGCAGCGTTCAGCAAGGGTAGTGTGAGAGGTGTCTACACAGGCCACATCCTCAGCTCCCACACCTGCCATTCCACGATCTTAGCCAAGATGCACATGAGTCCCAGCCACCTCCCAGTATGTTATTCGTGCAAAAACAACGAGACTGCCAAAATCCTTAAAAGTCACTGATAGATGAGTTTTAAACATAAACGACGAGCTTCATTATAGAGAAGGAAATGAATGTGGGTAGAACTCGGTTTCCCGTCTTCGAGTTTCATCAGGGAGAGACTTGGCATGCTGCATTCTCTTCCAATACACACCTAAGACATTCGGGTGCCTGCCTTTCCTTTCTTCCCGAAATGTCAGGGAGCAGCCTGGCATCTGATTCCTGGTCAGAATGTAGCAAAGACACCCGCATGAGCTCCAGGCTCTAACTATCAACATCTGTCTCCACATCTGCTGAGGGGAGCCTAGTCATACACCAGCAATTGCTGCATAAGGAATATGGGGCCATGGGGGCAAGCTGCTGAGCTCCAGTCTCTTCTCCGAAGGCTGAAACAAGTGAACTCACCTGAGTGACTTCATTAGGCAAGCAGAGCAAATGGCTGAGTCCCAGGGGTACCCCTGTGCTCAATAATTTCCAGCTTCTGTTGGTTTACTGTTTGCAGCATGGCCTGGCATCCTGTCTACCTGAAAACAAAGAAACAACAGTCTCTTCTGGCCCTTCGCCAGGCAGCTGTGTGCGCATCTCTCCTTATCCTCCTGTGTGAAGTATATTCTCTATCCTCTGGAGACCAGGCTCCAGGAAATCTCCACTGAATCAGGCCCATCAGCTACTTCTCCATCCTCCTCTTCTTTGGCCCACAAGAAGTACTTGCCAGGACTATCCCTCCTTATGACTCCTGCCTCGCTCCCTAGTTTGGTGATTCCTGGCTCAGACTGCCTCAGTGGGTCTCTTTTCCTTCACGTTAGAGCTACCCTTCTCCTGGGTTCCTCTTCCGTATCCACTCTCCCCTAGTGACTTCATCAGCGTTGGTGACCGCCTCCTCTGTTCAGGTGCTGTCATTCCCAGCTATGTGGGTCTGCCTTTAATTGTCAGAAACACTGGGTGGTGGTGGAGCACCTGCCTCACACACCTGGAGCAGGAGTTCTGAGGACACTGGGCTCCGATTAAACCTGCTTTCCCTCCACCCCCTCTGGAGCAGGAGTTCTGAGGACACTGGGCTCCGACTAAACCTGCTTTCCCTCCACCCCCTCCCAATCTGCAAGAACTCTACCGTGTTTTCCGGATCCTCAGGCTGCTGATCTGCTGATCCCCGGGTCCTTACCCTGTCCTTCAGGGAAAACACTTCACTGCCTTCCTCTGCTGAGGAGGGACATTCCTGCCTCCTTACAGGTGGCTTACTAAGGAACCTCTGACAGCCTCCCTGTCTCTGCCTTCATATGCTTGAGTCAACCTTTAACTGAACAACTCAAGAACATCTAAGAAGGGGAAGATGGCTTCGACCTTCTAAAGAGCTCCTGTCAGCTAGTTACCTGCCATGTTATTGAAAAAAAGCCCTGCTCACCTCGCAGTGGTACTGCCCGGCCCTCCTGAGGCAGTGCACCTCAGGAATGAACCACGGTCCTGTCTTTCTTGCCTTCTCAAGTCTATGTTCCTAGCCACGATGACCGTGTCCTCTCTATTCACCAACCCTGCTCTCCGTTGTCCAGGCTGTTGGTGTCCTAGATGCCTACACAGGCTCCGAGAATGAATGATAGGCTTTCAGTAAGAACTCTGGATCACACCCACCTCTAAGGCAATGTTCCTTCCAGAACCTCAACTTCTCTCATTCTGTTCCAGTGATCCCTCAACCTACAGTCTTATCCACTGTTAAATTATAGCGAATGTTGATTGGCTTGAAGGCACAGTGAGACTCAGAAGCATCATCTGGTTATTAAACCAATATGTGGTTTAGATAGCGAGTCTTTCCAAAGGCCCCTGTGTTTAAGGCGTGCCACAGTAAAATGTCCAGACGTGGGATTCGATGGTGAAGGTTCTGACCTTATTAATAAGTTAAGCCTGGGTGTGGTCATTCTATGGCATCGTTAGTAAATAGTAGAAAGTAAACATGGGGCTGTTTTGAGGAAGTGGATCAATGAAGTATCCCAGCGAAGAAGAATATATATTATCCTTGGCATATTGTTCTCTCTCTCTCTCTCTGAGGGAGCGAGGGGATGGGCCATAGTGCCTGCAGAGGACCCCTGTACTCCCCAAGACCAATGCCTCTTACTTCTCCTGGGTCCCGTCTAAACAAAGAGCCAGCCTGGGTGTGCTTTCTTGGCAGTGGGCTCCACTGTTTATGAAGGCTGGGCAAATCCAATTAGCCTGTGGCCTTGCTCCACACCTTATTAACGTGCTCAGCCGCGAGCCACCGAACAGCCCCTGCCAATATCTCATTTCTCTCGCGACAGATAACATCAGCTGAGGACGTTCAACAGTCTCCTTTCTCTGCAGCTCACATCCTGTCCCAGGCACCGGCATCTTAGCTGCAGTGACTGGATCTTATTTTCCCACATGAAACAGGATGGCAGCTGTAGGCTGGTACAGCTGCTGGGTCGCAGTGACGGCCGGTCACATGGTGACAGGGCAGCCTGATTCCCCTTATCACTGCTGGCCCACAAAGGCCGGGCCAGCCCCGATGATTAGCATTCCTTGGTGAGGAGCGCTGGGCCTATTTCTGTCACCCAGACGGATTGGGCCTTTCACTCAGCCTCACGAGTGAGTGACACATGGCCCGACCGGGAGGACAACATTGTTATTTGAGTTAAGAAATCAATTTGTATCAAATGTACACTGTAATTTATTTGTTGGCTTTGAAGGGAACCGAGCTGAGATAAATGGGAGCCGGCTGCTTTCTTTCCCCCTATGCCTCGCTGATAAAGTTCGTGCGAAGCCCCAGATAGCTGCAGTCAGAGGCAAAGTGACAAACACGTTTCAAGTTGCACAGTGATCTTTAAATCTCAAAAAGAACACCTTGTCGGACATGATAGAACATCCCTTACCTTTTCCCGCTATCTGTCAGGAAGCCGCTGTGACACATGGCTTTAGTATTTTTGCTGACATTTTCTTTATCAAGCACATCTGTTTGTGGTCGCAAGATGCTTATTTCTATTTTCTTCAATCTACAGCCGGCCGAGATTCTGCCAAAAGCAAGGGGGAAACCGAGCGACACAGCCAGGCCTCCCGCTTGGCATACCAGGAGGTGGCTGTTGGTTGACTCTCGGGAAGATGACAGAGTGGCATCCATCACTAAGCCCTCTCATCTCCGCCTGCCCTTCTATCTCCGTCCCCATCTTTTTATTTATAATGGCTTCTTAAATTTAAATGTGACTCGTCATACAGAACAACGGCAGAAGGCTCTACCTCCTGCTTGTCGCTGCGGTTCCTGGGACCTTGACCTCTGTCAGGAGGGTGCCCACTGCTGTCTTCATTCCTGGAATTACACAGAAGCTGGATCCAGAGTCAAGCATTTGGCTGTCTTTATAAGGACTGTGTGGGCAGAAATTAGGAGGCTATGCTGGTTAGGCTCCTCTTTTCCCCCTTCTCTCCTTCTGTCCCTCCTTACCTCCCTCCTTTTCTTTCTTTTTTCTCCCTTCCTTCCTTCCTTCCTTCCTTCCTTCCTTCCTTCCTTCCTTCCTTCCTTCCTTCCTTCCTTCCTTCCTGGTTGTTCCTATCCTCAGTGTAGCAGTTATAAGCAAAGGTAAAACTCTGGTTATTGTTCAGTATGTCTATGCTGTACGCTAGGAGGAATGGGCTCCATCTCGCCAAGAGGGGAGGCCAGTTACCTCACTAGTGGGGGCTTCCATCTTGGGCCTTTTCATCTGGTTTGATGGTTCTCACTAAGCATTTGCACCAATCAGCATGAGAGTTCCATTCTCTAGTGCTACAAGTCAAAATAAAAAATAAAAAAAAAACAAAAACAAAAAACTCTACCACACATGTCTGCTCCAGCACCTCTCTGGAATATGTACTATGAGACAGGGGCTTGAGAACCAGGCAATGGCTGAGCATGGCTTTCCCAAGGTGGGTGATGTGCTTTGTAGGAAGGGTGTCTTCCTTTGCTGAGCATCTCATGGCAGAATTGGGGCAGCTACGCAGTTATTTCTGATGACAAAATATCCCCTCTGAAAATGATCAGAATAGGATCTCAGAGTCCTTCAAATAGTCTCCCAACATTTACCAGCTGCCTTACTTTCTTCTTTGGGCTCTGGAAACCTGCTGAATTGCAGCTATAACCAGAATTAGAAGGATCTCTTGGCAGAAGGAACCTGGGGATTGCAACTAAATGGTTCCTCAACTCTACCTTAGCCGTCCTGAAGGTGCACCCAACAGCCTGTCCTTAGCGCTCTCCTTCCTCTTAGCCAGGATCATCCTTGGCACGTAAGCTTAACCACTCGGCCCACGGAGTCACCATGCTTTCACGTGTGTCTCCAAGCACGGGAGACTCTGCGAAACAGCAAATAACCTACTGACTCCCCAGAATCTGCAAGAGCAGGAAAGTAAGCTTGCAGAGCAACAATCTTAGACTTGGGGAGAACAGTATCACTGTTCCCCAAGCTCGGAGCTGCCACTCCCATGGAGAGGTTTCTCCTGTTGTTGGGGTAACAATTAACTGAGGTTTGAACAGCAACCACAAATATCACTGTTGCAGGTCATAGGGGACGACACAGTGGCTTCTGAGTACTGATAATGCTGGTCTTCTGAGCGGAGAACTCCGCCACACCACAGAGAAGCTCTGCCACCTCTGACTGCCCCACCATGGTCTTTTCACGGTCACACCCCCAGTCTCCAGGGTCCTCCCTCCGTCCCTCCCTCCGTCCCTCCCTCCCTCCCTCTCTCTGTCTCTGTCTCTTGCTATCCATCTCTCTCGATTTGCTTTTCTGGATATCTGTAGCAGAGTTCTTCTATGGCTGTCCTTTTTCACTCAGCATGATGGTCCCAGGTTCCCTCCACGCTGCAGCACAAGTCAGCACTTGGTCTTTCTGCAGGCGAGAGACCACCCACACTGAGGATCTTCCTTGATTACTTGGGTCCCCATTCGTCACCTGAAGAAGGACAGTTGAGTTGTTTCATTTTGGTTAAATGCATATTACAAATATGCACGAAGATGATTGGGGGACTGCGTGTTTAACATCTAGACAGACTTTCAAAGTAATGGTACATGCCTACAGTATTATCCACGATCCTGAGGGATAAATAAACTGTTTCCACCTGGCAGAAAGTTAGACCGTGCTAACTAATTCTAGCATCAGAGACACCACTAAGGAGTAAGCAATGAAACTTAAGGGTGATGGAAAGAACGGGAAAATACTAAGGTGGGCAGTATAAACATTTAAACACACACAAAAAATAATTTAAAGGAGCAAGTAGAGTCCTGGCTGAGTCAATCAGCCTCTCTGTGTTTCTTATCAGGATAGGGCCTCTGTGGACCTGATATTTGAATAGCTTCCTGTTTGTCTTCTCCGGTGACCAAGGGGTCCTGTTTCCAGTACACACTTATTTACATATAGTGTCACTAGTCAAGAGGTTCTCACAGACATACAGGTACGAGCAGCGTGGCGATGATGGCAAGCTAGCTTTGAGCATGAATACCTCAAGACAGAATCACATACTTGACCCCATTTGTGTGATGATATTTTGTTTGTTTCTAACAAATGAAGCTTGCCTGGAGATCAGAGGGTGGAGCTAGCCACCAGTCAACCATTGAAGTCAAGCAGTGGTGACACACACCTTAATCCCAGCACTTGGAAGGATGAAGCAGAAAGATCAGGAGTTCAAGTCCAACCTGGGCTACACGAGATTGAATCAGTGTAAAAGAGAAACAGAGTCAAGTGGTTGAGATTCACCCTTTTAACCTCAGCACTAGGGAGGTGGAGAAGGGATTATAAGGTAGGTGGAGCCAGGATCTCAGTGCGTGTTCAGTCTGAGGATTCACAGAGACAGGATCTTGTCCCATTCGGTTTGAATATGGTGGCGGTAAGAAGTTTCTCTTGTGGCTATTGCTCTGCTTCTCTGATCTTTCTCCCTCGATACCTGACTCCCGGTTTTTATTAGTAAGACTAATGAGGATTTCACTGCATATTTACTTTCACTAATTTAGGATTTATTCATTGGGATCCGATAGACCCATGAACAGGACTGGCTATTGTTCTGGGTATCCTTCCAGAACTTGACAGCAAGCTTGTATGGCTAAAAACATCACACACTTAAATCATAGAACGCTGGGAAACCAGGCTGATACTGACTTGATAGCTTCCTTCCTACTGGCTATCTTCCATGGTACCAGAAGATGTTATCTGTGCATGCCGCCAGAGGGGAAGAGCCAGTCTCTTCCAGCAATGAACCCCGTGAGCTATGATAACAAACCATCTTTGCAGGGTATGCCCACAGGAGCTATAGTGGTATAAAAGCCATGGGAGTAACCAAACATTTTCTATTTGGGTGTAAATGTAAACATTTTCAGCCTTGTACCTGACACCACTATCCAGCTTAGGAATCTGTACCCAGATCTGTCAAAGTCACCAGGACTTGACAGCTCCTCTGCTAAATGGACCTAGGAATAAACCAAATTTCAATGGCTTATCACACGCTCACAAATTAGTGCATCTGTCAAACCTCATCAGAGAAGTAATTTGTACCACAGAAGGAGATTAACCGAGACCCTTACGCGGTCAATGAGCAGAGAGTCAGAGTCTTTGGGACATCCAGCACTAATGGAAACTCTGCAACACACTGTTGCCCTTAGGGTCTAGCGGTCATCCTCCAAGAGGCAGAAAGATTTTAAGAGGAGCCATAGTTGATGGATGACCTCAAGGAAATATGTTTTCCAGTCACAACACTTATACTTGTAAACTAAAAGCAACAGCAATGACATTCACGAAATCTGTGCAAGCCGAAGTCAGACAATATCCTAGCATAGATACAAAGTCCCAGCCCTGGCTAAGGGGCTATTGGCCATGGTAGGTGCTAGAGGAGGGGCAGTCAGTTTCCCTTAAGGTCTAACATACTTCAGGGCAGGCCCCCACCCAAGTACATTGGAAGACAAATTGGGATGGCATTTTCTGTTGTTTGTTTTTATTTTTTAAAAAGAAAGACCAAGTTGGGTGGGTAGGAAAGTAGAGATGAATTCTGCAAAGAGTTGGGGGAGGCGTGAAAATGACCAAACCACATTCTATGAATTTATCAAAGAATTACTCAAGTACAATAAAATATCCAATCCCAAGTGACTTAAGAGAGGACCTGTCACTTGGCCCACAAGGTAAAGAAACATCAGTGATTCTGGCAGGAGAAAAATGATGTCAGTGAAGGAAGGCATGGTAGCAGGGGCAGGAGCTGCTGCTCGCCTGGCATGTGCAGGCAGGGGGCAGAGTGTGGACTGGACACAGCCTTATGCTTCATCCCAGTGATCTTCTTCCTGTAGCCAGGCTCTACCTCCCAGCTGCCCAGACAGTGCCACCATCAGACCAGGTCTTCAAACCACATCACCAAGTCAACACAGGGCCCAGAAACCCATTGGAAATAACTCAACCTTCCCAACAAGACTTCCGTCTCTCGTTGACGGTGAAGCCTGCTAGTCTTTCCAGCTTGAAATTCCGTCCCACATATATTGGGTGGGCACCCGGGTCCTCCCTCTGTGCCGCAGCAGGCAAAGCGGCATCCATCTTCCCGAGGGCCTGTGCTGAACACATCCTAATCAGGAGTAATGGCGTGATAATCCAGAATTATGAAATATGTACTTAAATGCGGTTTTATTACTTTCATGTACTTTATCCACTACTAAGCAAGATATAAATCAGTATTACTACTAGGAGGTGAGTTAATGAAAAAAGTGCAGCATCGCATAATGCATTATAATTATGAAATGCTCAGAGCATATGGAAGCTCATTGCTGTGCCCAGGACTGAAAATGCAGAGACGCTTTAACTTCCTTGTGCCTCGTTCTGAAATGGAGGTCTTGAAGCTCGAGTTTTAGGCTAATTAGCATCCCAAACATTTCCAGACATATTTTTTGAAATGCAGAAATATTAGTCAAAATCACACATGCCAGGGAAGTGACAGAGGCACCTGAATCACGCAGCATTCAAGTCGTTTAGTTCAGACAATATTTCAAAATTAGAATGCACCATCAAGGCAATTACAGAGGGATGTGTGGATGATGCATAGCGTGGGAGCAGCTGGATAGGATTAAGGAAGGAACGAGCCCTCACAGAAATGCTATCATGATCTTTCAGTAGTTTACAGTATTTGCTATTCTTCGGAGGTTAATGAAGAGGTTTGCCTTTTCTCAAGTGCAGTTGTTAAGAACCGCTGGCAGGCATCTGTACACTAAGCAACTCTTTGTTCTCCAGCCGAGTCTAATCTTGAGAAGCAACAAAGATGGGAAGAGAGGGATGGGATGGCTAGGACTCTGTACCTTGGGCTGCAGTCCAGGGGTGCTCTTTCATGGAGGAGCACAGCAAAGCTGTGCTGTGCTCCTGGTCTGTGAAGCATATCTTTCTAGAAATTGTTCCAGACTGAAGTGTTTACAAGAGGCCATTTGTAGGTTATAGACATCCTCTGACTGCTGGTGGTGATGGAAGCTGTGATCCAGGCTGACCTCAATGACATCAGAGCTTACTGTGTGTCTCCCAAAGGAGCACCTGAGTTACCACACCATTATGTGGCATCAATCAAATCCAAGGAAACACTCCCTATCTGTTTGCTCTTTTCTGCATACACCTGCTTTGACAGGTCAGGGCATGCTCTTCAAGAATGACCACTAATATGTGTAGCCATTTATTCCAAATTATTGTATGGAGAGTGCGACAGACTTTGCTTGGCAGGAGGTGAACACATCAGTAGTCAATGGCCGTGTCTGTGCAAGGCAAGGTGATGCTCGAGGTTTCTTAGGCCACAAGCCACAGCAAGAAGCACCTCACTGGGCAGAAGCAAGATTCTGATGATGTCTGCAGTGGTTCCAGTTCACAGTGATGGTGCAGAATGGATATTAATTCTGCAAAACCAGAGTTAAAATTCTGGAATTTGAGCGTTTCCCTGGACATGACTCACGATGCTGGGCTGTAGTGGAGACAGCCACAACCTCCAGTTATTCTCCAAGCGTGAGGGAAGCAGACACATTCCAGAGTGGACAGCACTGCGAGCCACGACTTGGCGGGCTACAGAACTGAATTTATGAGGGTGTTTAATGCAATTTTGGTTTACATTATTCTCAATTCATTATGACACTATGGATTAGCAGCTCCGTTTTAAGTTGTGCAACATCTGTGTCTGCCATCAACTTCAGACAGAACAGAAATGAAATATTCTCCTGGTAAAAAAAAAAAAAAAAAAAAAAAAAAAAAAAACATGGCACATACTTCAGACACAGGAGTGGGAGGGTTCAAACAGACCTGGTCTGAAAATCTCCTCCCTGAGGATGACTCTCACAATGCTGGAAGGTGGCAATCTGACAATGAAGGAGAAAGGCAGTTGTTACTCCTGCCCAGATGTGATGCCTCTGAACGTCAATGACCAACACAACAGGATATCCACAAGGGTACAATTGTGGCGCAGCTTGAGGGCAACCAAAAGTTGCCTAAATGGACCTATGGCCCATTCAGTAGGAGGGAATCCATGTCTAATATCATAAACCTGACAACAAACACCTTTTCCTAAGCAAGTGTCATTTCTTTTTTTTTTTTGCTGATTATCTTACTTTATTATATCAATATCATATAAATGAAAGTATTTTTGAATATACACATGAGGTATTTAATGTTTCTTATAATCACATTTTTCAGTCATTTTAGCATTAACATTGTTAAATTGTGTTGAGAAAACAGAACACATTGGGAGTTCATCATCTACCCTTGAAATTGTGCTCAGGTGGCAGACATATGAGCATCATGAGCTCAAATGTATCTCTTAATCATTACTGATATCCAAGCCAGGATGAATAACAAACAAGACCTCAAGGGATTTTGTGAAAAGATGGAAGTCAAAACCAGGAACAACAACTGACGACCCTTTCAATGATACCCTTACTTGAAAAGTATGAAACACTATCCTGACTGAGGTAAGCCAGACCCAAAAAGAGGAACATGGGATGTACTCACTCATATTTGGTTTCTAGCAAGTGTCATTTCTAACTGCTTTCTAAATACCTACCCTTCTACCCACAGATAAAAGTAGTTCTCACTCCTCATAGAGGAGACTTCTTTTTACTGCAGAAAGACCCTTACAGAAAGCCACAGGTGACTAGCTACAATTGATATACCTACTACACAGTCATGCAAATTGCTGTCAAGATTGAATTTTATAGGGACCAAGGGTCCCTGGATTTCAGCAGCACTGATGTTCATTGTGATGACATCATTTGCTTTTTGAAAGTAAGATGGCTAAGTCCAGATCAAATGTTGAGAAGGTTTTGATCTGTGATGCTGTCAGTCTGTCTATGGTGTCAGTACCAATGTTTGTGCCAGAACATAATAATAATGAAAACTGGCTTACAGATTTAGCATGTCGAGCTAACTCATTTAAGTGAGTTAAATTTGAATCTTCAAAGTGAAACTCGTTTTCTCGGTGTGATTGCCTACAATAAGAGCAGCATTCCAAACAGAACTGAAGCCATGGCAGAATCAGAAAAAAAGAAGTGTTCACACACTGGCTAAGAACAGTCCAGAAAAAGGCAGAGTGGATGCCTCGCTTTGCATTTGATAGAGGAATGTGAAAACTAAGTTCAAGATTTGAGGAAAAATAATCGATTCTGCCGTGTATTAAGGACTTAATTTTCAGTCAGCATAAATGTGTCACCTGCTAGTTCTCAATCAGGATATGTAGAGCTGTGATTTTACATCAGTTGATAACGGTTTAACTCACATTTCTTTGTCACGTTATTCAGGTCCTGACACACCCTCTTCATAATCAGGCTTCATCTGTACTTCTACCTTCTGCTAGCTCCTACATTTGGGATTAACTGATTTCAAGAATGGAGAACAGTAAGGGTAAATCAAGAACTAAAATTTCTTACGAGAACTGTGAGACCACACAGAATTGCCCTTGTTTCAACTGAGCCAGTTGTAGGTGCATTAGCCTCACAAAGCCAAGCCAAAGTCTCTGCTGTGGAATATTCCTTTACCCTGTGTGAATATATGTTGCTGTGATTGGTCTAATAAAGAAACTGATTGGCCAATAGCTGGACAGGTTACGTTAGGCTTTAAAAAGAATCAGACTAACGACAGGGAAGAAGAGCAAAGTCTGGGGAGACACTAGCCAGTTGGCAAAGGAAGTTAGAGAAGCTAGAGGGTAGGTAAAGTCATGAGCCTTGCAGCAATACATAAATTGTTAGAAATGGGTTCATCTAAATGTAAGAATTAGCGAGTAGTAAGCCTGAGCTATTGGCCAAACATTTTCAGTTAACACAAGCATCTGTGTGGTAATTTGGAAGAAGCTCCCAGGACTGGAAAACTCTGCCTACAGGTGTCAATGGTTTTATGTTGTTTTCTTGCCTTTTGTTTAGAAACTAGAATTCTGAGAGTTCTTTTTACTTAGATATGTGTTCATTGTTAGTGATTTCGAACTTGAAACCTTGCAGGTGATGTTTAAAGAAACCCCAAGTATTGTGCTACATAATTAGATTATGTGAGGAGCTTTACACTTAACTGTTGCAGTAGATACCATACAACTTCACATCAACACTCTTATTTTCTTCAGTAGGTTTTTTCACTTCCTTGTCAAAGCAATAGGCATGCTTTTGACAGGGGAGCTTTTCACCAGGCAAGGAGATCTACAAGCTGCCTTTGGTAGGTGTAGTGTCATCACCCAGATATGGGAACTTTGACAGCAAGGTCTATTGTGAGCTACTCAAGGGGCATCAGACTTTCTCCAGGAACCCTAGTATGGCCTTTAGATGGAAATGTGTTGTGTTGGACTTGGTTAGTTTTTGCTGCATTTATGATATCTGGGAGCTGATTAATAGTCCCATCCCTGAGGAAATAGCTTTGGGAGCCCCCTGTGCATCATCTTGGTCAAATGGCCCCTAGCAGAAGGCCTCTAGGAATCAGTCTAACAACACAATAGCAGAAGCTGTTCCTAACTGCAGTGACTCTGCATACATGACACCCTGGGTTCCCTGCTTGGCTTTGAACAAACTAGCAAATCTATAGACACATTCATACTCAATATGCTGTGGTCTAAAGTGCCATAGTCAAGCCGGGCGGTGGTGGCGCACGCCTTTAATCCCAGCACTCAGGAGGCAGAGGCAGGCGGATCTCTGTGAGTTCGAGACCAGCCTGGTCTACAAGAGCTAGTTCCAGGACAGGCTCCAAAACCACAGAGAAACCCTGTCTCAAAAAAGCAAAAAAAATAAAATAAAATAATAATAAAAAATAAAAAAAATAAAATAAAGTGCCATAGTCACAATCACACTGGTGGAGAGCCAAGAGCCAGGCTGGGCCTGAGAATAAGGCCTAACACTTCCCAAGCTAACAGAGATTATTATGTGATGATGGACTAATTAATTGCAGAACAATTTCACCCAACTCCAAAACTGTCAACATTTATCCACATTTACTAACTTTCTAAAACCACAACGGAGCAGTAAAATAATTTCAAGAATAAATACATAGAGAAGGGGAAATGAGTGTATAAATACAAAGAACAAAAAACCTTCCGAGGTGAGAATGAGCTCATGGACGGCAGTTCCACTCTTGGTTACACTGAGTGTTCAGTTTCTAGCTAAAAAGTAACGTGAATTACAAGAATGTACATTACTTCCTAAAGCAAGATCCCTTGTTCATCATTTGTGTGCTACATTTAAGGACATTGCCTCCCAGGAGAATCACCTAGTTGATCCATAAGTCCTCAAAAAGGAAGTAAAGAGGTCCTTGGGAATATGCTGGGGAGTCGCAACCCACTGTCTCCATGGATAATTCGGATGGAACAACATCAACACAGTGTCTTTTTACACTTACACACTAAGGTTGCTTTTGTTGCTCAAAACTGAGAAGTACGTATGTGTAAAATGAGCAAAGTCTGGGCTGGCACCATCCCTGTGTGGAGCATAGAAAGGGCCCCTTCCGATTCCCAGTAAGGAAAAGCACCATGAAAGGAGGCATTAGTAAAAAAGGGATCAGTAAGTGGTGAGAGAGTGTGGAAGAGACACACAATCTAAGAGTTAGTTCTTAGAGAAGATAAAATTGGCAGAACCTGGGTCCAACTAACCAAAAGAAGGAAAGAGAGGGCACAAGTTAATTAGAATCAGGAATGAAGGCAGAAACATGGTAAGAGACACCGAAGTTATTCAGAGTATTATAAGGGCAAAATTTAAAACCCAGATGCAGCTAAATAGGAAATACTAAAAGAAATGGATAAAGTTCTAGACTCAGCCAAACCAACAAATTAAACCCAGAAGAAGTCAATAACTAAACACACTTAAAACAAGTAGGTAGATTGAAATTAGTAATTAGAATAAACCTTCCCATTAAAAAATAAAAGCCAGAATCAAATGGATTCCCAGAAGAATTGTACAAGACCTTCAAAGACCTACAGCAAATGCTTATCAAACTACCAAAATCAAAAGCAAAGACACTGAAATAGCACTTCCAAATTCTTTGTCAGAAGCCAGCATCACCCTAACACCAAAACCAGGAAAAGGCATAGCTTCAACAACAGCAAAGGAAACACCAAGACCAGGGAAAGACACAGCTTCAACAACAAAGGAAACTAATGGTCGATTCTCTGATGCACAAATATTTTAAAATGTCTCCTAAAACACTTGAAAACCAAATGCACATATAGATCAAAAAGATAATCCACCACGTTGAAGCTGGCTTCATCCTTGGGATGTAGGGATGATTCAACATACACAAGTCAGTACATGTAAGGAACCACATAAATGGGCTTGATAAAAATTCACACAATCATCTCAATAGATGCAGAAAAAGTCTTTGATAAAATCCAACTTACCTTGATGATGAAAAATCCCACATAGCAGGACTAGAGGGAACGTACTTCAACACAATAAAAACTATATGTGAGAAACTGACAGCAAGTGCCATCCTAAATGGAGACCAACTTGAAGCAATACCTCTGAAGTCAGGAATGAACGCAGCTGTCCACGGCCCCTACTCCTTTTCAATATTGTGTTTGAAGCCCTAGCTAGAACAACAAAGCTATAAAGTGAAATTATAGAAATATAAATAGTCAAAGAAGGAGTCAAACTGCCCCTATTTGTAGATAACATGCCGTTACGCAGGAGACCCAAAAACTCTGCCAGAAAACTTGTAGAGATGATAAACAAATTTAGAATGTGTCAGGATACAGAACCAACTTGTAAAATTGTTATATACACAAATTCCAAACAAACAGACAAAGAGACTGTGGACACACTCCCAATCACAATAACCCCAAAGAAAATAAAAGAGAAATAAAGCTAACTAAGGAGAGGAAGGATAACTACAATGAAAATTTGAAAACCTTGAAGAAAGACAGAAAACCGAAAAAATAGAAGAAATCCTATGCTTATGGGTTGGTGGAATTGATATTGTGAAATGTATAAGGAACCACAAGAAACCCTGTAGAGCTAAAACAATCCAGAACAAAAAGAACAACTCTGAGGGTTACCATTCCGGCAAGGAGGGGCATATAGGGAGGTCTGGAGGGAGGAAAGGCAAGAGAGAAATGTTACAATTTTACTATAATCTCAAAAAATGTAAAATGGGGGGAGCAGGAAGTGTTCAAGAGCCAGAGGATTGAGGATTTGGTCTTTGCAATGTCAGAAGCTACACTCATAAAGTCTCACCAATATTACTGTCCAAACGTTAGGAGAACAAAGACGATACCTGTGAGAACAGGGTCCAGAATGAAGGATTCTGAGCACTTGGGAGAAAACGCCAAGAAAACAAGAAATGAGCCTTGTGGCCTCTTAAAAAGCAAACAAACAAAAACCACAGGATTGTTCCTGGATCATGCTTTAGTGCCCCTCCCAGGGGTAGCAGATAGGAGTGAGTTTACTTCCGGTTGCTCATTACAGCTGGCTACTGTTGTTTATATGCCTGTGTGGGAAAACATGTGTCTGCCTTGCTCAGTTCTTCAGCCGTGTGCGGCTTGCCTATCATGTTCAGCCTGTCCTTGTGATAGTACATTTTCCTCATGTGACTCTCTTAACCTTCAAAGTATAAACTGTCTGAGGCTCTGAATACAGTCGGCTGGTGCATAATGAGTTCCAGTCTCCCAGGTCTCAATGTCCTTTAAGGAGTAAACAGACACCAATACTGGTAATAACAGAGGTGGGATGGAGGTGGGGAAAACTCAGAAGCCCTCAACCATAGACAAAGGATACAGGCATCTTAAGGAGTGCAGCCAGCAGGAGAAATAACCTTTCTCACCAACTGGCTACCCAATACCGTATGGTCAACCCTGAAAACATACATATGACTTGCATTATATAGACTGAGAAGTTAGTATTTATGTATTTAGGAATATACACATACACACACACACAAATACACACACACACCACTGCCACCACCACCACCACCACCGCAACAATTAAGGAAAACTAAGTCATAAATTTGATAGAGAGTAAGGAGGGGTGCATAGGAGGGGTTGAAGGGAGGTAAGGAAGAGGGGAAATGATTTAATTATCTCAAAACACTAAAAAGAAATCTTTTGAAAAAACCCAATCAGGGTAGTTTTGGACAAATAGCCCCCCCACACATCCATATTCTATAGATCCAAGCGTGACTTCTGAGAAAGCGGTTGGCATTGCATTATGGGTATGGCTTCATGGTCTGAATTCTGAAGCAGATTTATCTATCATAGCAGCAGTCAGGAGTTAACAGCAAGCGCTCCCTAAACCCCCTAACATGGGAACTCTAAGTGTGGTGTGTTCTGGGTCTCCTCAGGGCACTGATGAGGTCAATCACTACCTCTCCCAGTCTCCTGCACGCTGGCATCTCTTCTTCCCACCTGTTTGTAGACGTAGGGCCGGGGCTTTTCCTCAGAACCCAGACAGGTAGAAGTTTGCTGTAAGGACAATCTGTGTGTGTTCCCCCATGCTTCTCACTCCCTCCACCGGCCCCCTCCAGGCTGTCCTCCCTTCACCCCCAGCCTGTTCATATTCATAAGGAAGAGTGTTTAGCATGACTGAGCTTTCCCACGGCCGCCAGAGATGTGTACCTCGCCCTTGACCGAGTCCAGGTCAGAGTTAGATTACACTGGTGGCTGACTGCCCTTTAATAATTGGTCCCATTAAAATTCAACATGTTCTGCAGAGACTTTTATGGGACCATGAAATTCTTGCAGTGACCCAGTGCCCACTGAAGTTCTGTGGATTCTGTGGAGAACCGAGTGGCTCATGCAGCCAGTTCAGTTCATGGGTGTGAAGGGTTCATTCTGTCAACCACTTTTAACCATGACAGAGTTCCATAAACCTCATTGTTCGGTAATTTGTTACTATGAAGACATGTTACTTAGGGGAGGGAGGACCCCATTCTTAAGAGGTCCCCGTGGAAATGGATGCTGGCTATCCTGAGCCACAAAGTTTAATAACCAGAGGTAGGGCTGAGGAATTTCCAGAGTCATGTTTACAATGAGAAGATTTAAATAAAGTTGTATCTACCCCAATCTGGCACACTCACAGTGGTGTTTGCCACAGAACAGTGGCATTGTCCTCATGTGTGAATGCAGACATTTACTGTAGAATATGCACATTCAAGTCAAGTTTTTCAAACACTCTGTCTTCTTTTCCAATATAGCACAGTTAGGGCACTTCCTGGCGGCTCCATATTGCTTATATTTCCAGATCGGTAGTTCCTGTGAGCCTGCACATGTGCCCTACAGAAGGAAGTCAACTTTCATTACCAGGTAAAATGCCCATGGCTTTAAGTGTCTTTTTATAGTGGTAATGTTTGGTTTTAATATTTAATAAGCACAAAGCACCATAAAGAAACACAGCACTCTGTCCCATCCCTGCAAAGACGGCGAGAGCTGAGGTTGTACAGGTAAAGCTTTATCTGATGAAACAGGAAGGCTTTGGATACACTTCAAACCCTGATCCAGAGCCCCGATGTCTGGTCTGCAGCCCCAGCTAAGCCAGTGCCAGATGACAGTGGCTACAGAACGCCTGCCTTGAAGAATGAAGATTCCAGGAACCAAGAGCTCTCAACTCTTGGAAAGCAATTCATGGGTCTCAAGTCTGTAGATGAAGGAGCAACTCATTTTGTGGATAAAACAAATCTTAAGGCACAGGTAGAGAGCACAAGTGGCTTTAACTGGAATCAGCATCAGCCAGTACAGTTTGGAAACCTAATGCTCAGAAACTGAAGACAGTTAGGTAAATAACGATACTGTTGAGCAAAGGGTCCTCAACTTGCTGAAGAGCCTCACGGGGCTCAATGTAACTTTGGAGAAAGGAAAATCTCATTATGAAGTGGCTCAGAGAAGGGGGGTCAAAGGCTGCTTATTCTTATTTGAAAAGCCTTTCCCTCTCCTGACTTTTACAGCTGTCAAGTGACAGAGATTTATAGCAATCAATTCCAGAACCTACAGGGCTCACGGGTTGGTGGGTTCTGTCTTTTCTCCAGTCCTGATTTGGCTGGGAAGTAAAGTTGGGAACAGATGGACACTGACATTAAAGATGTTAATGAAAGGCATCCTCTGAGAAGCTGAGTTTTGGGAAATAAGTCAGAGAAGCAAAATAGAATGAAAAGAGAAGTGGAATCTAGATCACCCAGAGAGCATTGAGTAGGACTCACTGTTAGATTATATCTGATACCTAATTATATCCACTTCATTTGGATGTCACAACAATTACACAGCCAGGGGACTCCTCCAAGTGTATCTGCCGTTCTCCTTCAATAGATTGCATCGCATAACCATCTGGGCCAGTGCAAACCGGGGAATCCTTCTAGAACAGGATCCTGGTGGCGTTGACCAAGGTGGAATAGAAGTCTGACTTTTACCTGAGTCCCAGTAAGGTCTGGAGGGCCAGGATCAGGCCCACCTGCCTGGGGGAGGGGAGGGAAGCATCAGTTGCTGTTACACAGGAGGGTGATGTGTGGAGCGGCTGGACCTTAGCACTGACACGCACAGAGCTGTTGTCAGTTGTAGGTCCACGCTTGGATTGCAGCAGCACCTGTGCAAATGTGTTAGGAACTAGGAACCCACACACAAGAAGGGAATTGCGTTCATTGATCTTCTTACTTCTGTGATAGAATACTTGATTGAAAAATGTTAAAGAAGGAAGGGTTTATTTTGTTGAAGGCATAGCCAGCAAGACATTGAGGCAGCCAGCCATGTTGCCTCTGCAGTCAAGAAGAGGAGAGGGGAGGAGAGGAGAAAATAGGGGAGAGGAGGGAGGAGAGGAGAGGAGAGGAGGGGAGGGGAGGGGAGGAGAAGGGTTGCTCATTTTTTTTATCCTGTTTTCCCCTTTTATTCAGTCTAGGACCACGGAACAGGTGACATCACCACCAACTGCAAGGAGGATCTCCCCTCGACCTTTGGCTCTCTCCGGAAACACCCTCACAGATGTGTCCAGAAGTATGCCCAACCCCCCCCCACCTGAGTATTCCTAAATTCTGTCAGGTAGGCAGTAGAAACTAATCACCATAGTGACCACATAAGCCAGGAGCCCAGCAAAAAGCTGTGGCAGGCTGTCTATGCCATGTAAGGCAAACAACAAATCGCTGTGAGTTTTGGGCTTGGAGAAAGAGGAAATATCCACTAACAAGGCTTCATTCGATAGGCATGACAGAGAGGCAAGTGTGCCTCGGTGTGAATTAGCCCGTCAGTGTGCTAAGCAGCGTGGCTAACATCGCGGGAAAGCCTCCTTACATCCCGTCATCATCGTACACGTGATTCTGCCCACACACCACATTCCCCTTCTGAGCATGGCACTTAAAAGTTCATAACATCTGAAGTGTTAGGAAATTATTCTCTCCCAGCCATGTTTGAGCGCTCTCCCTGAACCCACATTTATGGATGTTGAATAGTTTGGATATTTATGTTTCAGAGTATAAGCAACATTAAGCTTATTTGATTTTTTTTTAACTGGGTAGTGACATAGTCCATAAAACGTGTTATGGTTTCATATAAAGGCTTTACTTTGCGTTTCAAACTGTATGTTCCTTGCAATTTCCTTGGCTTTATTTAAGTCAGTGGCCATCAAACTTTAGTGTTTAGCATATGAGAGACCCAAGGAGTGTGCTGAACATCATCCAGTCCCGGCTCATGGAAGAGCGTAAGGAAAGGTCCCAAACGTGAACGTGCCAGCAGTATTCTTGGGGGCCTGCAGGGTCCCCACAAACACATTGGACCCACAGATGTTAATGCTACTAGTGTAAATAATGAAAGTCCAACAGCAATTATTTGTGTCCCCACAGACACTCATCTTGGAAGAACCCAAGCGAGATCTCCTGTGGGAGTTACCTGGCTTTGACACAGAGAGGGCAAGAATACAGCCAAGTTGGCCTTCTGTCCCAGTGCCAATCCAGCATCATAGTTCAGCATCGTGTCTCACCAGTTAAATAAACTTCTGACAGTGTTTGCAGTGTTGCTACTAGTTCCTAGTAAGAGCTTGCCGCGAACCGTGCCCCCTGTCTGTGCTCTATGCACTAGAATCCAGTTGGCGGGCTTCGGGGCTGGAGGTTGAGGAAACACACGCAGAGACAGACCAACACACGGACCTCTAATAGCTGGTACAAAAGCCCTTCTTTAATAGCACCATGGAGGCTTAAATACCCTGCAGTCAATGGCCAACAGGTGAGAACCCCATCCTCTGATCCTCTAGGCTAGGCACAGCTTCTAGTAACTTCAATTAGAAGGCTCTGGCAGGGAGAGCAGCTGAAGGCCAGGACTCAATTGGTCCCAACAAGAGTTGGTGAATTAGATGTCAGGGCTGAGACACCTTGCATGTCCTCTACAATATGATTGGAACAAAGCCCATGGTCCAGAAACATAAGCTATGGTTATTACCATTATTATTTTTATGTTATAATAATATTACCAATATTAGTTTTCTTCTGTCATTACATAAAAATGTTTTGTTCTGTGGGTTAGCGTCTTACCTGATGAGACAAGTGATCTAAAATTGGGGCACTACAGACACTGAAGTCTAGAGTTATCTTTGTCATTTATTAAAGCCACAAAGCTCTTGACATCATACTAGATCTTTAGATTGCTTCCGTGTCTTGGTTAAAAAAAAAAAAAGACTCTGAACGTTAGAATTAGATCAGATTGTTTCACTCATTATTAGCATAAATTGCTATTGTAAGGACTCTGCAATTGTCCTGGGACCTGGTGAATCTATTCTGGTGGTATGCTCCTGAAAACAAATCGATAAATGAAAATAAAAAACTTTTCAGTGTTATCTCAACCCATGGATGATAGTTTAGCTGAGCTTCCTGAGTGTGCCAAAATCCCAGCCTTTATTCTCCCATGTCCTCTAGGCCAGATGCATGGCAATGGTGCATACATACACACTACACATACGCACAATTTGCTGGTGTCAGTATAGATACACATGTATCTTCTCAGTGAACCTCCTCAAAGACTCACACAACCTCAGGTAGTACTTGCCACTTAAAATAAGAAAAGGTAACCAGAGTCTGCCAAGACAGACTAAGCAAGAGCCATCACTGAAAGGGGCCCGTAACTGAGAGGCCCTGGATTCCTGCTAAAACATGGGATCGTTTGGCACTGAGTCAACTATTAGGAGAATGTGTTTTTAATTCTTGATCTCTCATAAGTAGGTAAGGGGTATAAATATGTGTGCTCATCTATATGCCTGTCTACAGGTATGAACGTAGTTCAATGAATAAATAGATAAGAGACATGATGACAATAGCTCACAACCTTCTGGGACTCCCATGCAGGGGATCAGACTCCCTCTTCTGGTGTCAGTGGACACTGCACACACATGGTGCCCAGACGCACATGCAGGCAAAACACACACACACACACATAATTAGGAGGGCGGAGGAGATAAAGAAATACTTGCGCATCTTAAAATAAATGTTGTGCTTTAGTATTTCAAAGGAAGTGGGTGTGGAACTGATAGAGTATAGTATTCAACCTTCCTTTTCAATTTACTGAGATACAATCCTAACCACACTTAGAATGGCAACAATAAGTAACTGAAGTAGCAGATTGTTATCCCATAATGTATTATAATTAAAAGGAACTTGGAAATTATTAGAGTTATATAATATGTAAATTTTAAGTGCCTGAAATGGCTGGATAAAACGGAAAATTATTTGCTCTCTGGTGACATGAATTGTACATAATGCCATTAAACCATTTTTTTAAAGTTAAGAAAATTCTCTTTAATTTGTATCATAATCATTTTCTTTCCCTTCTCAAATTCAATGTCTTAGTCTTCAAACCAGATGAAAATAAGTTTTCATTTGAACAATGTTGGTACTTAACATAAAGAATATTTCTTTGGGTATTCAGCGAGCACATTAAAAAGTGACAGGTCATATTGGTTAAGACAGTAGCTGGTAGCAATTTTATATGTGGTATCAGGCTTGGAAACAGGTTATGGATAGTTATTACACACAAGTAAATTTATGATAATTAACTGGTGTGTACTCCCAGTCAGTGCACTTAGGATTTCCACACTCTCTGGATCTATTCAGATGTTTTTGTTGTTGTTGTAAGTTGTTCAATAAACACCATAGGATTGTGTTTTAAAACATGTTATTGCTATATGATCAAGAGGTGATTTTATCTCAAATCAGCTCAGAATATCACTACAGCTTTATTTTGTTCTGATCACCACAGTAGTCCTAGAGTGTTGGTTAGAAGTTAAACAGGCAGTTTTAGCAAGAGTACACACCCAAGTCTACCATGGGGGGCTTCCTGGAGAAGATGCAGAGGCCAATAGGAAGTGCACACCTGGCAGGTGGGTTTATATGACACCTGCTGGTGTCCAGATGGCTATTCCTGTCTCCAGGCAACAGTGGCTATGAGGCTTCCCAACCGAAGTTGTGGGATGTTGCTCCACTCGGGAATGAAGGAACATAAAACCTGTCTCATGTCCCATGCAGAGAATAAAGTGACAGCTGGGCTCTCAGGAAGGAACTCTCCTGAAACAGATCCAATCCACGGTCTTTTCCTTGAGTCTCGCATCCCAACTTCACTGTAGATAATGGAATCAAAACATATTACTGCAGAGATGGCTTAGTGGTTAAGAACACTCTTTTAACTTGCAAAGGACCTGGGTTTGGCTCCCAGTACCATCTAACATATGACATCTAACAGATGTCTGTACCTTAAAGACACTCTTCAGGCCATATGTATGCAGACCAAACACTAATACACATAAAAGAATTAAGTAACTGTTAAGAAACAGAAGACACTCCCTGAGGCAATCATTGTTGACATTGTTGTGAGGGTTTTCCTGCTCTTAATTCTTCGAGGTTCACTGTGCTGAGTTTCTGCCTCTTGGAAGAGCAGGACAGCAAATGGAGGCTTCTTAGCATGGACCTCCAACCAGGTTAGGTTCTCATGGTTTCTACAAAATCAGATGAACCAGAAACACCAGTTCCCCTTCCTGCAGGAATATGCCAAGTGACACTCGGCTCTTCTAGGGGGAATCTTAATAATGTCACCCCAAATTGGTGCTGCTAAAGTTGTCACAGATTGCAGAGCGCCTTGCCTAAGGTCTCACTTCACTTTCCACTGAGGAAGAGAAACAGACACATACAGTGCAGCGACACACAGACATGCACACGCATAGACACACTCACAGACAGAGACATACAGACATAAGCACACAGACAAAGACACGTGCACACACAGGCACAAGCCGCTGAGAGAGACATGCACTCATGCAATGACACAGAGATACAAAAGGACACACAGAGCATGCATTCACACATGCACTGAAGGCCTGGGAGAAATCCTAAGAAATCTGAATGTTTTAGAAAGAAAATATTATCCCACCGGTGTTATCAAGTGGGAATGTTGCATGTGAATAAACCTTACCAGTGTCAGGAATGTTAAGTGAGTAGCTTCATTGCCACAGAGTATTTGTGGTGCAGGTGATGTCCTCATATCCCTCCTCCTCTGCATCTCCTCCTGTGGTCTGATGGAGGGTGGATCCTGCTGCAACTGCCGACAGGTCTACAGCCATCCTAAGTTTTCCTGAAGCCCATCTCTGTGTGACAGTTCATTGCATAGGTGCTTCCCAAGTACTCCTTGTTTGAGGATATCACTCTGTCACAGCACAGAAGACTGTCCTCCTCTGAATACCAATGGGAAGCAGCTCACTCACAGCCTGGCTGCACCCTGGGCTCGAAGATGAACTCCACCAGGTAAGAAGTTGGCAGCACTGCGTCTGATGGCTCTGGCTTAGAATATTCCTCATCTGAAAACAGTTCTTTCGGTCTATGCGTGGGTGTTTTGCCTCGGCGCCAAATCAAGTGTATTGTCTTAACACATTTGGGTTCATGAGTTCAATGTTGCGTCCTGACAGGGAAAGGGAGAATGAGAATCTGATTCCCTCATTCTGTAATTTGAAAGTCTTTCTTTCTGTGTACTGAGACAAGAGTTCTACAAGACACAGGGCCTCCTGTTTGACATCCCGCTTGGGGTTCCCAGGAGGGAGAGTGGCTGGCATTGCTCCGTCCCTACAGCTGTCTTCTGGGCATCCAGACATTCACGTCTTGCCCAATGGGGTGCCAGTGGGATGGGCCAAAGTCATTCAGTGCCAGGCTTGTTTCCCGCAATTTCACTGAGAGTGCTAAGCGTTCATTTATTATCCGAAAGCCGTCCTCTTGGATGTACTGTCAGGAGGTAACCGGGAAGAGCCCCTCCACTTCTGTGAGCGAGCCCCGGACCGGTCCCCATTGTTGGGAGCTGCAGGGGATGAAAATACTTGGCATTGCATTGCGCTCTGCTTGGGAAAGGGCTCTGCATCCCAGCGTAGAGAACAATGTGAGAACAGCCAGCTATCCTCTCAACGACAGTGTCTGCTCGGGTCCCCAAAGAGTCTCAAGGCTGAGAGCACAGATGACAACGTAGCCAAGGAAACGGGAAGCGGGTTCCCAGGGAGCATTTACTAGGGGAGTTTCAATAGGGACCAAAGTGGTGTGTTCAAAGACTCGCAGTGTTCCCGGGGCTGCTATACCCCAAATCTGCAGTCTGTGGAAACTGTCCACATTGCCTGGCGCAAGCAACTGATTTGTCTGCGAGTGGTTCTACATCAGACAAAGTCAAATATTTGAGAAAATGACTTATGCTGTAGGAATGCTTTTTGCACACTCTTAGTCCATGGTGTTGGTGGGCATGCAGATAGGCATATGGAAAAGCGTACACGAGATTTGAGCCTGGCTGAGGAAATCAAAGGTATGGAGGAATCTGAGAAAGGACCTGCCAAGGCCCAGGCAGGTTTCAAGGAAACAGACTCATTTGTTTAATGTTTTTATCAATTAATTAAAAAACCTGAATTAGTCAAGCCTTCCCATTTTATAATTAGCTGTCCTGTTCTCTCTAAAGTTCTTCTTCTTTTTTTGGTACCAGGGGATTTTATTTTATTTTTTTAAATTATTATTTATTTATTTATTAAAGGTTTCCGTCTCTCCCCAGCCACCACCTCCCATATCCCTCTCCCTCCCCCAATCAACTCCCCCTCCCTCATCAGCCGGAAGAGCAGTCAGGGTTCCCTGCCCTGTGGGGAGTCCAAGGACCTCCCACCTCCTTCCAGGTCTAGTAAGGTGAGCATCCAAACTGCCTAGGCTCCCACAATTCCAGTATGTACAGTAGGATCAAAACCCAGTGCCATTGTTCTTGACTTCTCAGCAGTCCTCATTGTCCGCTATGTTCAGCGAGTCCGGTTTTATCCCATGCTTTTTCAGACCCAGGCCAGCTGGCCTTGGTGAG
>NC_022021.1:50600681-50628328 GCF_000317375.1 Microtus ochrogaster
TGTGGGTGCACCCCTCGCGGTCCTGAGTTCCTTGCTCGTGCTCTCTCTCCTTCTGCTCCTGATTTGGAGAAAGGCCACTATTTTTTAATTTAATATATAATTATATATACATATATGTGTATGTATATATATTTACATATTTATCTAAATATATAAATACAGCCTGCTCGTCCATATAAGGTCACTTACAGATGTTGGTTTCAGGTCTGACCACTTGTCAGTCTGGGGCTCTGTCTGTGGAGAAGTCTATTCCGCTGTCCTCCAGTATTCCTTACTAACTTGCACCAAGGACTTTAAGGAGTGTGACTGAAAGGAGAGTGTCCCAGGGGACCTCTGTGATTGTCCTGCCTTGTCTTTGTTCATTTTGGGAGAGGGTCTTGCTGAGTGGCTGAGGCTTGTCTCTAATTTGAGTTGCTCCTGTCTCAGCCTCCAGTTTGCTGGGATCATGGGTGTGTACCACCAAGCCTGGGACACAGCTACCCTGGGAGACTCTTGTCCCCGCCTATCCTTACATTTGAATCTGCCCAAACTTGCTGTTCCCATCCACATGATCCTGTGTGAGCATGCACGTCCTTGTAACACCATCACACAAACATGGGGATTTCAAAATGCGGAAACCTATTCTCTTCTATCTCTGCAACGTACAAGTCCAGACAAGGCGTCAATCAAGTTGAACTTCCTCAGCGGAAATCAGGGCAAGAGCCTCCTTTGCCTTCACACTGCGGGTGGCTGCAGATGCCGTGGCTTGTGACATTCTGATCTCTGGTTTTGTCTTCATGTGTGACTGTATGGTTGTGGTCTCTACTCAGTGGAGTTGCCATGAAGACTTATTCTCAACTTGATGATGTCTGCAAAATCCATTTCTGAATGAGATCATGTTCTAAGTTCTGGAGCATCTAGATCACTCGCACTTTTGGAGAATTTGTTATCTGGGCACAATGGGAGCATGGATTATAAATGTCTGCTACAGTAACTTCGGAGTTATAGCCCTGCTGTAAGAGTTTGTAAGCCCCTTATGCAGTCACCTTCTGACCACCCGTTTTCCAATCATCGTCTAGTCTTCCTGGCTTCTTATCCCCTTTTATTCACTTTGCAGAAATCTGGAGAGAAAGAGAGCAGAGAATGAGACCAGGGCACCTCTGGTTGGTCCTAACCTTCTGTGTCTGCCCTGTGCAACCGTCTCCCTGAAACTGAGCTTCTGGAATAGGAAGCAAACTGAGCATCCTCCCACTTGGCCACACGGTAACTTTCAGGATCACCACAACCCTCCCCATCGCTTCTTTTTTCAGGAGAGTGATCCTCTCTCTTCACACAACACAGCAACACGATAGGAGAACACGAGAAGGGAAGAGCATTCAGAGAGGATGCCGGAGGGCAGACACCACGAGCTTGGTGATTCTCTTTGCAGCCTCTCCTCGCCCTCTCTGTGTGCAGACTATGGGCTTAGTGGTGGGAGTGCTGTAAGCCAAGACTTAAGAGACGACTCTTGGCTCACGTTCCCATGTAAAACAGATCTGTTCTTTTGTAAATGCTGGAACTTATTTTCACACCATGAAGTATGTGTGGGATCTACAGTTGGCCCCATGTGTTTACAAATCTCTCCCTTGTGATGCTCAGAGAAGAGGACTTATAAATCAATTCTCTTCTCTTCCATGTGTAATGTGCCCTTGACACATGCGTCATTGTGTTTTTAATAATGTAGTCTTTCTGTTGGTCCGTATTCATGCTTGTGACATATTTTCTCCTGGAAAAAGCAAGAAACATAAACTAATCCTGAGCCTGCCACAATAACTCTTTTAAAACAGATCTTCTAGGATTAGGATTTTATTTTAACGTGGGAGGAAAGCATAGGGTCATTTGGAAGGCTGTGTTTCTGATTGATCACATTGATATCGTTAGCATTATTAAGGTTTTACATTGTTATACAATGCAGTTACTCAGATGAGTCAACACAGAGTGGGATTATTTTTACTTCATTTATTTTATTATTTTTTTTTAGTGTTGAGAGTGCAATGCAATCATGTCATTTACCCCTTCCTCTTCCTTTCTCCATAGCTTCCCATATGCCCCTCTTTGCTGTCCTTCAAATTCATGTCATCTATTCTCATTAATTGTTATCTGCAATACACTCACCAAGACAGACAGACAGACAGACACCCTGCTCAGCCTGTATGTTACTTGTGTGTATGTATTTAAGGCTAATCATTTGGCACTGGTTAACCAATTGGTACTCTCTGCCCTGGGGAAGACTATTACTCCCAAGAGTAGATTTTTTTTTAAAAAAATAAGGTTAAAAATTCTGCACAAAGTAAACTGTTGGGACCATTTGGAGCCCTGGCCTCCAACTGCTCTTCGCTGTTAGAGATCTTTACTTTCCTTTTGATTTGAGTTACTGAAAGCTGTGTCAAAGTTGTTTACCAGCTCTGCTTCACGAGCACGAGTTGCCTTGGCCTTGAGGATCAGAGGATAAGGTTTTCACCTGCTGGCCCACCTGACTGTGTAGCGTATATAAGCCTCCGTGGTGCTATTTAATAAATGGCTTCTTACAAGTGACTAGAGGTCCGTATCCCTGTCTCTCTGTCTCTGTGTGAGTCTTTGTGTGTTTCAACCTCCAGCCCCTTGCCCGAAGCTCGCTAACTCTATGGTAGCACATAGAGCACAGACAGGCATTGTACACAGCAGTAAACATAACAAGTTACTAACAAGAGAAGAAATTTCACTGGTTGTCCTTGGGTAGAAGATTAAAAGTTTACATATAACAAATCTGTAACCGAGAAAAAGAAATGCCACCTTGTGGACTCTGAAACACTCAGTACTATTCTGAATAACAGTGTGGAGAGGGGTGTTGTCCACAGTGCAGAATGACTGATGAGATGGTGACCCACAGATTGAAGAAAGCCCAAGGTGTCTACCTTCTGTGTGAAACAAAAACATCCTACATCCTACATGTGTCATGATGGGGGTCGAGGTATCTAAGATCAGCTGTGTAGCCCATGGCTCTCACTATCGTGACAGATACCTGAAATTGAACTAAATAGAAAACTGCTAACTCTGGCTGGCTTCTACCTTTAGAAATATGATTCCAATGACTTGGGGTTAGGAATTTTTGGTTTGTGAAGGGGATTTAGGAAGATGACTGTGTAGGAATCATATCATGGACCAAAGAGAAGGGGGAAAGGGGCCAGGATCCAGCACACACTCAATGCAGTAGCCTAAATTCACCCAACTAGGCCCTGCCTCCCAACAGCCCCATCTGTAAGAGTGCTCTAGCCTGGAGAGTACACAAGTCTATCAGAACATTTAGTTTCTGTGATGATTAATATTGATAGTTACCTTGAGAGGATTTAGAATAACCATGGATACAGGTCCCTGGGTATTTCTGTGAATGATTTCTAGACTGAATTAATAGAAGTAAGACTACTCACCCTAATGATGACAGCACCATTCCATGAACTGGGGTCCCGAGTGCTTACAAAGAAGGCCAGCTGGGCACAAGTCTTCATTGTTTTCTGCTTCCTAGATTGGAATCCTCCAACCATGATTTCTACACTGGATCTGTGGGATGAGATGTTGAAATAAACCTTATTTCCTCAAGTTATTTGTGTGGAAGATATTGCCACGGCAGCAAAAGCAATGGAAACCATCTAAACCCTAACAGCTTTTCTGAGCTGAGCAGAGCCTCTGGGCACTGCAGCAATGACCACAGTTTGCTGAACAGGGGCACAGGAAGAGGAGGCATGGCGTGTATCTTCACCAGGAGGCAGCTGGGGTCCAACCTTCCATTTACTGAGATCCTTAGCTCAGTTTTAATGAACTCCTTTACTCCAGAGTGACTGTTCTACGAACTCTAGGAGGAGCGCTGGAAGTGTGCATTTTCCTGAGCAAAGCACATGGTTACATAACCCTGAAACACTTCAATTTGAATTCTAAAAAGCGTCAGAAACATGTCACTGTGCAGTGGTGACATAAAAGGCATGGGGGACATTTTTGCTGTGGTCTTACAATGATGAACCCATGTGTGAAGCCTCTTTTCTGTCCCAACTCCAGGCTAGCCAGAGATCTGCCCTTGATCGCCAGGTTTTAGACATGAAAGACTTTGAGTCTCTCCATGTCCAAGATGAGCACAGAATACTAATTTGGATACACATGAGACTCCAGAGAAGTAAATCCTTTATTTTAAACTGTTAGTAACCCCCTTTTGCAGGGCTTCAACGGCCTGAATAAATCTGCTTGGGAAAGTGGTACGCCTTACTGACAGACTCTGTGGAATCCCCAGTGGCTTTTCTTTACATAGAAACCAGGTGTCTGAGAGATAACACACCACACACACACACACACACACACACACACACACACCACACACACACACACACACACCCCACACACACACACACACACACACACACACACACACACACACACACACACACTGGAGGGACTGTGGTCACATCGATTTACTCATAGGCCAAGGGGTCAAGCCTGTGGAGCCAGTGTTCCTCCGACATAGTCTCAGCACTTACTCCTCCTTGACTATGATATGATAAAGTACTTTTCACTGGGTCCCTCAGCATGGGGCCACACCCACAGAAAAAAGCTTTTCTGAATTTCCCCATTACACATTAGAGCTCTTGGGTGTGGAATCTTTAGAAGGCACAATCAGAAATGGTTATGGGTTTGTTCTGCAGTTCACAGAAGCATTTTAATAGCCTTTTCCCCATCAGCAGATTTTGATTGAGCCTGGACGCAAACCCAAGTTTGCATTGCTGATGCCTCCTTGACTTCTGTGTTAAATGAGAGATGCTAACTAGCAGGCAGCACATACCTATCTGCCCTCTCTGCCTCTTTCCTGCCCCCGACCCAGTCCCTGTGGCAGCAGAGGAACCAATCCTTCATCGCTCAAGTCTCACTACCCTGCCATCCTGCTACCCTTCCTCGACCCTGCTGACCCCACATGTCCCTTCCTCAAGCTTTACCTGACATGTGTAGCTCTGCCTCAAGCACCACTCAGCTCTTCCCTGCCCTCGACTTGGATTGAATACTAAACTGAATAACACTCACTTGAAGGATGCCTTAGTTACATTTGCTGTCTTTCATCCAGGTTCTTTCTCCCACATTGGAATCACCCTGCTAGGCCTGGTTGAAGGCAGTTGCTATTTCAGGCATGCTTGCATTTGGTTTCCAGATGCTCTGTGAGATAGATGGTGTACATCTGCAGGTTCCTCTCCACCATCTGGTCTACCCTCTCCTTTGTGTCTTAACAGCAGGTAGTCTCTATGTCCTTCTACCAACAGGACCTCATTGGAGTTTTTCTAAAGGTTGGTTATTTTTAGATGTTATTTGATTGGGGGGGGGGTTCCACAGGAAAACTGGAAGACATGGAGATTTCCAAACACCTCCCACGTGTGCAGCGTGTACTCCACTGCCAACCTCTCTCATGAAATGGGTCATGTATGATGATGGATGCAGATGAGTATCTTAGTTACCCAGAATCCTGTCTGCACTAGGGTTCACATTGCTTTTGTATGTTCTGTAGCTTTCTGGGTGCTCTGGCAGGCTGTCCATCTTGCCATCTCACCCAGTGCCGTATAATTGTAATCAGACACCATGTATGTTTTTCAGATTGATTTCCTTCATATGGGACTATGTATTTTAGGTACTGCATGTCCTTTCATGGTTTGACATCTTGTGATAACACTGAAATATAGACAACTGTCTGGATTTGTTTGCCTTTAACCTGTGAAAGACAACTTGGTTGTTTTCAAATTCTGAAGAAAGGTGTTTTGTGTGTGTGTGTGTAGGGGGGGTGTTTCTGTTTGGACCTTTATCCTACCCAGTTTGAAAGTTACTATGGAGAACAATCACAGCCCCCTGGGACAATGATGTGTTTGGCTTTGCACGAAACTATTAAACTACCTTTCAAAGCAGGGGTGCAGTCTGAACTCCTACTTGAAATGACTAAGAAGTTGTTCTCTGTCACTTTCTGTTGCCAGCGTTTAGTGTTTCAGTGTGCACGTGGGCCTCTAAAGTTGATGTGAACTAGTCCCCAGCCAGTCGGTCCTCACCCACTCTCTGGTCATCAGTCTGGGCACCCTTCAGTGCACAGAGCTGCCATGGATATCCCCTCTCTGGGTGCTATGCTTGCTAAGGCCTTCGGTGTACATGTCAATCAGGATCTTTTTATTGTCCAGTTTCTCAGTTTTGGGTATAAATCTTTACCTGATGTGTCTATTGAAATGATGTCATCCAAGTCAGTGCCCTTGTCTTTATTCTCCGTAACTTTCATGAAGCCATCGGGTTTAAATTCTAAAGAAGCCCATTTCAGCCTTTCGTGGATCTCAACTTTGAGTTGTTTATAAAACCATTGGCAAACGGTGTTGTCTGAGGGCAGGAGGGAGGCCACTCACACCCCACACGGTGCTACACACATGTACAAACCCGTAGCACTAAGTGAACTCAGTGGGTTTCTAGAAGAGCACATAAAACTGGGAAATAAAGGTGATTGGAAGGGATTTGATGTGAATTGGAGAGAGAACACTGGGCGGCAGATTTTATAAAAGTACCTTACATGCGTTCTCCAAGGATGAAAATGATATGTAATTAAATTAAGAAGCCTCTGACTAATTCAAGGCCATTTGAATATTTTTCCCATGATGTCAACTTGTAATTTTCCATTTAGGTCTGAGGTTTATATTCAGTCGATTTTTATAAAGGATGAGAGAATTATGTCTAGATTCACTTTGAGGCCACACGGATGTCCTGAGGTTTGAGCATTATTTGCTGAAGGTATTAGTTTTCTCTTGACTCCACTGGCCCGGTCTTCCCGGGAGATGAGTTGATTATAATCACGTGAGTCTATTTCTGGGCCCTTCGCTGTTTCTCATTGATCTCGCATTTCTGTGTCTGTTCACCAGCGTCTCATGGACGCGCTGGCTGCAGCCTTCTCGGAAGCTTCAAAGTCAAGGGCTATCAGATCATTCATCTTGCTCTGAGATATTGTGTTGGCTGCTTTTGGTCATTCCGCTCTCCATATGGACTGTGAAATCAATTTATTGATATTGCCAAAATAATTTCTTGGGATTTGGGTAACTGAATCAGGAGAAGCTGCATCTCCGCATGGAATCTTCTTATCCTTGATCCTGACGCATCTCTTCTTTTACATCAATCTTCAACCAGTTTCTCTCATCGGGGCTTATATTTTTTCTTATAGATATTTTTATATATTTTGATAGATTAATATATACACATTTAATTTTTGGCTATGTTCATGCAAGCACTATGATTTTGACGTCATTTGTTCATGTCTGTACATCGTACTTTGTTTCTTTTGTGTTTAGTAATACTTTTGAACCTTGAAGTGAACTCCTCAAGGACTAGGGCCCATACAACATCTTCGAGTTAACACAAAAGAGAGAGAACGAATATTTTCATTCTTACTTATTTTAACATACTCTTTTTATAAGAGAATAGGTAAGTACACACTTGTTATTCAAAGTGTCATTATGGAAACGCACATGGGGATTCTAAATTTTCTGCTGTAAATGTGGAATTGAAAGGGAGCATAGGCATACTAGTCTAAGCTAGGTCATAACCATTTTTCTGTGACAAAGATCTGCTTTTTGAGATTTCTCAAAACATCCCCAGGATGCTGAGAATCAGCCTAAACAAACATGGTTGGTACAGATAGCCTTTGTGTAAAACATGATACTGTTTTGGTTCACTGTCCATCTTTAGAATTGACATGGTCTGTGTTCACCTCCGTTGTGTGGGTTTCTGGAAGCATAAGAAGTATACTATCCTCTCTGGCCACAGCTCATGTCCACTTCCCAGCCTTCCTGTCTTAGATGAGTCCTTGACTGATGTCTAAACAAGATGCTACAGTGCTTTCTCTGTCCAAGCCCAGTGCACAGAATTCCCACCGTCACGCTCTCTCCTCTCTTTTGGCAGACCGGAGACACAAAGGTTATGCAGAGTTGTGGCAGTAATGGAAACAGCAATCCCACCTTCATTCCTTTGACCTTGACTTCATTCCTTTGACCTTGACTCAGCTCTGCCCTCTCTTTTACCAGAGTCTGAGGTGTTTACACGATTGACTTGTCCTGCTACACACTCGCGGGGTTTTCTCTTTTAGACATGCTCTGTGCTTGCATTTTATATCTAAACTGACTTACAGTCTGATCACATCAAGAGAGAGGTCAGACCAGAGTGACATCAATGTATTCATGCCTACAACATCTGCTCTGGGAAGGGGTGGCAGAAAAGACTGAAGATGTCCTCCACAGGCCTCTCAACACACTGCTCCAAGGCTCCGCTGTTTCTTTATTCTTTACTTCTTCTTCCTATAGGAGACAGGGAGTAATGACCTCATCGCTTCCCCTTGCCTCACTATCCCAGTATCTACATGCCTACAAACACACGTATTAAAGAAAACAATTGATGGGTGTTGTGCATGAATTGATTTTAGGGTGGTTACAGGCATGTGTTTTATATGCGTGTATGTACATATGTTTGATTCTTTCTTTGAGCCAACTCCACAATATTAAAAAATGATAAATAGCATAACCAGGTGACTACTAGCAGAAGAAATCTAAAAAAATCAATTCTCTCATGGAGAGAATTCCCAGCATTTAGAAAGATACTTTGTTACTAAATTTTCTCCTATGAAACACTTCAAACTTACAAGGTTTCCCATGCTCGTTGGTGACAAGATTAAGAAGGGAGTAAGAAACCCTCATTTACTGAGGGCATGTGTGTAGACAAAGGCAACATTTTGGAGAACAATTGGACATAATTACCTGTTTGGGAGTGTGAGTATCAGGCTCATAGCAACTGTGTTTCTAGAAAATTCTCTAAAGAGATAATGATATGTGTATTACAGGCTTAGCCCCAGAGATGCTCGTTTATCCCCTGCTATTATGCAGAAAGACCAAGGAGATTATTTATTATATGATAGGCATGTGCGTGAGGACCAGTGAGGATGAATTTACGAGCATGTGAATTTGCTAAGTGGAAAACTACCGTTCATACATACACATGGAGAGATACATGCACATATTACTCTAAGCGCCAAAGTTGAAGCCAGGTCTGTGCGACACAGCTGTAGGTGATCTCACATCAGTCTTACAGATACAGCTATTATTTCTAGAATAAACATCTGTGGCTTTTGAAGTAGGAAGGAAAAGATTATCTTTAACCTTAAAAGTACCTCCAAAAGTTAAAATAAAAATAATATGAACATAAAATTCTGTGAGTGTTGGGAGGGAAGATAAGAATTTTTTACAATGGAAAATGCTTTTTCAAGTTGTTTTCCAAGTATGATTTTGTATTTCGCATATATGATTTTACCAGCTATTTTTTTTAATCTGGATGGAAATCCATGAGGGACAAAGAAACCCCATAAACTAGCCATGTTGTGTTTTTACCTAATTTCGTTGTCTATAACTCCACTCATTATTCAGAGAATTTTCAAAATTTTCTCACCATGCGTTTTCAAGGTCTTGTGGAGCGGGACAGCTGAAGTGTTTTTGGTCGAGTGAAAACAAGTCTGAATTTCGAATGCTTCCACTGGCCATGGTCTTTTCAAATCCTTCCCCACTTAGGTATCCATTTAAACAGCATCTTAAACTCAAGCCGCTGAGATGGGGATAAATGCCTCTACAGTGCACAGTATACAGGAAAACAGCGTGTGAGAGCGAGCTGCAGAAGTCGCGTCTATATTAAAAATTTGACAGAAATTATTTGAGTCAGAGAGGCACGCCGTGGAGATTTTTCTTCTAAGGCTGTTTTGATTAATCTAATCCACCACGACAAATTCACAATTCAATATGAGAGGTGAGGATGCCTGAAGATGCCCTTCTCCGTCATCCAAGGGTGAAAAAAGTCTGTCTAAAGGAGAGATGAAAACACCACAAGCCTAAGTCGGTGATAAGGATCTGAACTGTGGCTGGCTGAGATAATGCACGAGACAGACCTGGGAGGAGGAGGCTCCTCGCTCCTACTCACAGGCATCCACACAGATGGAAACTGGCTTTCGACACTCACCAGAGTCCTCCCAGCAAGAGCCAGCAAAGAGGCAAAAGTCCTGCATGCTCACACCATTTGCCAAAAGAGCATCTATGGGGGAGCTGGCTTGTGAAGGGGAATTAATGGCTACTTTTTAATAATAGTGCACTTGCATGTTAAGATAATACTCCTAAAGTAATGCTGCTCCATTCTCAAAAGCAGTGAAATTAAATTAGAAGGAGGTGAAGGAAATCCATGAATACAGAACAAAGGTGAATTGCCCTTTCATATTGCTTAGGATTGAGAGCTCACAAAAGTTCTAAAACATTTCTTGTTTATTTAGAAAGCACCCCAGATTCATCCTACACTCCCAACCTGTGCATCAGCTCAGACACCCTGCATCCCACCCACCTGCTTTTCCTTGCTTTCACTCACAACCAACCAACCATCCATCCATCCATCCATCCATCCATCCCACACATCCCACACTTCCAGTTTTTGAGCTACATATCCAGTCACAACCTCCCACCCATCACCCCTGCATATACGCCCCTCTGGTCTCCGGCACTGGGCTCAGTGTGCACTCTGTGATATACCCACAGACTTTAAGTTGGGGTAAATCAGATATTGTACCCTGTGAAGTCTGCCACTCAGTTTCTTCACCATGGCCACAGGCATCTTGTGGAGAAAAAGATGGTGTTTTATTAAAATCCCTTATAAAGGATATACCCTATTTTGAGAGGGAGAGAGTGGGAAAATTAACTCTGGGGTTGGTGGGAAATGACCTGAAGTGAAGTCCTGGAAATGTGGACAGCAAAGAATACTAAACAGAAGAATGAGCGCAGGGTTCTGCTCTGAAGAGAAGAGCTTGATGTTCTCAGGAAACGGAAGGAGGGCAGCTCTGGGGGAATTTGAGGGTCTCGCAGAGCAAAAGTGGAGGAAGAGACGGGAGTGGAGAGACAAGGCCAGTCCTCGGGGTTTGGTCATCTGCGGGAGATCTTTTCTTTGATGTGGAGGAGGAAACACAGGAAGGAGAAATACAGCAGACAATGTCCCCTGTCTTTAATCCCCACAGAATGTCAGAGTTCATTCTCAGAGGTCAAAATCAAGGAACCTGGAGGAAAGCAGGAGTCCTGGGTCATGTGACAGGAAGAGACTTTTGTTGGGGAGGAGCTAACATTCCCGTCTAAATGCATGTCCATGAACACCCAATCCAGTTGCTGTTTCAAAAGAAGATACCCCAATTGACATTCACAGGAAATAATAAATCTCCACATGTGATATGTTCTGTGCTTCCTGGCAAATGAGAGGAGATAATGCTTTCATTGTGGACTGGGGATCTAAGTATCTTTCATAAGTGGCTTGACTCTATGCATGTGTCTTTCCCACAAGACTTTTGTTCCAACTCACGTGTTTGCATTCTTGAGGTCATGGCAAGGCAGCTCATGTCATAGTGGTAGGGAAGCTAAGAGACGTGGAGAAAGATGCTGGGTTTCCATTATCAGTTCCGAGTGCAAGTCCCCAGGGCCTCAATCCTTCCAGGGTGGTGCTTCTTTAGCATCATCTGGGGTCTAAGCACTTGACATAGGACTTCAAGGGAACATTTATCAGAAGTGATTCAGAGCCATTCCTGTACACCACAGCCTTTCCTGAGCTCTGAAAGCCACAATTTTCATAATAGACATCCAGAGTCTGTTTGCTAAGGCTGCCTGTGTCCATAGAGAAGAGCTTCTGCTTCCCTGTCCTTCGCCATCCTCACACAAGTTATACGAGAGAGAAATGCTCATTCTCACTTCTCTGTGGACGTTCTCCTTTGAAAAAGGCTAGAGACAACACTCGCATTTCCTTCCTGGCACATAACTTGTTAACGCAGTCAAAGCCCCAATGAGAGTGCTCTAAAGCCAGCAGACACAAAGCCACCCTGCAAATTCTGGCTTGGTTTCTACACAGGAAGCGTTTTGGTTTTTGTTCAGCATTGACAACAGTTCTGGGTGAGCAGCTGTTCACTAAACAGGAGGGGAAAAGTAGAATACAGTGGGTCCCCTTCTCCCAGCTGGGCTCCAGCGTCCACACAGGAGCTGACATCAGAAGGGGGATGGTTAGCTTTCTTTCCACCTCTCAGTTTTGATTGGTTTCATGTAGTAAGTTCTGATCATATCCCCTACTTCTTTCCGACCCACCCAACTCTGCGCTGTCTTTTTACTATCCTAAGCCCACCATGTTCAGTTTGTTCTGCCCCTACCCTCTCAGGTGTGTGACCTTCTCTAGTCAAGACTGGAGAAAAGAAGCGTTGACAGAAAGAGGTGGGGGAGACCACAGCACAAACTCCAATGGAGTGTGCACTGGGGTTAGGAGTAGGGGAAGGAGGCGCAGAGAGATTGGGGGGGTGGGAAACCAACAAAAAGAGAAAGGGCTACCTGATACATGATGCCCACGGTTATTCTCCAGCTTTGACACACATGTGAACATATATGTGGATTATGCACACGTACATGTGAGCGTGTCCATATGCAAAATGAGTAACTTTATGTAAATTCCTACAGTACATGGGTTGACTCATTCTCTGGGGTTCTATGACAGGGTTCTCCTTCAGAACCGTATCATCTGTGTATCGAAACAGCTGTGGTGAATTCCTAACAATCGGATGTGTCTGGGCACACACAAGCTAAAGTGCCCACCAGAAGTGGTATCCCTTCCCGAGGCTTTGCTAAACCATCCTTGCCTGGCCTACTTGGGATTGTGTAGAAATCAAGTGAGACAAATCGTGAAGTGCTTTCTCGTTTAAAACATAAAATGTCCACTTTCAGAAAAAGAAAGTTCACTCCTTACTACACATAACACAGTGCACACTGGAATTCTTCCAAGATTCCAGAACCCAAGATAGGTTGTGTGTCTCTGCTATGGAGTGGGTGTCTCTCTGGCCTCAAGAGTTCAGGTCAGAGATGAAGATTGTTTACTGAAAAAAATCCCCTATAAATATAGTGATACTTCATTTGTATTTTAATAAATGATGCTTGCCTGAAGTTCAGAGAGTAAAACAGTGGCACTGGCCAGCCTTACAGACCAGGCAGTGGTGACTCACATCTTTAATCCCAGTAGCTACACTAGTTGCCATAGAAATGAGGCAGTAGTGGTGCATGTCCCTAATCCCAGAACTAGAGAGGATTATAAGATGGGAGGAGACAGCACTCACACACAGTCTCATTCTGGGATTCCTGGAGGCAGGATCGCCATTTCAGACTGAGGTAGAGGTAGGAGCCAGTGGCTGGCTGTTTTGCTTTTCTGACCTTCAGGTTGAACTCCAATTTCTGTCACTGGGTTTTTATTAATCGTGCTACATACAAATCCCTTAGGACAACTGAAAACTACTGATGTGGCCTGAAAACATGTGACTTGCATATGTGAGACGCAGCAATGACCAACATCCAGTGGTTTCGCTTGTTAGCTTAGACACACCGACGCCTGTGCTACGTTATCAGCTCATACTGGCGGCCCACAGAGATAGCTCGGTGGGTAAGAGTACTGACTGTTCATGTAAGGGACCCAGGTTCAACTTCCACCACCCATGTGGTGTCTCAAACTGTCTGTAACTCCACTCAAGAGGATCCAAGGCTCTCTTCTGGCCTCTAGGGGATACACAAGCACACAGACTTACACATATAATATAATTTAAAAAACAACTCGTTTTGGAGGCATTTCACATAGAGTTGCAAGCTTTGTCTTTCAGACTCTGAATATTGTTAAAGATTAGAATATTATACTGTGGAAACACCCACAGAGAGGGGGGAGGGAGAATTTTGTCTATTTTAGTCAGCTTCCCACATTGAGAATATAAATGTACCTATTAGAATATGATACAGTGCCTGTGATGGGCCATCACTGAGTCTTCGACAGTGTCCTGGTTTCCTGGGATTTAAGGATAATGGGAAGCTCAGGGTGAGGACAAAAGAGCAGAATTTCATTCTCAATAGTACGTCCGTGGCTTCTCACTTTAGGATAAAGGGACATTAAGGGGGCTTTACCTTTTATGGGATAATTCCATTTTTCTTTGGCCTATTTTGAGCCAACGATGGCAACATAATTAAAAGATGTTTTGCCCTCGTGTTTCATGTCATCGGCGTTGAGACCTCAGCCTCGGGTGGGAAATTTCCTGGAACAAATCCCACAGCATGTCCTTCGGCTTCCATGGGATCCAGAGAGTTATTCCTCTTTCTGTTCTCCTCCCAGCTGCTTTCAGTGATGCCTCTGCCGATGACCATAGGTATGAAGAATGAGGGGCTGGTCAGTTGGTTCTGGTCAAGAGACAGAGCCTTTCTGTTGTGGTCCATGATACCTCTGGGTTCACCTGCCCCTTGGGCTTTTACCTTCTTTAAACTGTCATAATCCCCCAAGGTGATGTCATGATGCTAGGCTACAGACAGTGACCTACAGAGTTCCACTCAAAGCTCAGGAAATACTTGAGAGTGGCCCAGGCTGAGGATGCCTCTCTCCATAGCCCAGCCTTCCTCCAGTGTGGGACAGCTAGCCCTGTCTTCAGAACCAAGTCCAGAGAGAGAGGCACCTTCTCCATGTGGTCCAGTTTATGGGCTGCAGACTTGCTGCTATTGCTGACCCACAAAGAGAAGAGCTGTGGGCTTGGAGGTGGTTTGACTTTGAGAACACTCTTCTCCTTACATGGCTTTTGTCTGTAGTGTGATTTGGTTTCTTCACAAAAGACTTTTGGTGGGCTTTCAGAACATGGTTGAAAACCAAAAGAATCACAAAGCCCCAAATTATGGTGAGACCTAAATCATGCTGGAATACCCTAGTGAGTTGCCTGCATCCTTCTCTGTGAGCATAGCTACGTGGGGCTTTCTGCTTCTGCTTCTGGGGACATTCTCTTGGGAACCAGGACACGTCTTCCAGAGATATCTCCCATCTCAGCTGTTACACAGAATGTTAACCTTCTCTCTGCTGCCTCTCTAACCAGCCCACACAGTGAGTCTTTGTGTAAAATATAACATTTTCTGTAGCTACAGCTCACAGTCTGGGGTTGTCACATCTTCCAGTGCTGACTGCCAAAGGCCTCGTGCATTTTCTTAGCCCTGCAGTGGCTGCCTGAAACTCTGGGACAGGCAGGTTGGTGCCCATTGAGGCATAAGTCAGTTTGTGGACTCAGATCAAACTCCTTGATAAAATATTCCAAAATACTTCCCTATCTCTCAAGTAGCCTTGTTTCCTGTTCAATGTGAACCCTGTGGCACTTCCTGGATCCCGTCCCCATCCCTGGAAAGGTTTCTGTCTATTGGACATCTCTCCCATCTCCTGGAATGCTTTTCAGTTTGGTTTTCTTTCTCCGGTGGACTCCACATTCACCAGGCACTAGATCCTTCGGCAGATATGGGGCATTCCCTACCCTGTACGTCCACCTGCACAGCTATCAACTTGCATTGTCGACAGGATGGCTCCCTTCCCTAGTGTCACTTCACATAGCACTTCTGTAGCCAATGAGGCTGAGCCTTGAGCACGGAGCAGAGGGTGCCTGGGGGGGGGGGTGGCGGGCAAGTGGTTCCCATCACTTTGACTAGTGATCTTCGTCTTCTCATAGCTTCTCCCTTATTACTCCATACGGGTGTCCTTTGCCTTTTTTGTTGCTGAAAAACATCCACACTTTTATAATGAAGCTGCAATATGGAGGATTCCAGCACCACACTCACCCTTGAGTCAATTTAGTGATAACTACTCGGGATCTAATGGTTCAGGAGATGTGCTAATTTCAATTTCATCTCTCTTATGCTACTTAGGGAGAGAGGGAGGGGCATGCCTCCTGTTATTAACTCTCATGGAGAATGAAGAGGGTGAGATAAAATTTCATTGCTATGATTTGATTTTACTTTTATGCTAAAGTCAGCCGGATGGGGATGAGCTAGTCTCTGTAGCCTCGGGAGTAATGTGCCTACAATCACATCAGCCTCACATGAGCCAACGGCAAATGGGATATTTAAGGTACCATGAAAACACCACGTTGCCTTGGCACCACCGGAATAGGCACTGGGGAGAAGGGTGGGGTTGCCGTTGCTCTATTCTTCCTGATTCTGATAGCCTGGCTGTTTTTGGAGAAGGGAAGCGTGACGGAAGTTCACATCACAGATCAAAGTTGCATGCTTCTTGAAACAACGTATGCAATGGTCTAGAGATGAGAGCGGGATAAGTGACCTTGCACCTTGCCTGGCCTCTCCATGACTTGTCCTTTGGATCAGGAGCCTGAGCAGACCTCATCCTGGACAGAGACTGAGCCACAGCTACTGGGAAAATCAGATGAGCACTGTCACTGTCGCTGTCAGGGGGGGAACTGTACTTCTCTTCTGTGCTCTGTCCCCGACATGATGTCATCCTGGCTATAACATAAATAAATACAATTAGAAGTGTTGGGTCTTTTCAAAAGAAGAAACGTTGCCATCTCAAAGCAGGCGAGAGGCAGAGAATGGTTTCTATGGCGGGGGAAGGGACCAGCAGGGCTTGCTGAGCTGCCATGATTTAAAAATCAATATTTGCCACATAATACACAGACAGTCCCTGTTTGCAGAAAAACGGAGTTAACACTAGACTTCTTCTGTCCCGCGAAGGTCAGGATCAAATGACAAAATGAGGAGAGAAGGCTACAGATGGGGGTTTTCTGTACAAGGAAAGGGAGCCTCTTGGCTGGGGACTTCCTCAAACTCCCTTGTGGGTGCAAGCATCAGTTATCCCTTTTGCTAATAAAGCGTCCCATTTAAAACAACTGGGTTTGACACACAAACTTGTTGATTAAAGACACCAAAGGCTCCAAGAATCAGTCCTGATTTCTACAGAGAGGTAATTTCACCAAGACAAGTCCTTACAGAAACCAAAAGCCTTGGTGTTCCCCTAGTTTCCTCTCCTTTGAAGGGACAGCCTGCTGACTGCATTTCCAAGCTTCCGGGGGCAGCAGGAATCAGAGTTCACAGCCCCACAGACAGCACAGAGAAGCCTCTCATGCCCTGGGGAAGAGGGAGCAGCCACCCCAGAATCTTGGGACTCAGGGCGAGTCACAAGCAAGCCTGAACTAACTCTGCTCTAAAACCCAGGTGAGTGGAGGCGGCGTGACATCACACACATCACATTCCCCGGGATAATTAGTCTCCAGGTGCAGGCATCATCCCTTGCCTCTTTAGGATTCTACTTTCCCCAAAATCAATATTAAGGAGATAAAACATCTCTTCAAGGGTCAATTGTTAAGAAGAAACCAGTGGCCCTTTCCATGGATGATTTGGATCAATATAACGTTCCTGAAGTGAGTGCAGCTGTAGGGATGGAACAGACAGAGCCGGATGAGAGCGATGCAGGTTAAGGTGCAGGTACTGCCTGTGTAGACGTAGTCACCGAGGCCTATGTTAGATCGCTACAGCACATAAAGGTGCGAGCAAGGAACTCGATACTGATATCCATTAACACATACCTATGTAGGTAGATTAGACACAGGTACTGGCATAGATTGCATCAATACTATAGATACAGATATTGACTTAATATATATATGTATATATATATATTTATATATCAACACACACACACATATATATATATTATGTGTGCATGTTGTGTCTATGTTAGCTAGCGGGGTACATGCTTGAGTCGGGGGCAAAATAGCCCGACGTTGGACGCCACAATGTAGAGGCGTAAACGAATGCAGACAGATTGTAAATATATATATATAGCTTTAATGGAGAAATAGACTTACAGAACCACCGTAATCACTGCGGAGACCAGGAAAGCAGAAGCAAGTGCCACAAGCAGGCTTGCCAAATTTATAGGCAAACATTAGCCCGAGGCGAACACACCCCCTAAGGGGCGGGACTTATCCCTACATGTCTATATATATTGATGTGGAGGAAAATATCAATCACGGACTGGGAACTCGCTAGATAAAGTGATGACTCTGTAAGTGTGAGGACCGGAGTTCAAATCTCAGAAACTGTGTGAAGTTTGTCACAGGTCATAATAGAGCATGCCCATAATGGAGGTGCTCCTGGGAGGTGAGGAGTTGAGGTAGGAGAATCCCCAGAAATGCTTGGTCAAGCGCCTTGGCGTCCACTGCAGTGTACATCAGAAAGTGGAGAATGACATCCAGACTTGCCCTCTGAGTTACACAGACACACAGACACACACACACACACACACACACACGCACACACACACATGCACACACACACACACACACATGCACACACACACATGCACACACACACACACACACACACACACACGAATGCACGTATACCATACACACACCTTATAAATACACTAACTCAGTCTGTGCACACAGGTTATTTACATGTACATATATGTCCACATAGATTTACAGGTGAATATAGACATATTGAAAGGTGTACATATATGTCCACCTAGATTTACAGGTGAATCAAGGAACCTTTGCCTCCTTGGCATGGACACATGGGGCAGGTTGGAGCTGAAGGCACATTGGATAGAAAATATCTGATTGTCCCAAAGTAGACACCCAGTTCCCCTGCCCACTCTGCTCTCACCAAATTTCTCAGATCAATCATTCACACACACACACACACACACACACACACACACACACACACACACACCCCTATAGTCTCTGGCTAGGAGAGCTGTGTATTTTGCTTTCTGAACATGAAGGGCTCCATGTCAGCACATGGGCAGATACAGAATGTTGCCAAGAGACCATTCCAGAGCAAGGACAGCAGGGCATACTCTGGGTTTACATCTCATCCAAGAATAAAAGAGATAGGCTCATTGATGTTGTCTATGACACACACGCAATGGCACGTTGGCTCATCCATCCCCATGGGTGTCAACAGAGCTGTATAAAAAGCAGCCTGGGCAAGACATAACTGATTAGAATATCTGGATTCTTCTCATGGTGCTGCTTTAGTCAATGGGACACTTGTCACAGAAGGAAAGGACTATCCTTGAGGAAAATGCATGAAATGAGAAATGGGAAACTTCTGGAATATAGCTACTTGCATTCATTACTGGAAATATTTGGCAATTTCATATGCGTGTTTCAACGTATACAAACACACACAGACACATGGAACAGTCCTTGTTACATTCATAAAGGCACACTGTGGTGCTCCAGAGATATTTGTCTATCATAGCCTGGGGTAAATATTTTTATTTACTAATGGAGATGAAACATGAAACAGAGATACACCCAGTACCTTGCTGTGGTCTCAGAGTTGCTGTGATAGCCTTTCAACCCAGGTTCCTGATTGCTGTTTTGTGCACTTTGACCTGGTGAAGATGTGAGTCTCAGGAAGGGCAAGTGTCTGTGGCTGGCTCTCCAGCTCACAGAGGCACCCACCATTCCCCAGAGGCTGCTTGTGAATGCAGAAAACACCCCATAGCTGAGCATCACAGACTTGAGTGACCACCCTTTCTCTGCAGCCTTTTCATCACGAACCCCCCCATCAGGGTTCAGGGGAAAGGGTGAAATCGTAAGAAATGATGGTAGAGCCCGGAGTGCACAAACACATTATTTAGAAAACAGCTTTGCTTATAAAAGCCAGAGCATAATCTAGTCCCCTAAAGATGACACATAAAAGGCATATCTAAGTATTTCTCATGCTTTACTGCGATACCTCCTTAATGTTACGCACTTCAGCCACCCGGAAAGTTAGCTTTGAAAGTTCTCTTAACGCTGTCTTTGGAGCTGTGCATCAAAGGGAATGGAGGCAGAAGCTTAACAGCAACTTAAGTCCCATCTGTTGCCAGACCGCGGCGGGCTCAGGCGGCAGCCAGTACACAGCCCTGCAGACATCACTTCCCGGTACCCTTTACGCTGCACTCGGGTGCTCTGTCTTGTGACAAAGAGCTACAGAGCATCTGCTTGGGTCCCCTGGCACCGTGAGGACGAAAATTGAGATTTCTATTTTATGGCCACATAATGAAGACTTCTCTTTAAACTGAGTCTTTAATGAAAGCAGCAACTCTAACGTGCAAATGTGTCTTCAGGCCTCCTGTGCATTCCAAAGGAAAGCAGTGGGGAACCCACACAGTCTAAACTTTCGAGCACCATTGAAGTAGAATTCACCTTCTCTTCACGGGGTCTCTTACCTTTCTGTCTTACTGTATATACTGAGTACGTGGGGGTTTTTTTTGGGGGGGGTGTGTACGTGGATCTGTGTGTGTATTCATCTACATGCAGCTGCATGTATGTGACACACACAGACGGAGGCCAGAGAAAATTTCAGTTGTCGTCCTTGGCTTTAAGGCTAGCCTATAGCGTGACAAGAACTTAAAGCTGACTGCCTAGGGGGCCCCCACAGATCCTCCTGTCTCTGCCTGGGATCACAAGCGCATGGCACCGCACCTGATCTGATTACATTGGTGCTGACGATCAAATTCAGGTCTTCATGATTGCATGGTGCCAGCCACATAGATCATATTGACTATAAAGTCTCTGCCTTTTAAAGATGTTGCATTAGTTCTATAGGAATTTCCTTCACTATAATTCGATCCTATTTGTCCTTTTAACACCTCCCTACCCTTCCAACTCTGTGTCCTCATATGCCCTTAGAATACACACAGTCCAATTTGTGCTGCTCATGCCCTCTTATGTGTGTGGCCTTCAACGGGACAGGGGTTACCTGCCAAGGGACACAGTCTTAAAGAAAACTGACGTTCACTATTCTGACAGCTAGAGATCGCTGATAGCTCCTCGGCTATGGGCGGGACTTGGTGCCCCTCTTCCTTCAATGTTGTGACTTTTGTCTGCTGTGAGCTACTCAGATCTTGTGCCCACTCTCACAGACATTGAGACTTCTAATGTGTTGTTTCCCTTTTGTGTATGTGAAGCACCATTGTTTTGTGGTCATTCACCACCTCTGGATCTTAACTTTAAGCTTTCCAAACCTTTCACAAAGATCTCTAAGCCCTAGAAGGATGAATGTGATATTACTGTCCCATTTAGAGTTATGATTCTGGAGTCTTTGCATGTTGGCCAGCAGTGAGCCTACTGTCCCCATCTACCAAATACAAGCTTCTCTGGTGAAGGTTGAGCAGTCCACTATGGGTATAAAAATTTGGGGGTATATATCAAAAGGATGCTCAAGCCGGGTGGTGGTGGCGCACGCCTTTAATCCCAGCACTCGGGAGGCAGAGGCAGGCAGCATTGTTTGTGATAGCTAGAACCTGTAAACAACCTAAATGCTCCCCAGCCAAAGAATGGATAAGGAAAATGTGTTACATTTACACAATGGAGTACTTACTACACAGCAGAAAAAAAATAACGACATCTTGAATTTTGCAGGCAAATGGATGGAGCTAGAAAACATTATTTGAGTGAGGTAACCCAGACACAGAAAGACAATTATCACATGTACTCACTCATAGGTGGTTTTTAAACATAAAGCAAATAAAATCAGTCTACAAAACACAATCCCAGAGAACTTAGACAACAATGAGGACACTAAGAGAGACTTACATAGATCTAATCTACATGGGAAGTAGAAAAAGACAAGATCTCCTGAGTAAATTGGGAGCATGGAGACCTTAGGCGAATAGAAGGGGCGGGGGGGGGGCACGGAGGGGAGCAGAGAAAAATGTAGAACTCAATAAAAATAAATAAATAAAATTTCATTAGAAGTTGGTTTAATATTAATTCATGTAGCAGAGTCATACCAATAAGTTTTCACCTAGGAATTGTCTAGTCATGGGTTCTTGGTCATGATAATGGTGCTAGGTACAGGCTTCATCTTATGAAGTGGACCTCAACTCAAACCATAAAGTGGTTGATTATACCCATGACATGCATGCCACTCTTGCAGGGAAGGTTGCTATTGTACCTCACAGACTTCAGTGCTGGCTCCTAGTGATGAACCGTTAGTCTCTAGTAGCACATGCAACACCTTTCAGAACTATGAAAGGTATCCAATACAAATAATGCTTTGAGTCAGTACCAACTTGGTTCCTCCATGTTCTATTACTTGGCTACATAGTATCTTATTGAATAAGTCTTACTATCAAGGTCTGGAGGATAGCCAACATCATTCACCTTAAATTGTAATGTGTGTGGGGGTCTAAAGGAGCTCATTGTCTAACAACTCTAAATGAAGAAAAAGAAATCTGCACTTGAGTTTTTTTTGTTGCCCTGGGTGGCTAGTGGGACATTTATTGACTTGTTATAGGGTAGCTCCACTTAAACTCTTTCTAGTGTGTGTGTGTGTGTGTGTGTGTGTGTGTGTGTGTGTGTGTGTGTGTGTGTGTGTGTGTGTTTTAGGAAGCTCTGATAGCTATACGTTTCTATGTGACTTTTTTGAAAGATCTTTAGTGGTGTTAATCCCTCCCTGTATTCTTTTACCCTTCCCATCTATTCCTTACCCCCTTTAACCATCCCTAATCCATTATTCCCCTTTATGCTTTTATGCCATTGGGTTCCACCTCCCCACCTTGAAACCACCCCCCCTCCCCGAAACACAACTTTTTACTAATCACCTGACCGCTATAGATATTCCAAATGATAAACACACATATCATTTGTCTTTTGGCTCTGGGTTACCTTTCTCAGAATTTTTGTTTTTACTTCCATCCATACACTTGTGAATTTCATTTTCAATTAATGGACAAATAACATTTCATTATGGAAATGCACTGTATTTTTCTTGTTCATTCATCAGCTGACGGACATCTAGGCTGTTTCCAGTTGCTGGCTACTATGAATAGAGCAAAAGTGGACATGGATGATGCGATGCCTCTGCATTAGGATATAGATAGAGCCCTTTGAGTATTGGCCTAAGAGAGGTATAGCTGGATTTTATGGGAGATCTATTTCCAGCATTTGAGGAAAATCCATACTTATTTCCATAGTGGCTACACCAGCTTTCACCACCACCAGCAGGGAATAAGTGTTTCTCTTTCTCCAGCTCTATGCCAACATTTGTCACATTTCTGCTTTTAGAATGTTAGATTTTAGATCTTCTGACTGCGGTGAGATGAAATACCAAAATAGTTTCCATGTCTCCCCAACAGCTACGGTGTTGAACATTTGATAGTGGTTGGTCCTCCACCGCATGTATTTTATCCTTGGGGTAGTCAGGCTCTCTTAGATACTAACCATGGCAGGACTGACACTGAAGAGGAAACAGGGTCAGCAAGCTGGGCCACATGAAGCTTGTGCTATACTCACAACTCTCCTTAAACATGTGGCCAAGCCGCCGTGGCAGATCTGTGCAAGGGCTAAGGGAGAGTCATGAAGCATAGGTTGGTCACTCTTCATCTCCTGGCTCGAGTCCTTGTGTATCTTAGCTGCAGCCAACCTAAGGAGGGAAGGAAAGAGAGAGAGAGAGAGAGAGAGAGAGAGAGAGAGAGAGAGAGAGAGAGGAGTCTCTGGCTTTCTTCGTAACTACTGTCTAGTAAGGAAATTGTGCATACATTCTCTCCTTGTGGGCAGAGACTTCTCCTTCAGGAACGGTGGCCACTGAGCCTTTCCCCATCGCAGAAGGGACCCTAATTGTGCTGGGCTAACAGAACTGATCCCGAGCACCGGTCCCAATGTTCTATCAAATAAAGATTTTATTCTGAATAAAAAGGTAGGAACCTCATGATTCCCCTTGCTTTCGGGAACAAGGCAGCTTAGTGAAGGACAGGACATCACTAAGACGCCATGAAAGCAGTAGCCAAGCCCACAGTAATCCCACGAGTAAGCGCCCTGACTTCTCCCATAAGAGAAGAGGAGGGAAGAATCCTCCCAGGCCACAGCACCACAGCAGAGGATTAACTTGTGCCTTTCACTTACACTTTTGTTTTCAAAGAACGTGAGTTGATGTAACCCGGAGATGCCACCTTTTCCCCAGGAAAGACAGCTCTGCTATCAGTCACCCACCCAGCAAGCCCCTTATGGGAAATTCAGTTTATCAAGATTGCATGCAATAGACAGGGCTATTTTGAAAGTCAATGTCTGGCTCTTTTTTGAAAGCTTCCCTCACTGTGTGTTTTTAGATGCAAGCTTCAACTGTCAGAGTTGTGTTGCTGTTGATAAAGCCAGCCTGGGATTGATGCCCAGAGGGTGGTCTGACTTGAAATTATGAGACAAAACTTGAATTAAATTAATTCTCTCATAGCTCAAGGAAGGAAGGCAAAGAGAACACACTCTCAGGGATGCTTGAATAGATAATCTATAATTGTGATTGGTAGCTGGACGGCATGCTTTCTTAGATTAATGGCATTTCCTACACACTTAGTACTTATCAAGATAATATTTTTCACCATATTTGAGTTTTCTGGCCTCCAAGAGACTCACCGGCAGCATACATAATATCTCTACACTCCAACTGCCATTTTGTGTCACAGTACACACTAGAGAGCGGAATGGCTTCTCTTTAGCCAGCTGGATGTTCACGTTGTAAACATCTGTTGATTCTGCAATTACTGATAGGAAAAAAAAAATCCCATTTCAATGTAGCTACTACAGATCCTACAGATGTCTTAGGGGATCCTCAACAAATAACACAGTTATGCAAATGACCTCCGAAAAGTCATGGAACCAAGAATGGGCGGTTTCTTTTTGACGTGATGAGAAACGTTTTAGCGTGAGTGGTGATGGCTGCGTGGCTTTGCAAATGTACTAAAATCCAATGAATCGTTCACCTTATAAAAAGAGAGGATGTGAGAGGGAGTGTGTATGTGTGCGTGTGTGTGGGCATAGGTGTGTGAGAGTGTGTACAGGGGCGGTGTGTACGTGTGTAGGCACATGAGTGTGGGTACATGTGGAGACCAGAGAGAACTTTAGGAATTGTGTCTCGGTTGTCATTTACCTTGTGGTTTTGAGCCAGTGGTCTAGAGTTTGTCCAGTAGACTGGGCTGGCTGTCCAGCAGGTCCCCGGTGTTCTCTTTTCTCAGCTTCTCCAATATGCCACTACGAGAGAGTGGGGATTCAAAATTGAGCTTTTTTTTTTGTTCTTTCTTTGCTTGGATTGTTGTAAAACTAACCTGAATCATAAAGCTTACAGTGGAAATATTTATTATTTACTGTGTTGTTATGTCAGCATAATAAATGGTGGGTCATATTGGCCTGCAGATCACAACTCAATAAAACACAATCCAAGAATTACATATTTCTTTGGGAGTTATTGGCCAGTGATTTTTCAAAGATGCCCCCCCGCCGCCGCCCAAACATTTCAAGCTATCACTAATTGTCTCTAGTTAGGGTTTCTATTCCTGTGACAGAACACTTTGACCAAAAACAATTTAAATATTCTCCCAAATGCCAAATGACCCCTGTCACCTTTGCTCTCTGTTTCTAGAATGCTCATTGCAGGTGATGTTCCACACACAGAGTCTGCAAAGACTCTTGAACAGGTGCAGTGTTCACACTCCTTATGATACATACAGGTTCCTAGAGAAGGTCCCACACACTCAGAAAGATCCATTTCTTTTCTCAAAGCCTGTTTTTTTCAGGCCTGGATTGTGTGTACCCTTTCAAGGGAAGATGGAGTGTTAAATGTTGGGTTTTGAAGGCACAACCTGAGCATGCTTGCTTCAAGCCTGGCCAGCTTTAAGAGGGATGTGGGTTTTTTCAGGAGCTGAGGCTTTCAGTTCCCATGTTTCCTCATGAGCCACTCAAAGGCACACGCTAAGAATTACAAAGAAGGATTACTATTTAGTGTTTTATCATATTGGATTTCACCCATACTGTGGACTTCATGTTATCATCTTCAGGAAAAACACATACTCTGAAGCAGACACCCACAAAGACCATGACCTTTCCTGTGCAGTAGACAGCACAGAGCCTTGCCTCTCACAATCATTTGAATGGTTGGGCCATCCTAGAATCACCTTCGGCTCCCAATACCACCTGCCTCTCACATGGCTCAGCTCCACACTGAGGCAAAAACATCCATGATCTGCCTTTGAGAATGAATCATTGTTCCTTACAGCCCGGAGGCCACCTTTCTGTCAATCTGCCTTCTGAACTCTTGAGAATGTGCTCGGGTGGGGGCTCACTGGATCAGCTGCTGCCTGTCCTGCTGCTTCCGTCATGGGTTGGGTGTCTCTTTGCACCTTCCTCAGCTTTGCTCCTTCAACTCTGATATAGACACCCTGTGATATGAAGCTGAAGCTAGGGGAGGAATGGGGCCCAACCTCTCTGCTGATTTGCACCGCATCAGAATTCTCTGTGAATGAAATGGGCAGAGTGTGCCGGGAAAGATGAGTGAATCCTCAGTGTCAGCAGGGCAGGCTGGAGGGGGGGAGGTCTGTTGGGATGTCCTAGTTCCTAACACTGCCTAGGTGCAGCAGGCTGTAGCTATTAGAACATCTAAAGAACTACCTTACACAGGCATCAGTGGAGTCAGAGTAGGGCACCATGGTGAGGAGAGAGAGCTCCTGGCTGCAGCAGGGTGATAGGAGGAGGAGGCAGGACCCTGGACAGAGCCAAACAGGCAAATACAGGTTTGCTGTTTTGCAAAGACTGGGTCTTTGAGGGTCATCAACAGCCACAGAGGGTCAAATGACTTGACCAGCAATAAATCACCAGGGAGAGGCAAGTTCAAGTGTGAAATCCATTAGAGAGACAGCAGAAAGATCACTGTGTTCATTAATAACGATAAGTCAACTTGATCTAGAATCAAGGATCTAGGAGCACCAAAAACACAAACCTCTAATCACAACTCAGAAGTTTTATAGCTTGAGCGAACTGAGGAGGGAGGACCCACCGTGACTGTGGGTAGTATCATCACTTGGATCAGGTCCTGGACTGAATAAATAGAAAAAAGCAGCAGAGATGGTAACCATTCTCAATGTCTGTCATGGGTGCCTTCCAGGAGATTACTCTTTTAGCAGAGTTTTTCTGTTTAATTGTTTATTCATTTATTTGGGGTTAGCACATGCATGTGTGGAAGCAGGGTCTCATCTTCCAATGAGTGTCTACCAGGGGCTGAACTTGGGGTTCTCAGGCTCGAGTCACACACAGTCATCCCCTGCGTCAGCTCTCCAGAATCCAATCTAAGTGGCGTGGGATGTCCTTCTGTATATGTGTTGCTTTTATTGATTAATGAATCAAGAAGCAGCTTGGACCTATGACAGAGCAGAATAGAGCTGTGGCCTATGGAGGTTCTGGCTGGTGGCTGGCATCTTTTTCCTTCAGCAGCTACATAGCATCTCCCTGACTCCACCTCTTTTCTCCTCTATCTCTTCGTGGAATTCAGCCTTGCTCTATTCTGCTCTGTGTCCTTTCACTCTGTGACGATATGAAAACAGGGACCATTTACAGAAGATTCCAGAATCTAGTAATTCTCTAGAATGCATCACACATCTATTCTTCCATAATGGGAACCAAGGGAGGAAGAGACACCCCATCAACCTGTGCAGCCATGTGCATCAACCCGGAAGAGAGAGGAGACATGAGCAGGTGTGACCCCACCAGCCATGTGCTCTCTTTCATGCCTCCCAATATACACCAGCACAGTGGGACACAGTCCTAATACTAGACACCAGCAGAGGAGAACACACTGTTCCCACTGCACCCTGCACAGGAGAACATAGTCTTAACACTACACACCTGCACATGAGGACACAGTCTTCACACTACACACCTGCACAGGAGGACACAGTCCTCCCACTACACACCTGCACAGGGGGACACAGTCCTCCCACTGCACACC
>NC_022021.1:50628603-50659040 GCF_000317375.1 Microtus ochrogaster
CACACCTGCACAGGAGGACACAGTCTTCACACTACACACCTGCACAGGAGGACACAGTCTTCACACTACACACCTGCACAGGGGGACAGAGTCCTCCCACTGCACACCTGCACAGGATGACACAGTCCTCCCACTGCACACCTGCACAGGAGGACACAGTCCTCCACTACACACCTGCACAGGAGGACACAGTCCTCCCACTGCACACCTGCACAGGGGGACACAGTCCTAACACTACACACCTGCACACGGGGACACAGTCCTCCCACTACACACCTGCACAGGAGACAATCCTCCCACTGCACCCTGCACAGGAGGACACAGTCTTCCCACTACACACCTGCACAGGGAGACACAGTCCCAAGCATTCTGAGTCGTCGGCTGAATGCGCTGTGGTGGAATGCCCTGAGTGTATTTAGCAGTTACAAAGTCCCATGCTGGCTATGGAAGGATGTGGAAAAGAGTTGGGAAGACCAAAATTAACGGACCAGGACATACATCCATCTCGCTCTGTCATTATATCCCAAACTTTGCTCAAAATTTCCTAAAAAAGATTAGGGCATCTCTTCACCTTAAAGAAGGCTGTGTTGGTAGATGGGATATGGGAGCCTTCACCCTCACAGCTTGATCAAGTATGCCACCCAACCCTAGGTGCTTCAACATGCAAAGCTGATGCAGCCAGTCTCCCAGCGCCGGGTTCCATCCAGACTGCAGGCAGGGAAGGCACTGACGATGATGCAGGGTGTCGACATGGCCATTCACACTATCTCAGACCCTTGATGGGAAAGTGGTAGGAAGGGGTGAGTGTGTGCTTCCAGTGGAGAAGCATGGACAGTAGACACACAGACTGCTCTCACACGTTAGGCCAGATGGAGAGCTGGAGTCCTGCAGCAAGGGGCTCTCTTCAGTGCCATTGTCTCAATCTGAATTCTTTAGAGCAGGGCTCGGGTTGCAAGGGAGCTCTCTGGTATAGTGCCCGCTAAGATGTCAGTGTATCTGTAGATACTGTAAGCACATTAAATTATTAAATAACTAAAGTTTAAGCACAAATGTAAATAGTTTTAAGAAGGGACTATAAGAAGCCATTGTTGTTTGTGCGTTTTCTAGACCACACAAGCCAAAGTGGCTCTCCCACCTGGAAAACTAAGATGTCCATTTTGATGCATGCCAGACCCGAAACCCAGTCCTTTGGGCCCCCGATCTCCTGAGCGTGTCTGAAGAGGACCACGTATTAATTTCTCTTGGCAGGATGCACTCAACAGCGCTCTTGACCCACATTCCACCAAAGTTATTAATCAAAGTAATAGTTTATTTTTTTCCCCAGAAAAATAAACCCCAATGCACTCAGTGCGGCGGCGCTCTGAGTGGCACTCTGGCTTTGTTTGACTGGAAGTGCTCTTATTATGAAGAATTATTCGGTAATGGATGAGGGGTCTGTGGAAACTTCCCCCACACAACATTAATTTACTGAGTTATACTGCAGTGCCACTGGTGGGGACCACCAAGGGTTATCTGGGGTCTGGGGAGGGCCAATGATGCCTGGAGGAAAAGCATCCCACGGAGAAGTTGAAGGGCCTCTTGCAGCCTGGAAGTTTCCAGCAAGGCTAATTGGTCTTGCCTTGGTGTAGAAGGGGTCTGTTTCCCACAAGAAGATCTAGCTGCTCCATGACCTCTAGATGCACAGGAACTGAAAATGCAGCTCAGGTTTGCCTGACACAAAGCCCGTGACAATCTAGGCTTTACCCATGGGAATTGCATGGCGCAGTCTGAAACGTCCCTGCATGGAGGCTTCCTTTGGGATCAACATACTGTTGTTTCTCCGTTTCCAATGTAGAAGTCTATGGGATAGGACGCACGAGTCCCCACGTGACTGCTTATCTAAGAACATTGTTCTGAAGGGACCCCGCTGGCACAAATGCCAGCATGCCCCCCCCTTGCCTCTCCCTAGCTCCTGCTTCTCTTCCTCTGCCGTGTCTCGGGGTCCTGAAATATTCCACATAGCCTCCTTCCAGAGTGGGCGCCTGTCTTACAGTGGGTACCTGGCCTCAGAATGGATGTCCGCTCTAGTTCTTGCTCCCTGCCCAGGAAACGACAATCCGGTGAGGTCCCCCACTCTAGATCTTTCCCCAGCCCTCCAGGAACTCTCTGGGGATAGGAGGGCAGGAATGTCTCCAGGACAGCTTGTAGGTGGTACAGCACCTTTCTTCACAAGTTCCCTGGTCTGAGGAAAACAAGGCGATTCCTGAATGACAACTGGGCTGTCCTCTTCTCAAGGATGGAGCCCTACATTTCCTTTCTCTCCTCTGTTGCTTTGCACACCTAGAAACTGAAGAACTGGGTGATCCTAAAGAAGGCCCTCCAATCTCCCTTGAACTGCAAGAATATAGATTTTAAAAAAAAAAACAAAAAAACCAAGGCTCTTGCCCTGGCATGGGAATCCATGCCATGGAAGAAAGTATGAAGAAATACAAAAGACCACGTAGACCCAGGCTGATGGGGACTAGCCCTGGCTGCAGCTTCTGTCACGTGGGCAGATCTGTTAGTACTACCACTTCAGGCCTCTCTTGGGTCAAGTAGAAGCTTCCAGAACATATCCTTAGTAATGGAAATTTCCTTCCGGGGGGCAATCATCACCTTGGTAAGTCCCTATCTATGACCTCTATTTAAAATTCACACAATCACCCAAAACATGTCCATACTGCTTAGCCCTGATTGAAACTTCTGAATGACAGATATCCAATTTACCAGTAAGGTATTTGTTTTACAAAATAACTTTTTAAAGCTGTGCTTGCATCACCAGCATGGAAACACACATGCATGAATTAAAGCATGTGTCAGCTACTGAATCAAACAGGTGAGCGAGAGACTGGGCAGGCTCCTGACAACTAAGAAATTGCTATGTGCACTCTGAAGTTGGAGTCTGGAGGGTCCCTGAGAACCTGGGATTATCTCAGGATGGATGCTGGGGCCTCCTGTCTCTTAGTCACTTCCCCGTAGCACACTCCAGTCTGCTGCTGTGTCTTTAGCTCAAGGCCTCTGGAGTAGGACCACAAGATTGCATGAGGGCCTCCTTGTTCACACTAGGACTGAAGGAGGCCATTACTGGATGGCATGGTTGTTAACCTCGCCTCTCTCTCTAGAGAAACTGAAGAGGAGTATTTTCCACTTGGGCCCCCCTTCCTCTCACAGCTCTCACAGAGATAATGGGAAATGTGATGGTACCATTGATGTCATAGAGGAGACAAGAGCCCGTAAGCCCCAATGGTGAGGTCTGTTATGTGGCATGGATGGCATCTTTGTTTAGAGCTGGCTCTTTAAAGGGCTGCATCGAGGCCACCTTAGGAAACACTATACTTGTAACTTACGAAGCTAGGGACAGACATGGTAGCTTGGCCGTTCCTTCTTCTTTTTCCCCATCCAGCCGGGAAGCTGAGGGCTTAAGTGGTTTTGTGTTTGTCACTTATAAATAATCTCTACTATAGCATTTCTAAACACTGTGGGGAGTGTTTAGCTTTTCCCAGAGTGACAGGGGGCTCAGAGATTGCTAGGTACCCACTGCCAGCTCCGAGGGTCTGTGTTCCCATGCTGGGGCCACAGTCAGTAATTTGTCATTATCCTAAATGTTTTGTCTCCTCTGAGAACCTTTCTGCTCATAGACTCTGGTTTCAGGGCCCAGGGCTATGGGGTGTCTACAGGCTGTGGGTAATTGTTGCAAGGGTGAAAGGTGAAGAGACAGCTGTGATCCTATGCCCACAAAGGAGACAGCGCGTGCGGGTGCCCCTGCCTTCACTCAGAATTCATACAGCCTGTTATTCTTAACCCTCTTCTCCTCTTGGCATGCAGAGTAGAAGATCTGACGAAGGACACCAAGAAATTTCAACAACAACAACAACAACAGGATTACAGAAGAGATGAGGTCAGCAAGTAGCTCTTTGTGGGATCGTGTTTGAAAGACAGACTTCTCCAAACTTCACACGAAATGGATTTCAATACATCCAAAGCTCTGCTTTATGTCGGTAAATGGCGGGAGCCTCCTGGAAAGAAGCCACCTGCACAGGAGAACTTTGTTGATCGCGCGCAGCGACATTTCTTCCTCAGATTAAAACGAAGCATCTTTTTTATGTTGTGATAATTGCCGCATTTACTTCATTTAAATAAAGAAAAATATCACGCTGTGATTGAATTTAAACTATGAGGAAACTTTCATCTTTGAACAATTATGCAATAACTAACGTATTAAGATGCAATTACCGGGGCTGGAATCTTTCCAGAGCGCCGGCTTTATAATATTTTCTGAATAATTTCTTTAAAGCGTTCCTTCTCTGATTGCACTTTCCCGTCGCTTCTGTAATTACTTTAAAGACCATTTCTGGTGGGTGTCTGGTAGCCCTGGATTTTGTGGATACTAGAGCACCAGGTCACCTGCACATTGGGAGGACGAATAGGTGATTTCAACAAGCCCCACAGAAATGGAGTACTTGGCCGGTTCACACTTTCGTTTCCAGTTTTATGTATGTGCAAACTGTGGTTAGGAAAACACAAATTGTAACACATTAGAAACGACAGGGTTTTTATTTGTTTGTTTGTTTTAAAACAAAAATCCACCATGTACTCACTTGTGATGCTGAGGGGAAGAGCCATCAGTACTGCTTTCATAGGTCTCCCCAGACATTTCCAGAGTGGTGGGTCACGTGATTCGAGCCTGGGATACCTCACCAGGATGTGAAGGCAGGGGAAGCAAAAGTGTGAGGCCAGCCTGGACATCGACTGAAAGAGATTTCTGCATATTAACCCCATGGCTGCAGAAAAAAGCTGCCATTCCCATAGAGCCCTAAAACCAATTAATCAGGGGATGTCTGTATTCAACAGCAGCACCCAGCAAACCTCACACAGCTATCAACTTCATGGAGCCAAGTGGAGCGCCATTTGGAGGTGTTTGTAGTGTTTATCCTGCATTCCTCCTAAAAGTTTAATGAGGAAGAGACTAAGTTCTCTGAAAGCAGAGGTGCCCTCCAACGGGAAAACTGGCTGATTCCAGTTCTTGCCTTCGCCTCCCTCCTGGGCTCTGCCTTTCTTGGCTTTGTGAGAAAGAATCCCATTAAAAGAAAATAACCATGAGGAAGGTTCAGCTCAGCTTTCACTGGGCATGCATCCTGTCTGCCAGGAAAGACAGAAGATTTGTCTGCACACATTCTCCTATCAACATCTGGGATCTAGTGCTGGCTGCACACAACAATCCTAAGTCCTTGGGACTGGGACAGAGAGGCATCTATGTCCATTGGCCATGCCAATGTCTTCACATCCTTATCTTCTCTGTCTCCTTTGAGGTCTTCCCTTCTGCTCACCTATTCTTTTCGCCCCACTGTGCAGGCCTCTCTCTTCTGTCGTTCAGCCGCTCCTTTTCCTCTTCTCTACCTTCCCCACGCAACGCTTGAGAAGAAATGGAAACCATTGGCCTGAGCTCCAGCCAGGATTGGCCGTTCACCATTTTGCACATTTTACGAGATTGCTTCAGTCGGATGGGTCCTGGGGTGGCTTGCATGCTTTAAATACCTGACCTGTGTTTTGTGATGTGTTCTACATATAACTTTCATAAGGAATCAAATCAGGGGCTCAGAAAAGTCAGTGACCTTCAAAGGGGTCACACAGCTGCTGCAACATCCTCAAAGTTCATTTCATGCTTTTTCTTTTTATTTTCAAATAGAGGGATGGGGAGAAAGAAAAGCCTGATGCTTGAGGATGCTTGATCACCATCAAGCAAGAGGTAGCTAAAATGTCAATGCCACTGCCGATGGTGACACACAGTGAGTGGCCGCTGAAAGGACCCATCCTTCAGGTCAGCAGCTCTGATGTCCCCCAGGAAGCAAGACTGATGCAACACTTTAATCTCACCTCATACTCCAGAGGCTGAAAAGCATGAGCAGGAACAGGCCAGTCCTCCGGCATCTCAGCCTGGAATGACGTGTTGGTTATGCTTAAATAGAGACTTTTTTTTTTTTCTGAAAGTGTATAAGGGCCATAGAGGTTTCACCACCATGTGGGTGGAAATCCCTCTGAAATTTTTAAAAATAAACATGGATGCAATTCCCAGTGCTGAGAATTTCCCCCATTTCATGATAACGTGATTTAAGCAGGCTGTGAGGAGGGTTAAGTTACTGGAAAATAACTTACATGTTGTCCCCAAAAATGGACAGAATGGGGCTGGAAAGATGGCTCAGTGGTTAAGAGCACTGGCTGCTCTTCCAGAGGTCCTGAGTTCAATTCCCAGCAACCACATGGTGGCTCACAACTACCTGTAATGAGATCTGGCGCCCTCTTCTGGCATGTGGGCATACATGGAGGCAGAATGTTATATACATAATAAATAAATCTTTGGAAAAAAAAACAAAAAAAAATGGACAGAATTTGGCAAGATCTACGTGCTCTCCAGGACTACATACATGGAAGGATGAAGATGGCCATGGGAACAGAGTTCAAATCCACCACAGAGATTCCAGAGAGGGGAAAAATGCTGTCCTGCTTAATGTCCCTTGAACAACTCCAGAATGCCATGTTCTACCCATGTCTACTGTAGAACGTCTAAGTTTCAACTCTCAGGTCCTTTGACAAGGCGGAGCCCAGTGGGTTTACAAAGATTGGCCAGCCAGTCCCTCTAGCACCTAGAGCTGTAATTCTTCTGATAGACTAGGCATGAAGCAGAAGGATGCTCACTGACCATGAAGAAGTTGGAAGCGATAGACTCTAACCTGAGCAGATGACTGTGGAGGTTAGGGGTGTGGGTATGGTCCTAATAGAGATGAGAATCTCAGTAACTGATCATTCCTCTGGACAGATGTGTGCAGGGTGAGCAGCTCTAAACACTTGCCAGGTCTGATCAGGTGACCAGCAGTGGACTTGGGCAAAAGAGTGATAACCACAACCCCCATCATCTAGGAATCCTGGCAAAGTGGAGAATTCGGTACTAAAGGGTAATTTCCCATCCCAACCAACATGATCTCGTATTTTAATTTTCTATTTCACAATATAAAATGGCCCATTAATCCCCTTGATATACCGAGGTAATTCCACAGTTCATTTCCAAACACATCAATGACCTCTAAACACAGTAAAATTTCAGTACACAAAGTTATTTCAAGATTTAAGTACTATAGAGAAGAGACTGATAACCACTGCAATTTTTATTTTGCTTTTTATTTATGTGAGTGTGTGTCTTTATGAGATCATGCCACACGTGTGTCTGTGCCTGTGGAAGTCAAAAGGGAGCATCAAGTCCCCTGGGGTTGGAGTTGTGGGTGGTTGTTAGGGATACAGTGTAGGTGCTGGGAACTGAACTCAAGTCCTCTGGAAGATGGAAAAGCACTCTTAATCTTGGAACTCCCTCTCCTGACCCACAGATGAACTTTTAAAATGCTAACTAGTGCTGACAAAATGCTGCTGCCCATTGCAGACTACTGTGTCTGAGACCCTGGGTCCTAAAATTACCAAGGTGGTTTTCAGAAGAAGGAGATGACAAAGACACATTGAGATGGCCTCTTAGAAGGATATTGTGGGACAGAGGAGCACAAGAAGGGTTGTGGGAGCTGCCCTGCCATCCAGACCCCTCTTGTGGGAGAGTTGACCACAGGAAGGGGTAAGAGGGCCAAGCCAATGAGCTTCCCCTCGGTATGTGAACTGTGGGTCTAATAGTATTTTTGTCAATGAAAACCCTTTAATCTAAATTCCACGAGTACATAGCTTATAACAAAGGTCCAAGTGCAAATGTTTAGTAAGTACAGGTGCACCAGCAGGGTGTGGTCTGATTTAGAAGACAACCCAAGAAGGAAGATAGCATGCTCATTGCTGGGAACAGGTGGAGGTTGGGTTACCTTACAGGCTGATCTTCCTTCACAGAAGCACTGGTGTAGGGTACTGGAGTCTTGCACTTGCTGGGCAAGCACGCTAATCCTGAACTACATCCCCAGCCCTCTGACTTTATGCATCAAAGGCACTGACTTTGGAACCATCAGCAGCATCCTTGGTACATGATTGCACTAAGCCAATCCTTCCAGGCCAGGCCAGAAGACTGTATACATCACTCTTGGGATATGGACAGATTGGCATCCACACAGACTTTCCCACCTGCAGACAGGGTCACACAGAGATGTCTGTCACCTTATTCCTAGTGAATAAGGAAGCATTATTCTCCTTCCATATCCAGACTTCTTGGTGAGAGTTTCAAGAGCTGTATGGGTATCCCAGAATCTAGTGTCCAAAATTGACCTCGAGAAAGGATGAGGAAGCCCTCTAGACTGCTGAGGCCAGGCTTTCAAGGTGGAGTTGTCCTCCCTGCTCCTCCCACATCGCAGTAAGGAGGCTGGCCATTGGAGGATATTCAGTGGCTCCTGGCACCTGAGGGTTTCATAATTTCACAAATTCAATGAAAAATTCCACTCAAAAAACAGTATTATGGGGCATTTTCTTATGCAATGATCTTTCAATATTTTTATGGCGGTAAAGGTAGATTTTGAGCTTGCATTCAAATGCAGTGTGTATTTTCTTGATAATATTGTGACAGCTTGCAGGAGGGATTACGAATACTCTCTCAAATAGCAAGCTTTAAATTGGTGTGATATATTCCTCCTCTTATTTTCCTCTTAAACGTGGGCTTCTTTTGATATTGTTGGGAAATTAATTTGCTTTACATAAAGACAAGTGCTTATGAAGAATCCCTGGCATGACTTGAAGGTTTTCGCAGTGAAATTTATTACCAAGGCAGGCTTATTCTGAAGTAGGTTAATATTAACATACACATACATACTCTTAAGCCTCACATTATATCAATAATATTAATATAATGCACAAAGTTAGCACAGCTCTCAAGCAAAATGTCTATTAATTTTAAATTAAATCTTTGTGCATCATTAGGATCGGGGAGTGCATACACCAGGGATCTCTAACTTCCCTGAATGTGTGTCCTGTGTGTGAGCAGAAAGTCACGTTATAAATGTAGCCTTATGTTTCAGTTATCACGTGGTAGTTTCCAAATCACTATAGAAATTGTAATTGTTTGCTAGTACTGACTTTGATGTAGCTGCTCGCTGTGTATATGCAACAAGCACTCTATACCTGAGCTTCCCTGCCAGATCTTTCATTTCCATTTTGAAACCTATTCTTTTTACAGGTATTTTTGTCACCCTTGACGAGAGCAATGGATCAGCAGAATGTGGATTCTCACAGCCACCACTTACTGGTTCTGGGACTTTTGCAATACCCTTGGCTGGTTCCTCCCTAGAGCCACCCACATGCCTTCCCCAGCTTCCCTCCCTCACGGTGTCATCTCTGGGTATGGGAGGGTGTTTTACCCACCAACAGGCTCATTTACCCTGTAGTCTGACAACCCCAAACCCATTTGGCTTTCCTAGGCATCACAGGATTAACCCAATTCCCATAGGACCCCAATCCACACACTTCAAACCTGGGACATTGGGTCACCTGTGTTCATTGCAAGCCTCCCGCTGCCTGCATGGGGTGGGTCCTGCCCTCTTGCATTGCAGGCCACTGTGGTATACTTTCCTGGGGGGTTCAGGAGCCATATCTAGACCTTTAGTATAGAAAAAGAATGGTGCCCATGAATTTCCTCCGTGTGGAGAAGCTAGAATGTGCTTCTTCTGTGAGTAAAGGATGATGAAGCCCGACCTAATGAAAAAATAAGATATCACTGTGCAAACATCAAGACGGGAGTTCAGGTCTCCAGTTGCCATGTAATGAGCCATGCGTGGAGATGCGTTATTGGTAGGTGGAACCCTAGGACTCGAGTCACCCAGACTAGCCAATTCTGTCGGGTCCAGGATCAATGAGGGAAATTTTCTCAATTAATAAGATGGATATTAATTGATGAAGACACCTAATGCTGACCCCTGGCCTCTGTGTGCATATGTATACACATGTGTACAACACACACACACACACATACAGAAACACACATGTACACAAATCTATGTTATCACAAACTTTCCTCCTCTCTCTCTTCTCATCAGCATCATTGGCTGCTAATGGTTATTCTTCCTCTTGTTAGGAAAGTCTCCAGAGCCTGCCTCCTTCAGAAGATGTTCTCTGGAACAAGTTATGAGAACACTTATTTCTGTGCCCCTAATGTCAGGGGCAAACATAGAGAAAGCCATGCATCATACGGCAGTTAATTGAATTATTTGATATTTTGGTGTCTAGTTTCTAGAGTTTTTTATACATTTTGGAGATCAGTCCTCTGTCAGATGTGGGGTTGGTGAAGATTTTTTTCCCCATTCTGTAGGCTGTCGTTTTGCCTTATTTACCATATCCTTTGCCTGACAGAAGCTTTTCAGTCTCAGGAGGTCACATTTATTGATTGCTGCTCTCAGTGTTGATGCTGCTGGTGTTATATTTAGGAAGTGCTCTCCCATGCCAAGGCACTCAAGGCTACTTCCCACCTTCTCTTCTATCAGATTCAGTGTACCTGGCTTTATGTTGAGGTTACTGATCCACTTGGACTTGAGTTTTGTGCATAGCAATAGATATGGATCTATTTGCAATCTTCTACATGTTGATATCCTGTTATATCAGCACCATTTATTGAAGATGCTGTGGTCGTTAATTGACAGCATCTGGCATCATCTAGGAAACACATCTCTGCTGATATTTGTGAAAAAGTTTCCAGGCTGTTAAGATGAAGGTGTAAAGACCCAGCCTAACTTTGGGCAGCAGGGACTGAACTGGAGTCCTGAACTGGAACTGAGCACCAACCCTCACCTCTCCCTGTTTCCTGGCTGTGATGACAATGTGACCAGCCAGCTGACACTTCTACCACCTGGGTTTCCCAACTATGACGAAACGCACCCTCAGGCTGTACAGGAACAGAATAAAACTCCTATCCCTCATGTGACTTTTATCAGGTGTTTTTGTTACAGCATTGAGAGAAGTAACTGATACAGAACACTTGTCCCCGAGGCCACAGTGGCCCCTGCCCAGACTTGCACAGAAGCCCGTTTCCACTCTGCGTCCTCACAGATGTTCAGTGACTCCATGTCCCCTTCACACAGTGGGAGGAACTGGAAGAAAGCCCTTCCCAGGAGGAGGACTTATTAAATCACAACCTCCGCCAACCCTGCTCTCAAAGCAAACAAGCGTCTTCCACCAGAAGTGAGTTGCAAACATCCCAGCAAATGGAAATCCCACAGCAGTGAAAAGCTACTACAGAGGCACATTTATCCTGTCTGAAGAAGTCCGAGCTGTGGCTGCGTGTGCCCGTGTGCAGTTTCAATAAAAGATCAGATTTAAAACTTTCTGAAGTGTGACTGTCCTAGACACAGGTGGAGTTTTCCTTAAGCTACAGACATGATGCAGTAACTGTTCACTCTGCTAACACTGTAGTGAGAGGTACAAGCTACCTAGAGAAATTTTAAGGTATAAGTGAGAGTGTTCATGGATATTGGACCAAAACCTACAGTTTATACTGGAGATCTGGACATCCTCGAATTGGGCTCTCGTTGGGAGAGGGGATGGTCCTGGCCAGCCTTCTGCAGGTATTTAGAGCATGTGCTTTGTAGAGTTCGTAGTAAGAGGCCACAGGCATAATGGAGTTCCTGTGCCTTGGGTAGGTTTCTAGAAGTCTGAGATACAGAAGCCACAGGACCTTGGTTATCAATCCACAAGGGCCTCATCCATTACAAAATATAGCAGTAAGTCTGAGCCTTGGACAGAAACCTCAAGTTGTTTGCTACTGTCACTAAGCAGAAGGAAGTCCTCCGAGGATGTGCTGGGTACAGGGCAGAAACACCCGCACTGGGGCCCCTCTCGCCTGGGTGCTTCCCATTGATGGAGAGACTCAAATGTCCAGAAGGTTTGCATTGTAAATTCTCTGGAAGTGTTTCTCCAGCTCCTTCAAAAACCTTGCTCCTGAGGGGCTTTGCCTTCTGTATTTGCTTATCCTGATGTCTCTCTTTGCATAAAAAGCAATCCCATAATCCTGTGGATCAAAGAGTCTGGGGTTTATTGACTGACTTTCTGGTGTCAGAGGTTAGAGCACATTTTCAGACACAGGGGATATTAGGAAATAAAAGGGGTTACAAATATGAAAGTCAGGGATAAAATCCCAGCACCCAGAGAGATCCTCAAGGCTCTGACAGTGGCTGCTGCAGATTTGTGTATGCAGTTCTGGAAGTCAGTGAAATAATCTAAGTAAGAAAACTAATCATCCCCAGATGATAGTCTCAGAGAGGGGTCACCACCCCACCTGACTGCACAGCATCGAAGCCAAGGACTGGATCCACCACACCCCAGGAGCCACAGCACACAGCACAATCTGGAAAGGAGACCGGAAGCCTAGACTGAGAGCATGCAGGAATAGGGCACTCATGAACCAGTGGAAGAGTATCAACAGACACGAGAATCTAACCGACAGCAGGAACTGAGCTCCTTGGGAGCTGTGTGAGAACCCAACATTGCTGTGAGCTAATACACAAATGTGCACAGACATTTGGGCAGAGTCAGGAGCCTTTGCCCGAGATTCAAACATGAATTAATTTGACCCAGTCACTTGTTTCTGCTTTAGGGGTTGCTACCATCCTTATGGACAGGTTGACAGGTTACATGTGCACAGCCCATGCACAGCCACCATGTCTGATGCACCATGCCTGAGGTCAGAGGGTCCTGACTATTTGCTGCTTCCGAGTCTCAGTCCTGCCTAGTAAGGAGTGGGGTGACCGCACTGTGCAGGAGCTGAACTTGATATATTTGCAGGGTGGGGGATGAACCAATTGCTAGCAGCGGTCTAAGTATTCAGTGTGAGAACCAACTGCTAGAAGGTTGAGAGGATGGTGGATCCGTGATAAAAGGAGGATCCCTGGACGACCTACCAAAATGCCTTCACACAAGGATTAGAGACTGTACTGACTTAGAGGCGGTGTGACCAAACAGATAGCCCTTCTGGGGGGCACCGTTTCTCCTTCTCAGACTCTGCTCATGATTGCCTCTTTGGTTAGATTTATTATATAAACCCAACCTTCTTCTGCCTGCTCAGACTTTAATGCCCAGGACTCCTGAGGCAAACGGACAGGAAGGGTTGTCTGCGTGTCACCTGGCCATCACTCCTTTAGTATGAGAAGTAAGTAGGGCCAGGGATTTTATAGGTGCCACTGTCCAGCCAAGCTCTGGTAAAGCACAGGACCTTGGCGCTGTTGTGTGCATGTGGCAGAGGAAAAGCCCCTTTCCAGCTACACTCCCTCCACCCTGCCTCTCTCTCCCCTCTGCCCCTCCCTTTTTCTCCTCTCCCCCCTTTCCTTCGTGCCTCCCACCATTTTCTTCCCCTTCTTTTGTCCTCTCATCATCCTTCTGCAGACCATCCTGTCTTCAGCGTATCTGAAGTTTATCCTGCTTCTATTACTTGTGTATAAACCTGGTTTATAGACTTTAGTGTTGTAACAACTATAGTCAGAGATACAGTGATCAGAAGTGACCCGTCCCTTTTCTATTCTCTGCCTCCATCCTCTTCCTCCACTGACCCACAGACTCCACAAAGTACTTGCTCATGCAGAACTCACCCTCCCCCCCCATCAAGGAGTTTGGTGGGACCCACACAGAAGCTTCTTCCACTGACGTCATTTGTCCAGGCTATCCAGTGGGGGTGCCTGACAGATAAAACATATCGTGTTCATCTTATTATAACGAAGGTCACAACGTTGCTCTGTGATCAACTTCTGCAGATTAGATGAGAATCTCCCTGTCTGCCTCCCTTTACAAAATACTCATCAGGGTCCAAAGAACCTGCTTCTGTAGGATTCTGATCCCCCATATGCCTTGTAGCAGCCTCTTGGAGAAAGACCCCACCATCCTCCAACAATCACCAATCCTTGGAGAAAACTCTCACTCCCTGGAAGACACAGAAGTCATCAACAAAACAGAAGAGCGAACTTCCTAACAACAAATCCCTGGGCAACAGTTTTTAAAATGGCTTCAGTCTGGCCAAACAAGGCATGGTTAAACACAGTAGACTGTATGAACCAGGTTATTACCATGAGGTAAGAAGGGGCAGGAAAAACATCAGATTTACTGTGAACATTCATCTCCAAGGCTAAAGAAACTTGCTTGAATGGATAAAGACTTTAATGTGTGTTCCTACTTTTTATGGAAACTGGATACCCCAAAGAGATGGTCCAATCTGGGTTGCATATCTGCAGGAATCCACTTTTCATTCATGAGGCAAGTCTTTGCTTCCAGGCTCAACAGAAACAAGCTCTGTTATTTGGACATTTCCCATAGTCATTTCCAGGAAGCACAGGACCGAGACCTTGCCTTCTCACCTGTCAGGAACGATGTTCCCTTCCATAAAGTTCTACAGTTATTCAGAGAGTTACACATAGGAGGAAAAAAAGAAGACTATTTCTATGTTAAGACGCTTTGGCGAGTCCTACTGGCCCTCATTGGCTGTCAAAACACCTCATCTACTCCAATCACCTGTTTGCCATCTTAAGCTAATGAACACAGCAACAAAAGCAGGACTCATTGGTCCAGTTCTGAACCCCTTCCTGTGCCTCCTGTATGTTGCTAACAACATTAACAAACATAAATTAACAAATCAATCTAAAACTAAAAATGATGCCGTTTTTACATATTTCAGTAACACTCTACTGGAAGCAGTAATTTGGGTAAAAATTTGCTCACCATATGGTGCCATCAACAGGACTGTTTACAGAACACTTGATAGGAAGGTAATTAAAATCTTTGAAGTTAACACTCAAAGCTAGCAAATGATCCTCAGCTTGCCCTCAAATGTCCTCTATAGTTAGTGTTAAGGTTTATTTGACTTTGATGCCTAGATCCACCCCATTCCGTAGCTTTCTTAGAGTCTTGCTTCATGGTGAAGCTACTATCAGGAGCCATGTTTATTGCCACACCTCTATGGAGTTTCAAGGTCCCTGCCACCACCAAGAAGCATGCTGTTGGCTATTCATAAACACCATTTTAGTGTTTGATGGTGGGGCTTCTTGAAACAGCTGCAAGGTTTTTACAGCTAAAGCTGAGTCAGGAAGCTTCTCTTAAATCAGATGCACTTGCCTCTAGCAAACAGAGCTCACCTGAGAAAATGCTGCTACCAAGAAGCCATGCTTACCTCTGTTCTTTTGAGTCTAGAATTCCTTCCCCAGCTCCCTCAGGTTTTATGTAGATGTAATTGTCTCTGTTGGCACCACTTTGACAGTGGTTTCTATCTCACCAAGTCCCACAGCCATTCAACCCCAAAGAAACACACAGAGGTTTGCCTAGTAGCTCAGGCTTCTTATTAACTCTTAAATTAGTCCATAATTCTATATTAGCTATGTGGCTTGGTACCTTTTATCAGTGAGGCATGCTCATCTTGCTTCCTCTGTGTCTGGGTGACAACTACAGACTGAGCCTTTCCTCTTCCCAGAATTCTCCTATTCTGGTTGCCTCACCTATACTTCCTGTCTGGCTACTGACCAATCAGCATTTTATTAAACTAATACAAGTGACAAATCTTTTCAAGGTACAGGACCATTGTCCCATAGTAGTAAGATGACTTCAGAATGGGTGAGCATCACCCACTCTTTGAAAACATGGCAGTAACCATTCCTCTTGGAAGGAGGTTTCCTTGTGACCACTGAGGTACTGAGCATAAAGCAGTGACAGCAGAAATTCATTGCTTCAGTTTGGCTAATCAGGAAATGGTTCTCAGGGCCCTGAATTGGGGAGCTCACTCGGGTAGAGGCAGAGGACATGTACCCGAGGATGTTGAGATCTAGGAAAACTAGTGACTGAACTGCTTAACAGCCCTGCAATGGGTGGACCAGGGAGGCAATGCTCATTCTGAAGCTTTAGGTGCAGATGCCAGGCTATCCCACAGGCTCTTACTGGGAGGGGAGCCAATGGCATGGGTTGTAGGCACTGTGGTCACTGGGCTGCTCTAACCTAGCCAGTGAGTGAGAAACCAGGAGGTAAGTCTGTCCCCTGTGGGAAGAGCGCCAATTTAATGCTCTCTGCATTTCATCATGAGTCTCAAGAACAGACAATTTTCATTCAAAATGCAAGTCCCACACGATTTTAACATTGGCAGTCTATTTCAGCTACCAGATATGTAGTCCAATTAGATATTCCCTTGTCATGGCTGCTGTTATAGGTAGGACAAGCATCATACAAAACCCTATGTGTTGAAGGTTGGATCCCTGGGGTGGTGATAACAGGTGGTGGTAAACCCTCCAGAAAGTGGGGTCCAATGAGAAGTCATTAGGTCATTGTGGGAAGCTCCCAAGGTGAGTGTGAGAACCACATCATCTCTCATTCCCTTTGCCTCGTTGTCATGAGATAAGCAATGTGCTTTTCCCTGCCACTCCCTGCCACGGCCATCCAGCACACCCACTAGAGGCCAAGTCAATGTCTTAACCATAGTTTGAGCTAGAACACCCAGGAACATTCTACACAAGAGCCATTTTCTGTCTATGATTAATTATCAGCTCACACAAATCACTGCAGTCTTAGAAAGTTGATGGGAAATTAGTACCAAGAAGGAGCTGTTGGCACAGCTATTCCTAACAATGTGTAGGGGACATTGGCATTGCTACATGAGAGGAAGTTGGAAGAACAGATTCAGAAAGTCCATAATGTCACAGGCAGAACTTAAACATTGCTTCTGGGTGAGACTAAGAAGACAGATGGGGGAGATAGGCAGGAAAGACTGAACTCATGGGGCCTCAGGTGGAAATAAGGACTATCTTAGGTTACTAGACTGGTGGTCACAGGGGAAGGAAAGTTTTGTGCATGGAAGACACTCAGCTTTGGGAGTTTTAAGGTTTGCTTTGCAGGGTAAGGAGATTGTTTAGACTAATTCCTAGGTTTTATTGCCATATCCACTCCCTTTGGATTAGGATCAAGCATCCTGTGCTGGTCCCATGGTGCATATTTTGAAAACAGCATTTTGTCATTTTTTTCAGGTGAATTTGCATTGCAGCTCAGAGACTTTGGATTTGGATGTGTGCTCACTATCACAGGAGAGCCACACTGCATATTTTGAGCCAGGGCAAAGGGTGGTATTGGGTATCTGAAGGGTGATTCCTGCCAAGTGGGCAGCAGCTTCACACCGTGAGGAGTTCTAAAAGCATGCCGGTGCACTGGTGAGTAAAGATATCTCTCTGAGGTGCCAACAATGAGCAAAACTGAGTAGAGGGGCAGATGGACTCTGGACTATGCTCACAACTTCTCTGTACCTTCCAATGATGAGATAATCACTGAAAATTTACAAAAAAAAAAAATCAAGCTAATGAAACCCAGTCCTTGCTGCTTTCCAGAGCTCAGCCTTCCTCTGTTAGTAACAATCTTCCAGGTGCAGGCTGGGTGCAGCTGAGGTGTGGGTCTGAGAGGCACCCAGGCTGCCAGGGAGGAATGGGGTCATGGCCATCCTCCTTGGACTCTGGTAAACCCAGCATGTGAGAGTTGCACTTCCAGTATTGTTCCAGGGAAGAGAAAGCCTTGAGACCAGGCTTGCCTCTGACAGGGAGACCAAGCTCTACAAGCATTATCAAACAGACTGTTGAAAAGATTCTCAGTTTGTGTTGTCCCAGGCTACCAAACAAGACCTATATCGTGACGTTATTGACACCTAAGGTAGAGGCAAACAGAAGATGTGTGTCTGATGGAGCTGAACGTGGGAGCATGTCTTCTACCTGCAGATAGAGAAACAGGAACTGCCGGATGGGAAGCAAACTCTTGCTACCACATGATAGTGTGAGCTATGGAAAGTAGCCTATGCTGTGAGGACTGCTCCACACATGTCCCCTCAGGCAGGAAACCCTGCTCTGGGCACTTGCCAAAGGGAGCTGGGGGCAGTTTTTAAGAGCAGTGCAGTTTTATGCAGAGAACATTCTTTCCAGGTGAGCCGCCTGAGAAATCCTCTCTCTGAACCCAGGAGGATTTGTGAATGATTGACGACCTCCAGGCTCTGGTGCTGTCTGTCTTCTCTTTGCTCCTTGATTTAAATTCTCACTCACATCCCTTGGCTGAAATGAGGCCCTGCCTTCGTCAGATGTCACGGATGAAAAGCTGCTGTCTTCTCCAAGCTGAACAGTTGAGGCTAGCAGGTTCCATGGGCAGGTGCAGAAAAGGTACCCCAAAAGCCAGCTGTGATATGGAGGCTGGTTCCCTGCAGGGTCAGTTAACTGGATAATCCACTGAAGGGGTGCAGGGAGGGAGGGGGCCTTTGGCTTCCTGGAACTCACTGTGGGAAGAGTCCTACCCAAGGCTGGAGGCAAACGTGGCTATGTGACAAGGACCTTGGAGCAAGTAGATGACCCCACAGTGGGGATGCTCACCCAGGTTGAGGACCACCAGACTAACTGGAGAATCTGCAGAGAGTTGTGCCCTCCTCTTGGGGAAGTTGTAATGAGGCTCAGATGGAGACACTGAGGCTCATCCAGTGCTCCAGAAAGCAGAATGTGAGCTCTGCCTATGGCCATGAGTAATATTCTATAGTGTCCATGTCTCAGGGGTGACACCTGCAATAGCTGCACACCATCATGAAACATTTAAATTCATTTAATTCTGAGGTGTTTTATTCACATGTCAACCCACCTGTCAGGTCTCTACTATGTGGAATGAGCACCAGCATGTATGTATGTACATCCTCTTAACTGAAGAACCGGTACCCACAGAAGGGTCCCCACAAAATGCTGAGGGGCCACCATCCGTCTCCATTTACATAGAACCTGATTTACTCTAGTTCCAGATGTCTCCATGAAGTAAAGCACAGCAGGTCATAGAATAGAGAATCATGTATGATGCTCCCCCATCACTGACATTTGTCATAGCTTCAGAACAATTTGGGTAGAACTTACCAGGGTTGTAAACAAAACCAAAGTGATGGCCAACTGCATTCTGGCACCCAGGGAATTGAGTTCAGCAGGCAGCTTCGAACTCTAAAAATGCATGCTGTGATAATTGATCTCCATTGTCAGTTTGCCTGGGTTTGGAGCCACCTAGGAGACTCACTCCTTCCTGTGTCTGTGAGGAAGTTTCCAGAGTGGCTTTCTACCACAGGGAGAGTTTCCTGGATTCATTTCTATTGCAGTGATTTTTTTAATATTTATTAAATTTTATCAAGATATCTATCTCTTTCATTGTTCTCCTCTTCCATCCCACCCAACCCACCCAACTGATCCTTCATGTTCTCACACCTGCATCTCCCTCCACACCCTCAGTTTACCCAAGAGATCTCTTCTATTTCTCCTTCCCAGGGAAAGATCTCAACAAAAAGCGACTTAGGGGAGAAAGGGTCTACTAGCAATTCAAAGTTTCAGCCTATTATTTTGGGGAAGCCAAGGCAGGGAGCGTGAAACCAGTGGTCACAAGTCAAGAGCAGAGGGAAAATGAGTGCATCTGGACCTGTTACTCACTCAACTTTCTCCACTTTCACAGAATCCAAGACCCAAACACAGGGAATGATGCAATCCGGCAGGCTGGGTCTTCCCACAGCAACTGATAAGATGATAGCCCACAGGCTGACCTGATCTATGAAACCCCTCACTGAGACTCCCTTCCCAGATGATTGTGAACTGCGTTCAAACAGCAATTAAAACTGGCTGTTACAGAGAAGTCCCCAGACACATGCAGGGCAGGAGGCTCATGGCTGGTGCCAGGAAGAGAACAAGGAAGAAGGGACTCACATGTCACGCTGAGATTCCCTGCCGGCCCAAGCTTCCTTCGGACTAAAAGTGCAGCTGTGTCTAATTAGGTCAGATGTTCAACAGACTGAGACCTCTACACCTGGTGGGATTCTGAACCGTAGTCAGCAGGAGGCCAGGACACTCAGCCCCTTCCCACTACCACCAAAAAGACCTCTCTGCCTTAATGGTTCAGTTCCAGCTCTTTCAAGGTTTGGGAAATAAATGCTAAGGATGGGAGGTTGACTCCATAATTGGGTTCTGTTTAGAGGAAGAAACACCCAGGTCCTAACTCCTATTTCACTGCCAACTGTGCCTGTGTCCTGGAGTTTGTGTTTGTGCCACGCGGGATGCCCTGTGAGTCACCTTCCGAACCCCACGCACTGAGTCTTGCCACTCTCTCTCCAGGAAGTGGAGTTGTTTTTAGTCTTCTTTGACATTCTCCATGAAAGCCACTTCCCACCATCCCACTTCCCACTGGATGGATTCAGACCAGGGATTCCCACCAGCATTTTGTCAGAGCACACTAGCATCTGGTCTTTTGATCTTCCTTCTGCCCTTTATAGCACATGTCATTCTTGCCTGGTACTTTCCAAGAAGGGAAATTCTCCCATTACCTAAAGATGAATGAATTTTAAGTTTTGTTCATCAGATCTATGAAGAGAATTAGGCTAAACTGACAAGGTGCAGCCTTTCCAATCAACGACTTTAAAATGTGCTCACCATTAAATACGAAAGTTGATCTTACAAGGAAGTATGACGTTTTCTACTTAAAGCTCAGGTACGTTTCACCAAATTTGTATTGTTAGAACCACAAAGTTTTAGGTGATGCCAACACATGGCAGAGTATGTAGCTACCCATCAAAGGAAATATCACAGGTTACATGGCCACACATAAAATGAGACATCACACGGTACATGGTCATCCATCAGATGGGACATCACGAGGTACATTGACCACACTTTTATAGTCTTGCCTCCTAATTTTTTAAGTTACTACTTAGAATTCAATTATTGGGGAAAATTAGTTCAACCAATACAGACAATGCTAAATAGCTACCTACCAAGAAAGGGCTTCCTGGGCAATGACTGATCATAACCCTGCAGAAAGACAGGAGAAGTAAACAAGGATGTCTTGCTGTGAAATAAGGGGAAGACATTCTGCTAAAGTGTCTGAACACAGGAGTACCAATTGTCATCAGTTCATGCTGGTCAGATACCATTGACTTCAGTGTCTGCGAGTCTAATATCAGACCTGCCAGGTTCTGCTCAGAATGCACCACAGTTTCAACAAGACCCCTGTTCATCATGACCCTGTGGGATACACTCCTCTGTTCATGGGGGACTCCTGGATGTCATATTCCAACTGCAGGGTCCATTTGGATTGAGTGAGTATCATCTCTACCACGGACTCCAGCTAATGGAGCACAAAAGCCACTGATGCTTTGCAACTGACTTTAGTTACCGAGTGGCATGCTACACATACTGTAAGATTGGTAAGTATTTAAGAACCAGTCCAGTATTTGGTTGGGATGGCTTAGGTATCAAATTGTCAGGGAGTTACAGCCAAGCTAGAGCTGGGGCTGTATAAGTGTCCTCTTACTGTTTCTAAGTAACTGTGCTAGCTTGTCACACAGCCACCAGCTACAGTCAGAATGGTCATGTGGCCCTTACTTTGGCAATCAGATAAAGGATGATGCAACAGTTCACATGCTGAAACTGATGAGCTTGTGGTCCTCTTTTCTGGGCTCTGACAAAGCATGATGTGTCAGCAGCCAGCCTGGGATTCCAGCATCTAGCGACACCATAACCACAATATTTGCTTCTTGATTATAGGAGTGGAGGTTAGGCTTGTGATTTCAGATGCCTTGATAAAAGAACACATATAGCTCTGATCACCCATGTTCATCAATGAACTATAGCCAAGAATTACTTCTTTTTTTAGAAATCATGTAAGCAGATGTCCACGCACACATCAGTGCAGGTGCTCACAGAGGCCAGAAGAGGGTGTTTGACACTTGGGACCAGGAGTTCTGAACCAGACTTAAAGGTCATCATCTTAACTGCTGAGCCATCTCTTCAGCCCCTAAAAACTTTTAAAAGTCTAAGTGAGCATGGGTGTTTTTAATTGGAAAAGAAAATAGGCAGATAGATCATCTTTCAAAATGTCAAAGCTCCTTGCTGGAGCAGAGGCTCCCAGCAAGGGAGAGGCAGAGGCTGTGGTTTGGCTTAAGCCTGAAACTGAACACTCTGTGGTTGAAGACATCCCTAAATAGACAATTTCATTTTTGCTTCTTCCAGACCCAAGCATCTGAAGTCTGTTACACAGCTCCGGCCACAGTGATTAACTCTCCTCTCAGATACAGTTTTCGAAGCAAAATGCATTTAAGCTTCTCTCTAGGGGATTTATGTTCAAATCTTGTATCACTTTGGCACGCTCTCCTCAACTTCCCCAAGCTCTCTGGATTGTGCTCATTTTTTTCTCATCCCATTATATCTGTCAGACTCAACCCCATCACAAGCAGCTGTGACAGTCAGAAAAGAGGGAAAAAAACTTCAAGATTTCCAGTTTCAAAGCCCCAAGCGCTCAGGTTCTGTCTTCAGGAGCCAAGCAGCAGGGCAATCTGTGCTAAAGAACCAGCAATGTGGCCTGTAAGTGCAGACAGATGTCTAACTTTACAGCACAGTAAACACTTGGCAACACTGTTTCAGGTCTGCAGCGTGCCCAAGGAGCAGCAGAGGCCAATCCTTCGCAACAATGTATCACTTCACCAATGACCCTAACAAAAGCAGTTAGTTGCCCCCATATCACACAAATCCCAGAGGCACATGGAATGATTTCATGCATAATATAAACAGACATTTTGAAAATAAAATCAAATCACATAAAACCACAGTGAAGAAATGGCTGTAATTGGGGACTAACAATCTCCATTCCTGGTAATATTTTTTTTTAATGTATGACAACTCAAAAATGGCAACAGCAAGAATCAATAGTAACAACCTACTAAGAGTGTGGTTTCTCCAAAATATATACCTGATAGTTGCCTGAGAAAATATTATCAGATACAGTCAAAATGATGAGGATCCAGCCAACCTAAAAGGCAATTTATGTCCAGAATGGATGAGGGAGGGGCTCATCATTTGAAAACAGTTAGGAAAGGGGTCAGCTTGGCTTTGCTCCATGAATCAGACTACAGGCAAAAGACTGTGACATCAGCCCCTCTACCAAATACATCAGTGTAAGAGGCCAAAACGAGAAATGCATTAAGAAGCAAAAGTCTGAACTTAAAACACAATGTTGGGACAGCATTGCAAGCCTGAGACCAGACCCCTAGTACCCACTGTTGTGAGAGCTGCGGGTCTGCTTTCCGCCACCGGCTAGCTTATGCCCAGAAATAACAACAAACAAACTGTATTCTTTTAAACAATGCTTAACCCATTAACCCTAGCCCTTACAGGCTAATTCTCATATCCTGATCAACCCATCTCTAATAATCTGTGTAGCATCAGTCTTACCAGGAAAGATTCAGCACGTCTGACCTGGCAGCTTGCTTCATGGCATCTGCCTGGGAGAGGGGAGCATGGCCTCTGAGCTCACTTCCTCTTCCTCCCAGCATTCTGTTCTGTTTACTCCTCCCATCTATGTTTTAACCTATGAGGGCCAAGCAGTTTCTTTATTTTTCTTTATTATAATTAACCAATGACCTTCCTCCATCATTTCCCCTTTTTCTGTTTAAACAAAAAAAGGAAGGCTTTAACTTAACATAGCAAAATTATATATAACAAAACAGTTATCAAGCAAGAATTACAGTTACAATATTTATATCTATTTTATCTTTTATCATAACAAAGTAAAACAACTATAACTATCTATCTATTCTTCAACTGCATCAAAGACTCCAGAAGGATATAATATTACCTAAGCAAACAAGCAATCCAAAACTCTAGAAATGACAGAGACATCTCACTTCCTGGACAGTCACCTAAAGTTTCTCTGTACCATTGGGACATCAATCTTCAGCCTTCAGGCCCATAGTGTCTAGAGACGTTTCCATGAAGCGGGAAATTTCAAAGGCAGTTCAGTCACTATCTGCTGTGTCCTGCAGAACGTCTTGCAGACTCTTTCATGAATCAGGAACCCCGAAAGATCATCTCACCTTTAGGCAAGTTCAGCAGTCCTCTTTCTGCGGGTTCTCTGTGTCCAGTTCATGCAATAGTCCAGGCAAGAGCAGTTTCTTGCCCAAATGGCTATCAAACTCGATAAGGAGCCTCTTCGATGCCCATCTTCCTCTTGAAGTAGATTGGTGCTGCCAGGAGCAGACATGTCTCATTGTCATGAAAAACCCTAAGTTATTAAAACATTAAATAGCATATTCCGTAGTATTTGAAAGATATGAAGAATGCCTATCTAACTGAAATATATATCTATATATCTAGAAAATCTAACTAACATGACTATAAACTTGAATATTATTAATGATTATCCATTAATAACCTATATACTTACATTTTTAAATGAACTTGGGAACATGGGCGCAGTTTTTTCTCTCTAAACTGCTTCCTGCTGAATGGGGGCGTCGTTAATTAGGTCTTTCATGGTATAACCTGTGTGCTAGTCTCATTTCAGTTGGCAGTTGAGCAATGTAATTTTTTGAAGGTGTTCACAGCAACCCTTCAGGAGGACGTGGTCCATCATACCATATTGGGATAGAAACAATCCACAGAGTCTCACCGTCTGTGAAAACAAAATAAGAAACTCCTTTCCAAAGCATCATGTCCTTAGATCCAAATTTCAAAGTCAAGGCATTTTCAAAATATCTATGTTGGATTAGTTCAGCAGCATTTATAAACAAATATCTTTTAGCAGCTGTTGCTCCTTCCTCAGCATTCAAACAATTCAAAGAGAGCATAATAGCATACAGTATCAAAATTCTCTGTGTATTTTCCATCTTTGTGCACTTTATTTTAACCTCTATTTTGTTTATTTTTACTTTTATTTTTTGAGACGCCTTCTCTATACATCTTTGTCCTGGAATAACTGTAGACCAGGCTGTCCTTGAACTCTTAGAGATCCACCTGTCTCTGCCTCCCAGGCATTGAGATTAAAGGTGTATGCTACTACACCTTGAACTCACAGAGATCTGTTTGTCTCTGCCTTCTAGGCACTGGGATTAAAGGCGTGTGCTACCACACCTTGAAGTCACAGAGGTCAATCTCCCTCTGCCTCCCAAGTGTTGGGATTAAAGGTGTGTACTACCACACCCAATTACTTTCTTCCTTTTTTTGTTTTTTACTTTAAGAACTTTAACTTTTAGCCTGCATATATTTTATTATTATTATTATTATTATTATTATTATTATTATCATTATCATTATTATTATTATTTTGGTTTTCAAGACAGGGTTTCTCTGTGGTTCTGGAGCCTGTCCTGGAACTAGCTCTTGTACACCAGGCTGGTCTTGAACTCACAGAGATCTGCCTGTCTCTGCCTCCCGAGTGCTGGGATTAAAGGCGTGCGCCACCACCGCCTGGCCGGCCTCGAACTCCCAGAGATCTGCCTGGCTCTCTGGATATTATGGGCCTGAAGGCCAAGTGTATCTCGGACTCGGCACTGGGGCCCGAGTCACGAACTAAAAAAACAGCACCCTGGAGTGTGCTGTGTTAGCTAGCAGGCTACGTGCTTGAGTTGGGGGCAAAATAGCCCTACGTTGGATGCCAAAATGTAACGGCGTAAATGAATGCAGACAGATTGTAAAAATATATACAGCGGAGGCCAGGAAAGCAGAAGCAAGTGCTGCAAGCATGCTAGCCAGATTTATAGGTAAACATTAGCCCGAGGCGAACACGCCCCCTAAGGGGTGGGACTTATCCCTACAACCCACAGAAATACCTGGGTGGATTATGGCAGCCTTCCTGTAATTGGGAGGTAGAGCCAGGGCATCCCAGGGAAAGCTACACTAGGGGAACTGATGGGCTCCATGTTCAAGGAGGGGGGGGAGGGAAGAAAGGAGGAAGGGCGGCTCTGATCTCCACATACACACATATGTGAGCATGCACCCACTCACATATATGCATACACACAAGTGAACATGCATAACCACATACATATGAGTCTTGCACCGAGAGCCAGTTTATGGAGCAACACAGACGCAAACATCAAGAAGCCAGCCTGAGTTCACAGCAGGTTGAAGAAGGAAATGAGTATGGCTGAAACCATGAAGAAAGGGCCCACTGCCTACCTGACAAGGTGACGTTATGGGGCTCACGATCTTACTGTGGTCTGATCTTATCCCCACTCCTTGTCCCACTAGTCAGTAGGCTCTCATTGAAACGGGAACGCCACCCAACAGTGTCCTAGGAGCTGTGCCTGGCACACTGCGACACAGTGAAGGAGAAGTGTGTGGATGAGCATGAGTGGAAAAAACTCACTTCACAGTAGACTTCATTGGACACCGTGGGAAGGGTCAGCAGCTCCTCCTGTGACCTGTTGTGTAAGGGCCGGAGCTAGTGCATGTGTGTGCACATAGGTGGGTCTCTATGGGTGAGCGTGTGTGTCTGTGTGTGAGTATGATATAGTGTGTGTATAAGCTTGTGTGTTTGTATCTGTGTATCTCCCTGTCTCTGTCTCTATCTCTCTCCTTCTCTGTGGTAGTGTGTGAGCTTGTGTGCATATGTGTATGTGTGTGTGTGTGTGTTTGTACATGTTGTGTATTTCTATATGTGCTCTCTGTAAATATGTATGCCTATGTGTGTGTGTGAATGTTTCTACATGTGTCTCTCTGTTGTCTGTCTGTCTCTGTCTGTCTATCTGACTCTGTGTGTGTTTGTGCATGTGTGTGTGTGTGTGTGTGTGTGTGTGTGTGTGTTTGTGTGTGTGGCCCTGAACAACCTTGATGTAAATGCAATCCTTCCTGTGGTTCAAAAATTAGTGAATGTTACATCGTAGCTACACTTCCCATTCAGACAAAATTTAAACTGAAGTTGTGAAGCCTCCTTAAAAAGCCACCATCAACGTGAGAATGGTTAGTAAGTTAGGTTGTCTCTCTGACTGAGCAGTGGCTGAACATCCCGTGTTTCTGGTGTCAGTCTGCATTGAAGCACATGTTGGGAGTATTGGTGATGGAGACTTCTTCACAGAGGTCAGTACAGACCCAGACAGAAGCCCCTACAGACCAGAACTTAAGCCACAGCACATGGTGTTTCCAGAGGCCCCTTGAGAATATGGACCAGAAGGCATCGTCTCTGTCCTGCATCTTCACTGCAGTCACCACTGAAGATCTCCAACTTCACACACTGAGGAAGGGGCCCTGGTGAGCAACTTCAGTGGGAACCATGAAGACCCAGGGTCAACCCACCGCTTCACCTCTCTTCCATCCTCTGAACTCTTGGTCTGTTTTCTCTCTGGGCAATGAATGAGCCTCCAATCAGAAGTTTCCAGTAAGACCTTCAGGAAATAAAGACCAAGTCCCCTTCCCTTAAACAGAAACTTCTAGGGATGACCTGATAGCAGCTCCACCAGCCTCCCTACAGGTTCCCTGAGAAACTGCTCCAATCAGCTGCAGATTTGCTCCTCTTACTGCATTGCTGTAAACAAATACAGAGTTATTCTCAAACAGGGCTTTAAAAATTAATAACATGCTTAAGTAGAAGACTTACTGGTCTAACCATGTTTCCATGGCACACAGTAATAACGGGGAGAAGATAAGGGACGGCTGAATGTAAACCGTATTTAGTGCAACTCATACATTTGTGATGTATTCGTGAGCGATCTTAATATTTTGTCGAATCTGAAGCAAATAGACTTTCAGTCTGTATGTTAGACGCCTAATAATAATGTCATTACATTAGGGGCTAACAGGAACAATAAAGACCATTTATCTCCACCCTGAATACTAATATTTCCAGATATTTTGTGACATGAATTCCTGATAGTTTTTGTACCCCCACCTCACTTATCTCTACTGTCCATCCTTATGAAAACATGGAAATATTATGAGCAAAATCTTGATCCAGTCTACCATAAATAATCTGTGAGAAGTCTAGACTTGTTAGCAGATCATGGTCCCCAGAGGAACTGAGGTCAGCTAGGAAGGTTGAACCTTTCCCAGGTAGGTGGTCATATAAGAACCACACGATGCTGTAACTGACCCACTAGGGGACATGAATCCCTTAATGTGGACTTGAGCTCCTGGAGAAAGGAACTTTATGGAAGTTATGGTGGTTTGTGATCAATAAAGTTTAGCCATGGGTTGGTAGAGGGAGGTGTCAAGTAGCCATAAAAGCAATTCCTAAATTAGTTTTCCATAATTGAAAAAATGAAAGTTGCCTATAGCATGTTTGGTATTTAGTGTAATGTCTTAATATTGTGTGTGGGGTTTGTTAATTTCCCACAGGGTCCTGCAGGGAAGTGTGGCCTTTTTCAGCTTTGTGGTAAGAAACTGAACCTTTATAGAAAGAGTATGCCTTGACTCTACCTTAAGTATGTACAATATTTTGTAATGTTCTCACTACCAATTTGTGAGTGTGGTCATGGGTGGCTTTGTGTCTCCTCACCTTAATGGAAAGTTTAGCTGATGCTTAACATTATCTCATGTCTGAGGACCATCCGAGGGAACTCAGATACAGGACAGTATGGTCTTTTCATTTCCTATGTTGTGAGTGGCATGCACAGACAACACAATGTTAAAACAGTATCTTCCTCAGTGTGTGTGATGTTTATGCACATGTGTATACATGTGTTCCTGTGTGTATTCATGCTTGTTTATGTGTGTGTCTATTGCCATGAAAAGGCACCATTACTAAAAGCAACTGGGGAGGAAAGAGTTGATTACAGCTCACAACCCCTGGGGCATACCCCATCACCGAGGGAAGTCAGGGCAGGGACTGAAGCAGAGGCCGTGTTTCCCATTGCTTCCCCAGCCTGCTTTCTTGTATAACTCAGAACTGTCTGTCTGGGGTGGTTCTGCTCACATTGGGCCTAGCACTCCCAAATGGACCGTCAATCAAAATATGCCACCCAGAGTTGCCTACAGGATGATCTTACAGATGCATTTTCTCAGCTCAGATTCCCTTTTATCAGATAAGTCTAGCATGTGTTAAGTTAACAAAACAATAAAAACCGTGTACATGTGTATGCATGTGTGTATATGCATGCAAGCGTGTGTATGTGTATAATGTGTGTACATGTACGTGTGTATATGTATGTGCGCATACGTGTGTATGTGGGTATATATACCTATATGTGCCTGTGAATGTCTACATATGAGTGCATCTGTATGTATGTGTGTGCGTGTATGTGAGTGTGTGTGTGTATGTGTGTGCTCCTGGCAAATGAAAGGATCTTATTTACGCTAGAGTCAGCCATCAGTTTGTAAGGCAGCTAGGCTAGGCAGGGGTTTACTGTAAAGCCAGGCTGGCCTTTAACTAGTGACTCTTCTGCCTTCCTTCAACTTTCACTAATTTAACAACTTAGTGAGGCACACGCTGTCGGGTGGCCCTGCAGGGGCCAGGACAAAATTGTGCAGCCGTACAGCGGTGCTAGGCCCTGTCGCCTTGAGCCCTGTGCAGCATCCGCTTCCCATTAGCAGTGATGTGGTTCAAAACATTTTTAGAATGTGTAGTTTAGCGTTGACTCAAGTCCTCCGCACATCCGCAGGAATGAGAGTAAACAAGCCTGGAGCCGCACCGAGCCAGATCCGTACAGGGAGCAGAGTAATCTCCGTTTATTTATCCGATGCCTGGAAATCCACTCTTGTTTTCTGTGTGTTGTTTGTTTCAGTGCGGTGGGTTAGTCCTTGCTGTTGCTGGAGTTTAACCGACAAAGCAGATGGGACTCGAGGAGATTAAGTGACACGAGAAACCTCGGCAGTTTGTAAACTCCTCTGCAGAAATACATCTTGATTTTTGGCAATAGTAAAAACTGTTCAGAGCCAAGTTTGATGATTGATGTGGTCACCAAACCTTGGAATTTTGTAAACTCCTTTTTTAAACTTGCTTGTACGTTAAAATGTCACATGCCCACAGGCTGGTTCTGCTCTCTGTCCTACAGCCACACAAACTGCAGACAAGTGAGACAAATTCTCTACCCAGGCATCTCTCCATCTTTGTATCTCCCAGGAACTCTGAAGACCTCCAACACAGACCACAGCCACACCAACATGGCTGCCACTGAGTTAGTTTGTCTGGTCTGCACTGAACCTTTTTGGATGTAGTTCTGCATCCTGTCTTCCTCTTAAGCCCTCCAGTGTAACCCCTCTCTTCCAACCTTGTTTGTTTTAGCTTGTTTCTGAGACTAGTGTGATTTCTCACAAGTTTTCTGGATCAGAATACACTATGATCTCCACTCCTCCTAAAGTGCCAAGAGATACAGTACAGAGGAGGGGATGGTGTTCGGGTAGGGAAAGATAGAGCACAGTGACATAAAAGATCAAAGGGAACTGGAGAGGCTGACTTCAGATGAGCTCCATACCAGGAATTTCCATAGATTATTTTTTTTTTAGCTTCTGGTCAGATAGATAAATGATAGATGATAGATGGTATATAGGTGATAGATAGATGATTAATAGATAGATGATTGATATTATAGATAAAGTAGGTTAAATAAATAGGTGATGATGATGATATGTAGATAGATACATAGATGGTAAGTGGATGAATTGATGATAGATAGATGATGATAGATAGATAGATAGATGATAGATAGATAGATAGATAGATAGATGATAGATAGATAGATAGATAGATAGATAGATAGATAG
>NC_022021.1:50659140-50661793 GCF_000317375.1 Microtus ochrogaster
GATGATAGATAGATAGATAGATAGATAGATGATAGATAGATAGATAGATAGATAGATAGATAGATAGATAGATAGATAGATAGATAGATATAGATGACAAACAGACGATAGATGATTAACTATGTGGAGACTTATTATGAAGATTAGACTGTTTATGAAGATGTAGCTCCTACAGCACACTCTCCATAAGTTGAAAACTATGTGAGACTTAGTACAAGTCCAAAGGCCTAAGAAATTGGAGTCATGAAGTTCAGGAGCTTAGATTTTGTCAGCTTCAGCAAAGACACAATGACCCCTATACCCACTTCAGACACACATGAAAATAATAATTTTTGTATAAATATATGTATAAATCATCAAACAATGTAAAATGCTGAATGGGGCACTTAATAAAGCTGTGGGGTCTTCAAACACTGGGTGTCTGACAGTTCTCAGGTAATGCTGTGTCTGAGGCACTGGGCACATGCTGGACAACCAACTACCTAATGACAAATGAACCTGTGTGTGTGGGGGGGGGACTTCTGACTCTACTGGAAGCATCCACTGAAACAGTGAGCAAGGGCTTCAGCCAAAGGTGGTAGGTTACACATTTGAAGTCTGTGTGTGCTACTGATGCTGTTGTGGTTCTGTGAGTTTCTTGGTTACCCACGAGAAATGACTCTCTGATGAGAAGAGGCAGATTGTTACACCTAAGTGCTTTATGTTAGGCCTTACAGAGCAGGTCTAATAAGAAATAAATGGTCACAGTTTTTGTCTACCAGAATACCCAAGGCTCTGCTGTTGTGAGGAAGGGAGCTGCTTGCTCTTCCCAGTCTCCCAGCTAGCTTAGACCCAATATAATCACACAAAACTATATTATTTAAATCACTGCTTGGCCTATGAGCTCTAGCTTCTTATTGTCTAACTCTTACATATTAGTTTAACCCATCTCCCTTAATCTGCACATCACCACGAGGTCATGGAGTACCAGCAAAGTTTCAGCACATCTGTCTCTGGTGGTGACTCCATGACCTCTCTCTCTGGCTCTGCCTTTCTTCCTCCCAGCATTCAGCTTAGTTTTCCCCACCTACCTAACTTCTGCCCTGCTATAGGTCCAAAGCAGTTTCTTTATTCATTAATGGTATCACAGCATAAAGAGGGGAATCCCACATCACCCTGCTCTCTGTAGGGTGGAGTGTGGATGAGTTAGCAGAATACCCTATTGAGGCATTGTAAGGATGGGCAGAAGTCTTCCTTTTAATGGGAACTTTCATTAAAATGTTCTTTAAGGGAAAAGAGACATTTTAGTGCTTGAAAAGTTACAGGCCATCTCTACCTCTTCAAACTCACTAATTACATTGTGAGTACATCAAAGTGCAATAATAAGATTGACTGAGTGCTGGCTTCCCCATTTTAGAATTCTCCTTACCCTGTTTAGAAGGGGTCTGCATGGGCACAACCCACCATTTTCTGGCTAAACGAGGCTAGTTCACTGTCTGGATGCCTTCATTGAGGTTTCTCTCTTTATGTGTGCCTCATACCTCCCTCCTGTTCTGAGAGCAAAAGTGAAGTCTACTGCATGCTATAAATATGTAACACAAAAGCTGTGCTGGATAGCTGCGAGTATTTCAGGCTTAATGGTAGCTCTCTAGATGGGAGGAACTTTGCAGATACTAGACAGGGCAGTGGTCTCAGACACCCTGATCAGTCAGAGTGCTGCAAATGGAGTATTTCGGCATTTTACACAATCTGAACACATCCAAGACTAACCCACACTTAGAACCTGTGAGGAAGCCCTTCACTTGAGGCTGCTTAGAGAATCACAAAGGAAGAAAGTGAGAAATAGAGGCCCACCAAAGAGACTTGCAGACACCCTGCACCCTCCAAGTACAAAAAGATGCTGCCAGAAACTAATCTTACTGTACTTTTCAAATCAGAAAACAAAAGCAGCATAGTTAAACACAGTGACCTTGAAGAGCAGAAATTCACCTTCAAAAGCTGTGTCTGCTATCTGCTTCTAGATGAGTTACCAACACAGATCCCAGAAGTGCAAGCCGAGTGATGAAGTTTAACTGAACACTAAATAGTTAATGAGTTGGGTTTGTGGACATCATTGCTCCCGCTCCAAGATTATGATTTGTTCCACAAAGTGTGGACTAGGAGTTTCCTCTGCAAACTCAAGATTTAGTAAACCCTCAGCCTCTGCATGCAGGCTTAATGACGCAGATAATTTAATGTTTGCCCAAAGGCACTGATAGCAACAATAAATACGTTCTGACTATTCAGGTCACTAGGAAGGTTTTATATACTTGATGAAACCCGGTTTTAAGTTTTCGGGATATAATGGGCTCTGAATTCTTTCCTTTTACATTAATTGCAATTCCATCTTTAAGGTATGATCAATTATATTCACTGTAAAGCCCTAAACTGCATAGAAAACATAGCAGAAAAATGAGAGGTCAGTTTAATGAGTAGAAAGACACTTGGTAACTAGATGATGCATAGATGACTGCCTGATGATTAAGAATAGATGATAATGATAGGTGATAGAAAGATGGATAGACAGACAGACAGAAAGTAGATAGATGATAGATAGATGATAGATAGATAGATAGATAGATAGATGATAGATAGATAGATAGATAGATAGATAGACAGACAGACAGACAGATGA
>NC_022021.1:50661893-50666680 GCF_000317375.1 Microtus ochrogaster
AGAGAGAGAGAGAGAGAGAGAGAGAGAGGTAATTGTGTTGATTTTTCTCAATTTGACACAAACTTAGGAATATCTAGGAAGAAGAAATTTTAATTGGTAAAATGCCTGGAGAAGATTAGCCTTTAGGAAAGCCCATGGGACACTATATTGATTAATGATTTGTGGAATCCACCATGGTTAGCTTCACCCCTGGACAGAGATGGTCCTGGTGTACCTGGTGTACAGAAAGCAAATTAGGCAAACTACTGCGAATACACCAGTAAACCCACATCATCCCGTGGCTTCTGCTCCAGCTCCTGCCTCTACCTCTTGCCGTGGTTACTCAGCAGTGGTGCATAACCTGAGAGTTTCAGTTGAATGCATCCCTTCCTCCCCAAGTTGCTTTGGGGGAGGGCTTTATTTACGTCTCAAATCTTCAATTCTAAAGCCCCAGTCAGAACAGACTGATGCTGAGTTTTTCTCCAAGCCTCTGCAGATATCTCCCACCAACAGCGAATATGGATAGTCCCTTCGATTCTGCAGGTGGAGATATTACCACTAGAATGTCCTAATTGACAAGCTATGCTCACTTCTATTTTCCAAAGTTAGTTCTGCAAATTATTGAGCAATTCAGAAACACGCTAGCATGTCATAGAAAATTATCACAGGTCTCCTTATTGAGAATACTCTTCTGTGTGTGATGCAACCCACAATTTCAAATTCCAGTGGGTAGCAAGTAAATGTTGTGAGCATGTGACCAGTGGAAAGGCCAAGACAATCAGGATTTGAAAAAATGCTTCTAAACACAGTGCCAGTGACATGTTTTCCTACCACAGACAAAGGTTGTATTTGTACATGATGGGATATGTGAGTTCTTGCTCATTTCTTAGAATTCCTATGTCTCACCCCATGGGTGTAAAGCTGGACCACAAGCCCTGTGGAGACTTGGTCATTAGAGGATGGTTCAGTAGCATGGGAGCATTTTAATCTCCCCTGTAATTTACGGAAGATAAAGATATAGGGTGAATGGTAAACTTTAGCAATGCAGACAGTGAGGCTGGACTGCGCCTTCAGTCTGTGGGGTGGAAGTGGATGCTTCATGTCTGTCACAGACTCCAGGGGCTCACACAAGAAAGCAGAGAGGGCTGAACTCTTTGCTAACTGGAACCATGAGCATAGAAGAGAAAGGGATGGAGAAGAAAGAAACAGAAAGGGGGAAATGGAGAAAGAGATGGGTGGAGATGTGATATGGGATCTGTATGCTGTGAATACCATTGGTTAATAAAAAAAAAACCACTTTGGGCAGAGCTATAGGGGAACAGAGCTAGGTGGGATAAACTTAATTGATTGCTGGGAGGAAGAGGGCAGAGTCAGAGAGAAGCCATGGAGCTGCCACCAGAGACAGACATGCCAAAACTTTGCCTGTAAACCACAGCCATGATACACAAATTCATGGAGTCGGGTTAGTTTAGGACATAAGAGTCAGCCAGAAATACACTTAAGCTATTGGCCAAACAGTATTGCAAATAATATAGTTTCTGTGTGTTTATTTTGGGTCTGAGCAGCTGGGGACAAACAAACTATCTCCTACAACAGAGGCAAAGAAGTGGAGAGGAAGGGATAAGAAAAGAAAGCAAGACTGTGATGAACAGGAGCTGCCCAGGTTAGTCTATGTTCTTTCTCTAGAAACCAAGGGCAACATGACCAAATAGGAGAGGTGGATATAGATTTGAGAACATTATAAAACAACAGGAAAAAACAAAACACTTTTAAAATCAGAGCCTGGTGATGCTGTAAAACAACCCCACACCAGTTCAGAATTAGAATAATAAAAGAGTTTTTATTTAAAGGGAAAACTTACAGATCACCGTCTTAAATAGTCCTCTGAGCACAAACAGGAACAGTCTAGCAGCTGGAATGGGAACCTGAAGCAAGAGAGAGTGCATGGTTTCCATTGCTTTTTAAACTATAAGAGACCGTGCCAAGTGGGCTTGTATCTTAAAGGCTATTGGCTGAAGGAGCAGAATGTGCTCCCACAGCAGCCTGGTGTGTTGATATTTTGTTTGTGCTTTAACAAACAAAGCTTGCCTGAAGATCAGAGTGTAGAGTTAAGCCAGTAGTTAGCCATAAGGTCAGGTAGCAGTGGCTCACACCTTTAAACCCAGCACTTGGGAAGCAGAGGGAGATGGACCTACATGAGTTCAAACCACCCTGGGCCACACAAGATTGATTCGGACTAAAAGAGAAACACAGTCAGGTGGCAATGGCTCACACCTCTAATCCCAGTACATGGGAGTCACCTGCCTTTAATTCCAGCACTACAGAGGTGGGGACAGAATGGCTGGGCAGAAAGAGGAATATAAGGCAGGATAAGATAGGAGCTCAGGATTCAGTCTGAGGACTTGTAGAGACAGGATACCCCTTTCAGTCTGAACCTATCAGTGGTAAGAACTCTAAAGGCTGCTGTTCTGCTTCTCTGATCTTTCAAGTTTCACCACTAGTATCTGATTCCAGATTTTAATTATTAAAACCAATTAGGATTCACACTACAGCGTAGGAGCTCTCCTTGAGCACTGTGACCCTGGCTTGCATTCAAGAACATCCCATCACTGAAATCAAGGCCTGACAAAAGAGGGGTTCACCCACAAGTCACATCACCAAGAAGACTGGTATGACAAGGAAATTGAAGAAGACACCAGAAAGTGGAAAGGTCTCCCACGCTCTTGGAATCTTAAAAATGGCAATCTTACAATAGCAATCTAAAGATTCATTGCAATGCCCATCAAAATCCCCGCAAAATTCTTCGCAGAACTCAGAAGAATAGTACTCAACTTCATATGGAAAAGCAAAAAACCCAGGACAGCCAAAACAGTCCTGTACAATAAAAGAACTTCTGGAGACACCACAATCTCTGACTTCAAACTCGACTACAGAGCTACAGTACTGAGAACAGTCTGATATTGGCATAAGAACAGATGGAAGGACCAATGGAACCAAATCACAGGCCCGAATATTAATCCATATACCTTTGAACACCTGATTTTTGATAAAGAAGCAAAAAGTATCAAATGGAAAAAAAAAGAATATTTAGCAAATCGTGCTTACATAACTGGATATCAACATGTAGAAGAATGAAAATAGATCCATATCTATTACCATGCACAAAACTCAAGTCCAAGCTGATCAAAGACCTCAACATAAAGCCAGGCTAACTGAACCTCATAGAAGAGAAAGTGGGAAGTACACTTGAATGCATTAGCACAGGAGACCAGTTTCTAAATATAACCCCAGTAACACAGACACCCAGAGAAACAATTAATAACTGGGACCTCCTGAAACTGAAAAGCTTCTGTAAAGCAAAAGACACTGTCAACAAGACAAAACGACAACCTACAGAAAGGAAAAACATCTTCACCAACCCCACATCAGACAGAAATCTAATCTCCAAAACATAAAAGAAGAAATGAACCAATAATAAAAAATGGAGTGCAGACCTAAACAGAGAACTCTAAACAGAGGAATCTAAAGTGGATGAAAGACACTTAAGGAAATGCCCAACATCTTTAGTCATCAGAGAAATGCAAATCAAAACAACTCTGAGATTCCATCTTACAATTGTAAGAATAACCAAGATCAAAAACACTGATGGCATCTTATGCTGGAGAGGATGTGGGATAAAGGGAACACTCTTGCATTGCTGGTGGTAGTGCAAGCTGGTACAGCCCCTTTGGATATCAGTATGTCAATTTCTCAGAAACTTAGGAAACAGCCTTCCTCAAGACCTAGTAATACCACTCTTGGGTATATATACAAAAGATGCTCAATCGTGCCACAAGGACATGCACTCAACTATGTTCATAGCAGCATTGTTTGTCATAGCCAGAACCTGGAAATGACTTAAATGCTCCTCAACTGAAGAACGGATGAGGAAAATGTGGTACATTTACACAATGGTGTACTACACAGCAGAAAAATATAACGACATCTTGAATTTTGCAGGAAAATGGATGGAGCTAGAAAACATCGTTTTGAGTGAGGTAACCCAGACCCAGAAAGACAATTATCATATGTACTCACTCATAATATAGAGCAAAGGAAACTAGCCTACAAATCACTGTCCCAGAGAACCTAGACAACAATGAGGACCCTAAGACAGACATACAAGGATCTAATCTACTTGGGAAGTAGAAAAAGACAAGATATCCTGAGTGAATTGGGAGCATGGGGACCATGGGAAAAGGTTGAAGGGGAAGTGAGAGGCTGGAAGGGGAGCAAAGGAAAACGTCGAGCTCAATAAAAATCAAGAAAAAAAAAGAAAAAAGGAAACTTTATAATATATAAAAGACCCCTTGGATACCAGAGCTGAAGGCTCTGCAATGACAGCCAGGGTGGTCAATACGAAGAGCTATTTGGGCTGCTGAGGATTTAAAATGCACCTGAAAAATAGCTTGAAGTGGATACTAAGGCACACACATCCCTCTAGCCTCAGAGATGCCTCTGTTTACAATTCATATATATATGGATGGATGTCTCCTCCTGTGAGATAGATGCTGGTATTGTGCTCATCAGAAGAGAAACCAAAGGCACAAGTTAGTATTGTCTATATTGCAGACAGCAGACGGCAGAATCTGAATTCTTAGCCTTGGGTGCAGAGGAGGCTACAAAACAGACACAGGTATAGTACAAAATCAGCTTAAGAAAATATAAAAAAAAAAGAGGGCTGGAGAGATGGCTCAGAGGTTAAGAGCATTGCCTGCTCTTCCAAAGGTCCTGAGTTCAATTCCCAGCAACCACATGGTGGCTCACAA
>NC_022021.1:50668120-50682051 GCF_000317375.1 Microtus ochrogaster
TGGGGGAATGGGATGGTTGGGATAATGGAAGGATGAATATGGAGCAGGGAAGTATATATCTTAATTAAGGGAGCCATTTTAGGGTTGGCAAGAGCCTTGACTCTAGAGGGGTTCCCAGGTGTCCAGAGAGACGTCCCCAACGAGGTCCTTGGGTAGCTGAGGAGAGAGAGCCTGAAATGGCCTGACCCTATAGCCATTCTCTCTCTCTCTCTCTCTCTCTCTCTCTCTCTCTCTCTCTCTCTCTCTCCCTTTCTCTCTCTTACACACATATACACACACGCACACACACACACACACTCATGTGCAAACAACTTCCCAAAAAGCATATGAACTAACACTGGAAATAACATAAATGTGCTCCCAATACAGGAGGTATTTTTAACTATATTATTACTTATGTTCAAAGGGTGGAATATTCTTTATGAATAAAGCACAAATAACTAAAACTATGAGTGAATCTCAACATAGTTGTTTTAAATAACAGAAGCGGACTGAAGAGACCCGGTGGTGTGTAATTTGTTTTATTAGAAATGTAAGAAAAAGCAAAGATAGCCACAGAAGTCTGACTGCTCCCATCCCAGGGGAAGTGGGAGATTGACTAGAAAGGACACAGGGCCTCTAGGGAAATATCAACATTGAGAATGATACTAGGGGAGACAGTTACCAAGGTGTGCACACCTGTCAAGGCTCATCAAGCCAAAGACTCAGATGTCTGCATTTTATTGTAACTTAATTCTGCTTCAACTCAGGAAGATCAAGAGACATCATTGAACATAATTATAAGTTTCCAGTTTTAGAGAGCCACCGAAACAATAAAAATAAATTGTAGAATTTTAACCTGTAATTTAAACCTCATGTACACAGTCAAAAGTCGAGAGCAGTAAATAAGTGCACTAAACTGGGAACACAGAAATAAATCATAATATAAAAATAATTACAATAAACAAATAAAGGCACATTAAACTCAGCAATAGAAAGACCAAAAATTCCAAAGTGGATTTAAGAAAACATCCATCATTCTCGCTCATAAGAACAAGAACGGAAGGTCAGAAAGTGCACACCACAGGAATATTGTCCGATTGGCAGCAGAAGTGACAGCTTTAATATCTGACTAAATATCAGGACAAAGGCATCTTTAAGGGAAATGAAACATTACAATCGTAAAAATGGAATATAAATGGTTTGAACAAACGTGTGCTAAATGACAGCTCTAGGAATTTATAAAGCAAGGGCCAGCCTGAAGAAATAAACCAGTAATGAATCAGCAAAATACCAGTCAACAGGTGAAGGGGAAGAAAAAGTGGCCCATGGGACGATCACTCAACCATCGAGAAGAAGAGAACGGTGTCATCTGCAGGAAAATGGATAGAGATGGAAGTCATCATGTTTAGTGAAATAAAGCAGACTCCAAAAAACAAAAGTCACATGTTTTCTCTCATATGCAGATAAAGGGCAGGAAGGTGTAAGGGAGATCACTGTGAAGGAAAAGGAACCAGCTGGGAAGGGGAGAGAGCGTGTGGAGAACAGGCAATGAGTGTAAACCACCCCCTGCGTGTGTGGAAATGTCTTAGCTGAACTCAGCTACTCATGAGAAGCTCAGCCCACACCAACACAGCTGAGGAGGGCATCCCTGATGGCGATGTACAAGGGAGCTGCAGATAATGTCGGGAGAAAGGAGGGCCTGGCTGCAGAATTGCCCTGGTGCTGTCTTCAATGACTTAACCTCTCCTCTTCCTCAGTCCTGAACACTGTATAAAATACATAAGGAAACAGGTAAACAACAGAAGGTGGAGCACAGTGTGTGAGATTTTAACCCACTCACTCACATCAAAATCAGGAACACAAGCAGGGTCGGGGCTTTGCAAATGCCCCAACATGGGTGATGACTGGGGACAAGGTCTAGCAGGATGTGTACTCCTAGACTCTCGGTGCCCATTTACCTCCACCGTGGCTTACGTATCATGTTCAAAACTTTCAGAGCAGCCGGGCGGTGGTGGCGCACGCCTTTAATCCCAGCACTCGGGAGGCAGAGGCAGGCGGATCTCTGTGGGTTGAGACCAGCCTGGTCTACAAGAGCTAGTTCCAGGACAGGCTCCAAAACCACAGGGAAACCCTGTCTCGAAAAACAAAAAACAAACAAACAAACAAACAAAAAAATCTTTCAGAGCAGTGTGCTATTGGTAAGTCAGAAGACCACAGGGTCATCTTACTGAATTTCAGAAAGTTGTTTGTGACAGAATGAAAACGTTTAAAGCAAACTTAGCACAGAAGGTGCTGGCAGCACCATGTTTGTTTCTTGGTGTTTTCTGAAGGTGGGACTCAGGGCCCTGTGGGTACACAGCCAAGCACTGTAGTCCAAAGCATTGCCCACAGTCCAAGAGCCATTACCTTTTAATATAACAGGGAGAGTTATAGATATTCACAATAAATGAAGCCAAAAAGTAATCCTCAATAAATATTTAAAACAATGTTATAAAAGGATGTTTTCTAACTACGACAGATACGACTAGAAATTAATAAAAATGTGTAACTGAAAAACTCTCTTACTTCTGGGATCTCAGCAACATATATTTAGCTAAAAAGGAAATTGTGAAATACTTGGAAATAAATGACATAAAACTCATTTTAAAATGTGTGGGAAACATCTACAATGGTATGTAAAGTAAAATTTATATGTTATAATACATTTTCATGAGACAAGAAAAATTGAAAACAAATGAGCTAATTGAAGGAAAATATGTCGAATTTATTGCATTAAAATAAGGATTGGTCCTAATGAAAAACACATGGGGAAAGTCAGCAACAGATAGAGCAAGAGGATATATTCACAATATCTAAAACCAACAGGGGACTGTGTTTATCTAGAAAATGCGAGAAATGTCCATAAATCAGAAATTTGAAAAATACAACAGATAGTCGAGGCAAAAGATTAAAGGAGAGGGAACTTGGGCCACGGAGCAAGGAAGGATGCCTGACATCACTAGCAACTAGAAATTAAAGATAAAACAAGATGCGCCTACAGCCACAGGAATCAACGGACCAGAGTGACCAGTGTGAGCACACTGGGGGACATGGAAAGGGTGTGATCCAGGTCAGCGTGCAGACAGTGTGAAGAACAACAGACGATACTGGGCTAAATTTGCCAAGGCTTGGGGGAGGGGCCATGGGGGATGGGAAGTTATGTATCAAAGGGCACAACGAGTCTGTCAAGAAAAAGAAACTGTGTTTAGCTCTATGGTCAGCACTATGGTTGTAACAAAAAACAAGGGGTAGATACTTCACAGTTGGTTAAGGGGAAAATTGAAAGTGTTCTCACCACAAAAACTTGACAGCCTTAGAGGTGACAGATAGACTCATTTGCTAGCTTTAAACAGGCGGCACCGTGTGTATGAATGTTTGCCTGTGTGTGTGTGTGTGTGTGTGTGTGTGTGCGTGTGTGTGTGTTTGTTCACCTTCACATATGGGTGTGGCGCGAGAAGGCATTTGTCTCTGTGTGTGAGTTTTTTTGCGCGTATGTGTGAACATGCGTATGATTATGTATAAGTATGTGAGCTTTGTGATTATGCCTTATTTTATTTCAAAAGAAAGCCATGCAATTATACTTTGTCAACTTACAATAAAAGCAAATGGTATAAATATCAATTGAAAGTGTACATAGCTTTGCTGGTCTTCCATACTCCGTCCCACAATCAGTGCAAGAATTTGGGGAGCCTACTCTGAAAGCCCACGGTGAGAAGAAAGCTCTCCATGAGGTAAAAAGATCCAAGAATGGGGGTGAATGTGATCAAAACACATCATGCACTTATATAAAAATGTCACAATGAAAACTATTATTACGTATCATTAACATATTCTAATGAACATGTTTGAAGAGCCTGTAGAAATGTCTTACAATGATGACTATCTGCATCTGCTTGGCTGGCTCCATCCTGGCTCCATTTGCATTGCCTGACCAAGTGTACCATGATAGTGGCAGCAAAGGGGAGGGGGAGAGGAAGACAACCTGCCCTTGGTACCAACTTGAACTCGAACTTTTCCTTGGCAGAGTCATTTCCTTCCCAGTATTTACCCCCTTCCTGATTTGGCAGATGAGGAACACATTAGGGAGCAGGGCTGGTAAAACTAATAATTTGTTTGTGCAGATATTTTTTCTACAACAGCACCCTGGGAAAACATCTCCAAAGTTAAATAGCGTAACAGCAACAACAGCCCATTTATTACTTCTGCCACTCACACATCAACCACCAACCACTCTGTTTACAAGGCACCATTACAGCCAAAAGGCAGGTGGGCACGATGCCAGGAAACTGCAGACTGGCACCCTGTGGCTGCTGGCATCCCTCCCTCCAGGGAATGTGGCTGGTGTGGGTGGACATCTCATGAATCTTGCTTGGTGGCTCAGCCAAAAGGAACACCACTCACTGCACTACAGGGACACGAGCATTCCTAGAGTAGCACGGTAGGTCTTGGAGGTCTCCCTGGAAGACTGTCAGAGATGGCCTGTCTCTAACTAGGGGGGAAAAAAAAGACCCTGAAGCTGGATACTTCATAGACTCCTGTGAGCCTGGAAGAGTAGTGTGCTCTGGGCACAGAAAGGGGAATGGGAGCAGAGACCATGCTACCATGGTCTTCACCATCCTCTGACCTTCAGGATGACTTCAGTCTTGAGACTTCTCAGAAGTGTGTATTCCAAGACAATGAAAGAAATTTAGTCATGAAGATCAAAATGGGGTCACTTGTGCCAATGTTAATGAGTATGAAAGGAAATTAATTGGAGGAGGTGAGGGTTGAAGGGGTCAGACGCATGATAACCTAACAACCCCAACAATGGTAGCCATCACCGAAGACTCCACCAAAGTCACAGACTGTCAGAACAGGGACTACAACCCCACAAGAGGTTCCTATGAGGAGAGGCACCCGAAAACTTTTGATATAGCATTACTCTCCCCTTCTGCATTTATTAGAACCATAGATTCTTCTCGTTTCAGTGTCTGAGTAGCACGTCTCGTCTCTGTCTTTGAAACCAGCTCCTCTCCTCAATCTCTCCGAATATGCCCAGAACTCATTACAGCACATGTAAGTTCAGGGAATGCTCTACATGGCCCACATAAGTTCTGCAGACGGCAGTACTCTGACTTTTAAATTTCTATTCATTTATATTGACAGCCCCCGCACAAAAAAATCAGTGCATGGTGTCTGTGAAGCTAACTGTGCAAACATAGAGACCGCATCCTGGGAGTGGGGTCAGGGCCAAGAGCTCCCCTGAAATGTTCCAGACAGGGTGGGAGGGAAGGGACTCTTTGCCAGCAGACAAGTCCTGCACGGGAACTACTCCAGACTAATAACTCAGTGAGAATCTGGATGTGTCCCTGGGGGACCCAGGAGCTGCTGGGGGCAGTGAAAGAGAGAAGGCCTTCTAACTCTGAGGAATGTGTCCCAGTGATGCTATGCACTTTCACTAGAACTGTGGATTGTAGAGATGAGGAACTACAAGGTCATGAGGACAGAACCACAGTTGCCCAACCTCTTTTCTAACTTTTTTCCACTAGCTGCAATAAAACTCCCTCCCAAGAGATCACCGCTTATAGAGCCCGGCTCTACATGGAGTAACATTTCAATTAATAAAAATGTTAAGGGGGTAGGCTGTCCAATGACTCTATTAATTAGTCAGTGCAGGATCCAGCTGGAATTATTTTCCCTCATCCGATGGGAAACTTTTCTAGAACATTTTAATTTTCTGGCTGCACCAGACTGTGAAGAGCCTAACAGGGTAATAGGGGATGTTTGCCATTTATCCATCTAAAGCAGTTGGGTGTTGTCCAGGTGCTCTGAGTAGATACTGAAGACACAAGAACTCAGCATGAGCCTCTTGGCAGCCCATCTGTTTTGCTTTTTAACCTTGATTGGGTGAGTACAAGAATCCAGGTCGTGGATGGTTGTAATAGGACCACCAAGCTCCAAGCCAGCCATTCCCTGGTACTCTGTGTCTGTTACATTTCTTCTGATTATTCCTTTTCTTTCCTGGGATTCTCCTCAGTTTTCTTTCTTCCCCTTTATTGTTCATCAACTCAGTTCCCCTTATTTTTCTTTCTTCTCCTGCTTATCTAAGATTTCTTGTGTTTCTAAAAAAAATATTTAATCATAGAAAACATAAAAACGCAGCTACAAAATGGGAAAAGATTTTTACAAAGTACATATTCAGTAGAGGGTTAATATCTAAAATATGCAAAGAACTAAAAAATCTGAACATCAAGAAAACAGAATATTCCAATTTGAAAATTGGGGGTGGTGGTGGTCACAGCTAAACCATTCTCAAAGATGAAACACAAATGGCTGAGAAACACTTAAAGAACAGTTCAACATACTTAGTTATTGGGAAAATGCAAATCAAAACTAGACTGAGATTTCATCTTATACCAACCAGAATGGCTGAAATCATGAAAAACAAATGACAACTCAGGTTAGCAAGGATGCATTCATCCATTGTGGGCGGGACTGCAAACTTGTACAATCACTATGGAAATCATTGTGCAGTTCCTTTGGGAGCTGGGAATAGATCTACCTCAAGATCCAGCTAGCCCACTCTTGGACATATACCGAAAGGACTCCACATAGTAATACACAGAGAGAACTGCTCAGCCATGTTCACTGCTGATCTACACATAAAAAGGAAGAAATTGGAAACAGTCTAGATGTCCGTCAATGGGTGAACGGATAAGGAAAATATGGTATATTTACTCCATTAAATATTATCTAGCTGTTAAGAAATTAAATCATAGTCAGGCAGTGGTGGCAAATGCTTTTGAACACAGCACTTGGGAGACAGAGGCAGGAGGATCTCAGTGAGTTTGAGGCCAGCCTGGTCTGGGATATAAATGATTAATGGTCACTGTCAATTTATTAAAAAAATAATTGGGATATGATATAGAAATGAATACTTTGGTATGGACTTTGGTTTATTGATACAAACTTAAGGTTGATTTGTGAGCTAGAAAACATAATTTTTAGTGAGGTAACCCAGAAACAGAAAAACAATTATCACATATACTCACTCATAAGTGGTTTTTAAACATAAAGCCAAGAAAACTGGCTGACAAATCACAATCCCAGAGAACCTAGACAACAATGAGGACCCTAAGAGAGACTTACATAGATTTAATCTACATGGGAAGTAGAAAAAGACAAGATCTCCTGAGTAAATTGGGAGCATGGGGACCTTGGGAGAGGGTTGAAGGGGAGGGGAGAAGTAGAGAGGGGAGCAGAGAAAAATGTAGAGCTCAATAAAAATATTAATTAAAAACAGTTGATTCGCTACACGGTGTATATGTATTTCTTCTCTGTTTAAGGTATTGTGGTTTTGCAGCTCATTTAAAACTGTAATGTATAGTTAAAAATACAGGTTAATAGACAGTCATCTGTAATAACCAAACTTTTAATTATGTTAGATTTTCTACATATATAGAAGTATGTTTCAGTTAGATAATCTTCAACACTCCAACAAAAGAGTATTCTCCACCTACAGCAGCAGAAAGAAATACCGTGAGACATTAGGCTTGGTTTGAGGTCAAAGCCAGCCCCTGCAGTGATACATGATACACTTCTTAACAAACCCACACCTCCTAAAAGTGCTGCTTCTTATTGCTCAAGCATTCAAACACATGAGTCTATGGGGGTGTTTTTCTACTCAAACCACAAGAATGTGTTTGACTCAGTTTCAGTGGGGTAAATATGTTTCACCTGCACGTTCTGTGACCAAGAAAATGAATGCACCATCCTTCTCCTATCAGTGATTGGAAATCTGACCTTCTTTGATTTCAGAGGTACATTACCATACAGAATAGTCGGCCACTTCAGCCTGTAAACATGGACTCTCTTAAGCTCAGAAATCCTCTCCTAGCCCTTGGACAATTTATGTCTGTCCACTCTCTTATGCGTCTGCTGACCTGAACCTCATGTGCTGTGGCCCTGAGGTTTGTCCTCAGTTCCTCTGATCCTGCCTCAGTATCACCTCTGCTTTGGTTCTTTATTTTTGAGCCTCTGACTTCTGCTGGCACATATCTTTCTTTCACCTTTGACTAATTTTAAGGCTGTATAGCTTTTGATTTTGTTTTATGCTCAAGTTCAGGCCCCTCCCTCTGGATTTCCTCAGTCAAGTCAGAAGATAGGGACCAGAAGAAGGTGGCCAGCTTGTCCCAACTCTCTTGGGTATGAGAATCAAAGAAAATCAGATTTAGAGACCTTGACCCAGAATCACTGCAGAAACTGAGATGGAAAATATGTCAACTGTAGATTAAGAAGTAACTGCGGAACTGGAGAGGTGGCTCGGCAGTTAAGAATGTTGCTGCTATAGACAAGGTTGTATACATGTATTGTGCATTATGTACCTAACAGTAATAAACAAATAAAATCAGAGTAGGGTGACATGGGAGGGGTTGGATGTAGGGTGTGGAGAGAGGACAGAGGTGAAAAGTGAAATAATTCTATTTCAATTAGAGAAACTTTTTTTTAAAGAGTGCTTGCTGCTCTTGCAGAGAACCAGGATTGGTTCCCAGAACCCACAGCTGATAACTCACAACCTGTAAAACTTCTACTCCTGAGATATTGACCCTCTTCTAACATTCTCAGGCATAGTACTCACATACAGAAATGCAGGCAGAGACCATTTGTTTCCCAGCCACTCAGACCTGGAATAATAACATAGAAACTATATTAATTGCAACACTGTTTAGCCAAAAGCTTAGGTAAATTTCTATCTAACTCTTACATCTTAAATTAACCCATTTCTATTAACCTGTGAATCACCACGAGGCTGTAGACTACTGGCAAAGTTCTGGCTGGCGGCTGGCATGTTTCTCCTTTGGCAGCTACAGGGCATCACTTTGACTTCAACTACTTTCTCTCTATTTCTCTGTTTGATTTCCCCTTATGTGGGATTCCCACTATGTATGCTGTTATTACCATTGATTAATAAAGAAATTGCTTTGGACCTATAGCAGGACAAAAGAGAGGTAGGCAGGGAAAACTAAGCTGAATGCTGGGAGGAAGAAGAAGGCAGAGTCAGAAAGAAGCCATGTAGCCCAGCTGGAGACAGACACCGGAAGTTTACCTGGTAAGCCACAGTTTTGTACAATACGCAGATTAATGGAGATGGGTTAAATTAAGATATGAGATAGCCAGAAATACACTTAAGATATTGGCCAAACTGTATTGTAAATAACTTGGTTTCTGTGTGATTATTTTGGGACTAAGCAGCTGGGAATAACTAGCAGCCTCCTACAACATTTCCCATCTGGCTTTACTCTTCTAAGCCATTGGCTGAAACAGCTTTTTTAATAACCAATGATAATAAAACATATTCTTAGCATACAGAGGGGAATCCCACATCATAGAAACCCTCACAGAGACACACAAACACATGCTCATAATTAAATACAAATCTTGTTTAAAAATGAGAAATAGAAATGAGCTAAATAAGATGTATACTCACACACTGGAATATTCTTACATTCATAAGCCCTTGCATACACAAAAAACTATACGCAAAGCTTATACAGAAGCACTCATACACAGAGACCAATACCCATGTGCACACACACACACACACACACACACAAAATCACACACTTCTGTTTGTACACATACATGGAAGCACACAGATACAGACACTCATATCCATAATGTTAAATATTCTGGATTAAAAAAGAAATAAAGAAAAAAATTAAAGTCTTCCTTGAATTCAATGAAAATAAAGAAACAACATACTCAAACTTATGGGACACTATGAAAGCAGTCCTAAGAGGAAAGTTCATAGCACTAAGTGCCCACTTAAAGAAAACAGAGAAAGCACACATTGGAGACTTAACAGCCCACCTGAAAGCTCTAGAAAAAAAAAGAAGCAGACTCACCTAGGAGGAGTAGAAGACTGGAAATAATCAAACTGAGGGCTGAAATCAACAAAATAGAAACATAGAAAACAATCCAAAGAATCAATGAAACAAAAAGCTGGTTCCTGGAGAAAATCAACAGGATTGAGAAACCCCTATCCAAACTAATCAAACGGCAGAGAGAGAATATGCAAATTAATAAGATCAGAAATGAAAAGGGGGACATAACCACAGACACAGAGGAAATTCAGAGAATCATTAGATCTTACTACAAAAGCCTGTATGCCACAAAACTGGAAAATGTAAAAGAAATGGACACTTTTTTAGATAAATACCATATACCAAAGTTAAACCAGGATCAGGTGAACAATCTAAATAGACCTGTTAGTCACGAAGAATTAGAAGCTGTTATCATAATGTTAAATGTTAAATTTACATTAAATACACAGTCATATACTACATAGCAACCAAAGTATTGTGTGAGAATAATATTGGGAAACTTTTTCTTTTAGTAGTGCAGAGTGCACTTATACAAACTAAAGCAACTGTACCACCAGGTGCTGTGATCTTCATCTTTGGGACCACTATGGTGTATATGGTCTGGGGAAGATAGCAAGATGATCACATGAAAGAAACATGACTGAGTTCAGTCTGTTAGAAAGGATGAAGGACACAGAACCTCTCACTTAGCATCAATGTGTCACCTCTGCTGAAGCTGCATCCATTATCCTGGGCTTTGTTACATCTCCTGAAAACAGAATGAAGGAGAGGTAGAAGGTGGTGTTAGACACCCTGGACTCTGGAGAAGAGATCCCAAATAGTTGGTCCTGTAAGTTGTGTGTCCCTTAGCTCAGGTAAACTAATTCTAGTTGAGTGTAAGAGATTACCACTGAACAGGTGTATCCAATGCCACAACTTTTACAGGAAGCACAGCCCCAGGTCTGCCCCCAGAGTAAGGTTCTAGCACCATGCAAGGTAAGCAGATATGAACTAACCTTTCACTACCATTTGAGCGTGGGTGCTACTGTTGTCTTTTCTTGGTGACAACCCAGAACTCCTGTCTCTTAAGCTCCATGGAGACAAGCTTCATTGCACCAAAAGTAAATGCCTCTTCCCTGGGAAAGAGTGGTACTAATGAAATGCCACAACATGCAGCATCATAGAAGAGCCCCAAGGAGTATTTCCCAGCAAGCACTGGGACTGAGCTGCAAAAGAATGACATGAGTAAAAGTTCTATGAATTTGAAGAGTCGCTGCCTTTGGTGAATAGATGGCTTTGAAATCATCTTTCACTCTGGGAAGCAGAAGAATGAGGTTTATACGGAACTGTGGTAAAGTAGGGTAAGTAGGCGCCTCTCTCTACTTGAAGGGTAGGCCAACTCAGACTCCGGTTGCACGTGCTATATGGGTTTAAAGAGCTTTCTATAAAGAGCTGTTTATATTGAATTTCTTTATTGCTGGTATCCATGATCCCTGAAGATGTGGCAGCTACAGAGCAACTCTGGATACAGGGATATTGGGACAGACATTATGTAGGCATTTCCACATAATAAAGACTTCTAAGAATCCCCGATGCCCAATTAGCCTAGCAGCTATGCCAAAGTTTTCACTTGGTGCATGGTAAGTGCAAGCGATATTGACTTGAATAAAACCACAATTATTTAGAACACAGGGATGCCAATCACAGGAAACATCTATGCAACTGAGCAGCTCATGCTGAGGGTACACATAAGCCAATAACCCAACCTTGTACTAACATCGAAGCAATTAGTAAAATAATAATTGCATGGCAAAGACAAGGCTCTCTGTGGGAAGGATCTAGGATTTTCTGCACTCCTAGATCCACAATATCTCCCCACAGTCATCTTGGGTGACTCATCACCACCAACCCTTCCCCTAATTAGAAGGGAGGAGTACACACTGAGGAAGGATGTGTGACTTTATACAGAATTTTTATTTGTTTCAATGTAGGGGTCAAGGGGCTAAAAAGATGGCTCAGCACTTAGGAGAACATATTGCTTTTGCATAGGATCCACAGCCCCCATATCAGACAGCTTTAATAATTGCCTGTAACTCCAGCTCTTCACTAGACTGACTGCTTCCTTAGCTGTATAGAAGCTTCTTACTTTTATGAGGTCACAACTGTCAATTTTTGGCCTTAATTCCTGGAAGAATGAAGCCCTATTTTTGGAGGGTCCTTTCCTAGACCTGTACTGAGAGTACTGCCTATGTTTTCATCGAGCAGTTTTAGTGTTTCAGGTTTCAAATCATTTGGATCTAATGTTTGAGCAGGGTATTGATACAAGCCTAACTTCATTTCTCGGCATACGAATCTCCAGCTTTCTCCCAGCGTTTGCTTTCTTCTTTTCAGTGTATGTTATTTTCCCTCTTTGTTGAGTGTCAGGTGGATGAAGATTTGAGTACTCATGACTTGGTCTTCTAGTGACTTCATGTGATTGGTAGAGGATGCATCTGTCTCCAAAATGGAGAGAACAAAGTGAAACTGACCAAAAGGTAAATTACTACATCCACCAGAAACAATTCACAGAGGATAAGCTTCAGGAAGAGAATATTCCAGAAGAAATGGTATTTAGATCGTCTTATACAGAATGGCATGCTTTGGGGTCACCACAGTGACCAGTATGCACATGTGAGTCTGGATAAGAGCAGACCTAGTGGAAAAAACAGAGCGCAGAGTGCCCTGCCCACCTCTGTTCATAAGCATGGTCTAAGGCCCCCATTTCCAGCAGAAGAATCAGATGCTGGAATAGGAAAACTCTAGGAGCTATCAGTCACACGTGATCAACATCGAGACCTTTCTGAACATCTGTATGGCTTTACTATACTACAAGGAAAACAGTTTTAATATGAAAACCCTGCCTCTTCCATAGAAAATATGCATTAATTAGCTCAAATTAAGATGAAGAGCTTATTAAAAAGCTGAGTGAGAGAGCCCCCTAATCTGACAAGAAATAATTGCAATATGTTCAAGGAAATTTCAGAACACCAGGGCTGGGATTGGGCTCAGCTGGTGCAGGGTTTGCCTAGCTTGCATGAAGCTTCAAGTTCTTTTCCTAGCACTGTATGAATCAGGTGTGGTGGTGCAGGCCTAAAACCCCAGAACTAAAAGTTCATAGAAATTCAAAGTTATCTTCAGCTGCGTAGAAAATTCAGACCCACATGGGCTACATGAGACACTGTCAAAAAAATGAAATGCTTTCAATCTGAAATTCTATACTGTGTGTTTTCCTCTAAATGTAAATAAGGGAATGGCAACTTAAAAAAAAAAAAACTTCAAAAAATCTGGTATGGCATTTAAATATGAAATACAGAAAACAAATTAACTGTGAAAAGACACTTAAAATTATGGAAATACACAGTGATGCCTCAAAGAAAACAATTCATGATCTTCACAAATTTATGGCTATTCTGTCCAATAATAAATAATGTGTCAGTGATGACTAAGAACATCAGAGACACCTAAGACTAGGAGACTCTTCAGTACAGCCTCAAATACAGAGGACCAATAAACAAGCAAGCATCTTGCTCATGAGCTCCAGAGAAGGTCCCACCTTCACTGAGGAGAATCAGCTGTCCATGAAGAAGGCTAGAAGGCCATTATAACAAAGATAGCACACACCATGTACCACCTGACAAAAGATAGGATATGCTGCCAGTGGGAGATGGTTCAAAAATACCTACATTTATAAGCATTTGGACCAGAGTTCAAATCCCAGGCTCATGTAAAAAATCTCCTGGATGTTGTAGCACACGTTCATGTTTCCAACATTGAAGAAACAGAAGTAGTTAGGCACATCCCTGGAGCTCCCTAATCAGACATTCTGGGCCACTTAGTGAGCTCCAGGGCCCTGCTAAAAACAGCAACAACAACAATGATGACAAAGAGGTAGAGAGTTGTTGAAGAAGAATATTAAAGGTTTTCTCTGGCCACCATATGCAACTGTGTGCATAGGAACACACACACACACACACACACACACAGAGAGAGAGAGAGAGAGAGAGAGAGAGAGAGAGAGAGAGAGAGAGA
>NC_022021.1:50682151-50697294 GCF_000317375.1 Microtus ochrogaster
ACACACACACACACACACAGAGAGAGAGAGAGAGAGAGAGAGAGAGAGAGAGAGAGAGAGAGAGAGAGAACACAGAGAGTTAACTGACAGACTCATGTGCTAACCAGGGTTAATGTTTTAGACAATTCAGAAAACACAATTCTGAAATCTGCAACTAAACATGAACACTGTGCCAACTGAGAAGGAATACCCACAATACACAGGAGCAAGCAGTAGAGTTGACAGCCAATGGCGTCCCAACCAAGTAGTCTTTCTGTGTTCTAAATTTTTACACAGGTTCAGGAGTGGTTGCCTTATCACCACTTACTTGCATTATCTGTATTCCTTTGACCATATTTCCATTTACAAGAACATGAAAAAGTTATTGCCTATAATGGGTGTGGCTTCCAGTACTATTCTAGAAACAGGAAAAGAAAGTATACATTTTCACCCTTTTTACTGTATCTTCATTCAAGGTAGAAAATAAAAGTGAGAAAGTACAATTATCGTAGCTACCACAGAGGAAGGTGACTCCCTTCCACACAAGAGGAAGAAGAGGCATGTTAGCGGGAGAAGGAAGGAATAGCGGGTGTGGAGAGATTGTAGGAACCAGAGGTGGATGACGGCAAAGCTAGAGTGCGGTGCCTTCAGGACACAGCTGGGCAGCTGCGCATTTGAATGTACAGTGGTTGTTACAGCCAAAGCCGTGCACCAGCTCAAGTCAGAACAAATCCCAGCAAAGGATGGGAGGAGAGCACCAAGTGAGGAGCTGTAGCTAATTGTTGTCTTCCAGGGAAAAGGAGGACAGTTTTCTCTAAAGGCACAGACCCTGATAAGTTACACAAGCTCCAGTGGAAGGCTTCTTATCCAAGAATATTTGGCATTACAAATTGGCTTTGAAATGAGAAAAAGACAAACATGATGTGTATTCACTCAATAGTGGATATTAGGAATCAAGTACAGGATAACCATCCTAAAATCCACAGCCCAAGAAAGGCTAGATAACAGAGAGAGTCTAAAAATGGATGCATGGATTTCCCTGGAAAGGGGAACTAGAATAGATTTCCTGGGTAAACTGGGGGTGGGGGTAAAGAATGGAGAGGGTTGGGTGGTTTGAGTATAAGAAATGGTTTGGGGTTGGGACACAGAGCTAGGAGGAAACCTGGTGCCAGGGAAGCTCTCAAGAATTCACAAGGATGACCCTAGCTAAGACTCCTAACAATACTAGAGAGGGTGCCTGACTTGGCCATCTACTGTAATCAGACAGGTGAGTATCCTAATTGTCATCACAGAGCCTGAGGGAAGCAGATGCAGAGATCCACAGCCAAGTGCTGGGCCAAGCTCTGGGAGTCCTCCTGAAGGAATGGAGGCTCTCATTGTACTCATCAATAACATCAAGGTCATGTTGGAAGAAACCACAGACAACTGACCTGAGCTCATGGTAGAACATGGCCTCTGGACCAACAGTTAGTGAGTCCCCAAGGTAATGCTGTATTACCTTGTTCAGCCTTTATACAGGGAGAGGAGCTTGGTCCTGCATCAACTCAATGTGCCATGCTGTGTTCAAGCTCATGGAAAACTTTTTCCTTTCTGAATGGAGATGGAGGAGGAGTGGGTGGATAGGGAAGGGGGTTGGATGGTAGTTGGGGAAGAAGGAACAGGAGAAGAGGAAGAAGGGAGAAACTGGTCAGTATGTAAAATAAATGGAAAATGTTTAAGAAAAAAAAGAATTTTCAAATAACTAATTTAAAAATATACATACATATATAGTATGTATAAACACACATATAATATACTTTGACCATATACATGTATATATATATATAAACAGAATTATGAAAAATGCATTTAAAACAAAAAATAAAAAGCCAAGAAAATTCAGTTGAGAGAATCTGAAAAGGAATTCATAGCCCAAATCATTTGGCTAGACTGCAGAGAGGATACAGAACCAGAGAAAGGGTTCAGGTAAGTTGACAGTCTAAGTCCTGCCTCTGCAGACTCTGAGACTCTTCTCCCCAACTCGTGAAAGATCCTTGGGGAGTGAAGGGTTTTTCTCCTCTGCAGACTGGCAGGTTCATGGGGTCACTTCTGTGAAGCTCTGGTCCATTGCACATAGGTAGCCATGTCCCACACCCACACAGCCCAGCACCTTTCTGGCCAGGACACAGAGGGAAAGTATTTGAAGAAAGAGGTAAGACGTACCCAGACTAGGAAGTATTTTTCCAGGGCATCTTCTTGTTTGTAAACCTTGTGACATTTGGTTCAAGTGATTTCCAAAGAGCCCAACTGCAGGTCATGGAATGGGTTTGACAAGCCTGCAAGGTGCATGGGGCTGACTATATAAAGAGTAAATACAGCCATTTCTGGCAAGCAAGATGACAGCACTGGGCTAATCTCCCTGTCCTGCACTTCTCTCTGTGACCCAAGGGCTCATGCTGGAAATCTATTAAAAGAGCTCCTGATAATAAAAAGAAGCTGACATTTTACTTGGTTAAATTGAAACCCAGCCTCGGTTTCTGATGGTCTGGGATTTACAGGAAAGTACTTCAGCTGAGCTAGCAGATGTCAAGCCTCACTCCATAGGATGGTCTTCATGTGGGTACCCCTGGGGCTGCAACCCAGGCAGTGCACACCCAACTATGTAGTGATATGGGGCAGTGCTCAGTTTGCCCATGAGAACTTCTGAGGACTGGTGTGGGACCATGGTATGTATTCTGTCAATTATATTTTAAATAAATGATGATTGGCCAGTAGCCAAGCAGGAAGTGTAGGTGGCACAACCAGAAAGGAAGTAGAGGTGGGTCAATGAGAACAGGAGAATTCTGGGAAGAAGGAAGCCCATTCCTCTGGAGTCCTAACGAGATCACAGAAGAAGCAAGATGTGACTGCCTCGCTGAATAAGGTATTGAGCCATGTGGCTAACATAGAAAAGAATAATGGGCTAAAATAAGTTATAAAAGTTAATAAGAAGCCTGAGCTAATGAGCCAATCAGTTTATAGTTAATAGAGACTTCTGTGTGATTTCTTTGGGACTTAATGACTGCGAGAGCTGGGCAGGACAGAAACATTCGCCAACAGAGGACATGGAACAGCTGCAGACCACGCCCCTGGACCAGCATGTTGAATACACAGACCTGTGCCAGTATCCCTGGTGCTGCGGGCATTTGTCTGGCACATATGCCCCTGTGTGAGTGGGTCTTGCCCTGAGCAGTGCTCAGCATGAAAGCATTTAGGGAATCTTCTAGAAGCTGCACAACTTGAAAACAACATCTCACTGTGGAGTGGTATTTCTGTACCCTGATTACTGTCCCAACCATGTTAACAGCCACTACAACTCATATTGCAGCCACCACAGGTAACAACCTCACTGCCTCACCTTCCCACTACAGTGGACTGAAATCCCTTTGAAACCAGGAGCTAAACAAGCCCTTGAATTGTTTCTGTTGGGTGTTAGGTCACCATGATGCTAAAGTTAGTAGCACATGGTAACTAATTGGTGCATGCCAAGGGCAGATTCTAGACCCATATGAACCCCCCACCCCTCCTACCACATTACAGTAATACTTCCACATTCTAATTTCTTTCTATTATTGTTTGATGTGCATAGATGTTTTACCTGCATGTCCATCTGTGCACCACATGCCTGCATTGGTTGTAGAGTCAGATAGGGACACTGAATTCCCAGGAACTGGAGTTACAAACAGTTGTGAGATGTCATATGACTGCTAGGAACCAAATGCAGGTCCTCTGGACGAGCAGCCAGCGCTTTTAACTGCTGAGCCATCTCCTCCACCCCTACTTTAGAGAAGACTTCAGAAAGCAGAGGTTATATGGCACACACCAGCAGCTAATGTGTTGAAATCTAGGATGCATGTCTAAATGATACCAAACCAACTGCTGGTGTAACCTCAGCGTTCGATATCAGTACACTCCTAGGCACTTCATTCTTGGGGAGATCTTATCCTCACAAGAGAGTGACTTTTGAGAGGGTAAACCAGATCTGTATTAGGCACCATTGTTTTCAAGTATTGTACATCAACTAGAATCATTCTCCGCAGCGTAACTTAAAAAAAAAACAACAAATGAGTATCATTTAAAAACTAGAGTAAGCTTAAAACAACTCATGCCATGCCAGAATTAACTTGGAAAATAAATCCGTCATGAAGATCCCAAAACTGTGCCTGAGCCTCTCGGAGGAAAGAAAGTAACATTAGAAAAGAAAACTAACACAAACTCCATGGAAGCACTGATATTCAAAATTCTTCCCCTGCCCTCCACCCCGCGAAATGGCATGGTGATTGAATCTTGCTTTATATCAACAGACTTGGCTCCAATTGAAGCATCATCAGGCTGCCACCCACAATGCACTCAGGCTCCTGGCTGTCAAATGAACTCCCCACCAGCATTAGACAGGAGAGGTCCAGGGGATGGGAAGAAGACAGAAGGAAGGAAAAGTAGCTAGGATGCCCAGAGCCATCCCCTGATGTGGCAGTATGTGTTGATATCCTCAGACACCCCTGGCATGGGAGTGGTGCCTATGGGGATGAGGATGTCTCTCTTCTTCATCCTCAGAAGAGTGCGCAGTCTTAGAATGTAAGGGGATTAAAGTATTCTCTGAACTCATCACCGTGTTCAGCGGCTCTGAGCTCCTTCCTCAGACACTTCCATGATGTTGACACAGTAGTATACAGCCAGCTATGTGCCAAATTGCTCTGCCCACCTGGGTGGGTTCTAAACAACAAACACAGGCACCTTCATGCTTCAAATGAGACTATCCAAATGATCTACATAGGCAGCTACATAAAACCTGATTTTCTGTACCCTTGTGGGTTTTCAGGATGTTGAATACGTGTGTCATTTATATCCTATCCTGCAGACTAGAGAGCAGAGGCTCAGAGAAGACTATGACCTGTCCCATCAAAGTAGGGGGCTGGGTTCATAGACACCAGCTGGCCCCTCAGCCAATCCACAGCCCCATTCCTCAGACCGCTCCAACCAGGATAATCCCTAACATTTACTTTAAATATGTTTTAAGCCCTCTAAATACAAAATGCTTGCCAGCAGGTCTGGCCCTCAAACTGCTTCGTATTTGGCATCTCTGTTCTTAAAGAAAATGGACTCCAGGTACCTGGGGTGGGGGAGGCACCTTCGCATTTCTGGAAGCACTTGAAAGCAGCAAAGGCCTCTCCTCTCAGCTCCCCAGATGCACTGAGTGCTCATGAGAGATAATAGAGTCTTCCCTGGCAGGGAGCCATGGCGATCTTCAGAGAACCACTTGAAAGGTAAACAGTGGATCTCTGTGTAGGTCAACCCTACCCAACGCCAGGACCCAGGACCCCACCTGCACAGAAGATGTGGGAGGTCTTTGGCAGCCACAGTGCCGCTGAAGTTCAGGAAATACATCTGCAACAGAAGAGAAGAGGCCAACGTATGTTGGTGCCACACTGTGTAGCCAAATCAAAGCCTGTCTCCAGGATCTTGGCAACCTCCCAGGACAGACAGAGAATACCCCTCCTGCCCTTGCTGCTTAGCAAGTCAGTCCTGAAAGGCTTCCAGAAGACTGAGCTTAAATGAAGTGTCTGAAATCTAAAACATCCTGACACACAATTCAGACCCTTGTTTTCATAATTGACAGTTTGGGGATGGAACGTCTATTGGTATCCTTAGGAATCTATAAGTATAGCTCACAGAACCAGAAGGATATGCATTGGGAAGCAAGGAATGGCTCAACAAACAGTGACAGAACAAAGCCTTGCTGTGAACACCCATTATTCCCAGGGGCTAATATTCATTTGGGAGGAATTTTGAGCATTTTTTCATTGGAAATATCTGCCCTGTCAATAAAAAAATGGGTCATTGTTGGAAGTGTAGCCTGATTCCAGGAGCTGTTTACGGGACTGTGCTAACTGAGACTGACGTGGTAAGTGAATACTGGAATTGATGAATGGGTCCAGATAACAGGAGATTGTGAACTGAGGAGTGAGAAAGGTATTAATCAAAGACACGCAATTCCAGAGACACAGGAAGAACATGCTTCAGGGATCCACAGCACACCATGGTCATCATAAGTAATGGTGGTGCATATTTCAGAAAATCTGAAAGAGTGGATTTCAAGCGTTTTTATCATGGGAAGAAGTAGGCAAGGTGACTGGCTTAATCTGATCACTTTACTATGTATGTACATTGAACATCCCATTATACTCTGAAGATATACGCAGTCATGGTATCAATGAAGAATTATAATCCCCCCCCCAAAAAAATAGTGAGTAGAAAAAGAAACACAGGAAGGAATGGACATAAGAGGATGTAGCAAGATGGCCCTACTCATGAGCCGCTTTTGAGGATTGTTGGAGAGTAAGAAAGAATTGTATCTTCATTTCTTGCTCGGGCGATTTGCTTCTAAAGCAAGGACACAATTGTAAATTTCCTCACCACTACAAAGACTCGCATGTACTTTAGATTTCCAAAGCATTTGTTGAACATAAATCACTGGACAGTTGTGTCAAAGAAGATCTGACTGCGGTCATCCTCATCATGGTTCATCTTGTAAGTATGCGGGGATACACTATTCCCTGACTCCATCTTCTCATCCATCATCTCTGTCTGTGAGTTCAGCAGGAGTGAAATGTGGGTCAGGCCTCAGGCTGGGGTGGGAGGGTGGTGAAGGATTGGAGGACCTTCTGCCTTCTTGGAACTCACAGGCTTGAAGTCTGTCTTCTGTGAATCACAAAAGTGCCTCTTGTAATTCTGCAGAGAACATCCGTTTTTCTCTTCCAAAGCCATGTTTATGTGTGCATCTTGATGGCGCCTTTTGGATTTTCATCTGTCTTTCTTAAATTACTAGGTATCATAAATTCCTAGTCCTCTTGAGAAAATAAGAAGGACCCTTGTATGGCCTGTAGTGATTGGGATTTTTGGATTTCCCAAGTTTTATCTCCAAGCCTGCCAGTTTGCCTGCATCCAGGAAGGTTTTCTAGTGAAAAAGAGTCTTCACCATACATTTAGCTAAAGGGACCAATGGTCGCAAATGGTGCAGGACACATCCTAGAAGAGCTACCCTTCTATGACTTTCCACGCTTGTTTCCTCTGTGAATCCTGCCCAAGGCATGCCCAGTGGCTAAACTCAGAGACAGACCCTTTCCTCTGCAAGGATGGTTCCTGGGTAGACTGAAGATGGGTCTCTCTAAGCCTCAGCTGTCTCTCTCCACAGGCACTTGGCCCTTAATAGACTGAACTTTGCCTGAGCTTCAGACCCGAGCCTCATTAGCTGAAATTCTAACTCCTAGTGTAGCTGTATTTGCAGTAAGAAAGGGAGACTAAGCTGAGGTTGTGAGGTTGAGACCCCAGTGCCAGAACTAGGGCCCTTATAAGAAGTCATGGCAGAAGAGCTTATGGCTGTTCCTGTGTGCTTGTCTCCCCACTTCATTACACACTCTACGCATACCACGGAAAGACGATGTAAGTTCACAGTGAGATGGAGCCATCTGCAAGGCAGGAAGGTAGTCCTGCAAGACAAGAAGACCTAACTGCCTAGAATCCTGAGAAAGGCCTTAATTGCCCTAGTCAGTCAGTCTGTCTGTCTGTCAGTCATTCAGTCTGCATCACTTCCTTCAGCACCCTGAGCAGATTAACATGGACCTTAGAGTGAAAAAGATATATGGGTCCAAGACTGGAATGTGACCAAAGGTGAAGCTAAGCTCATGGCGGAACACTAACCAAGAAGCTCAAAGGACGTCCACTCCTGGCTGGTGCCCACCAAAGCCAAAACCTTAGAGGCAGGCCCACTGGGCACATTCTTGAGGCAGAGAGCACCAGGTGTCAGTATCAGCATGGGTCTCCTGTGAACCTTGCCCTGTCCTGCATCCACACCTCTGTCAGGAGTCAGTGGCCTGAGGTGCAATGTTCTTTTGATCTCTATCTATGAGAGGCTGGCACACTTCAGAAAGATGCACATCTTCTTATATTCCTTTCTGTTTTCGGCACCCTGCTGATAGCTCCAGAGAAAAAGTAGCTTTTCTGTAAAAGCAGAGAAGCCAGGAGGGCACAGTTTTCATGATAGTTGTGGGAGAGGCAAAGCTAGGTGATGCCAACTGTCTCTCACGAGTGGTAACCTGGACCACAGAGTCACCCTCTTCCTTTCACTGGAAGGCTGCCAGGCTGGGTCGCAAACCCAAGGAAGTCATCCTGCAGGTGTGAGTGGCAGGTCAGGATCTCTGTGTTCTACCTGCTGTGACTTCTGGAGGGTGTTTCCCTCTTGAGGCTCAAACATATTCAGCTACTTTCAGAATGGGGGTAAGGGGTGGTGGAAAGTGGTTGTGGTGTTTGGAATGAGAATGGACCAGATTATATAGGCTCATCTATCTGAACACTTAGTCACTATCTGAAGGGATTAGAGGATCAGAGGAATGGCCTTGTTGGAGGAAGAGCTGAGGTTTGTTGGGGGGGGGGTGGATTTTGAAGTTTCAAAAGCCCATACCAAGGCCGGAATCTGTCTGTCTTTCTGTCTGTCTGTCTTTCCCTCTCTCCTCTCTCTCCTTCTCTGCTTACATCAGAATGCAGCTCACAACTACTTCTCCAACACCTGCCCCGCCTTGATGGTAACGGCCTACACCTCTGAAACTGTAATCAGGCTTCCAATTAAGTGGGTTTTTTTTTTTATAAGAGTTGTCTTGGTCACTCATGGACACTTGAATATGACTTGACCTGTTTGTTCTCTTTTCCTGTAAGTTTTCAATAATAGCTATGCTCTCAAGTGTTGGGAGCATGAAGAGGCCATGTGTGTGAAATACACCAGGTGGGGCTGACACTAGCCCTCTGTGGACACCTTTGTGCACAAGGAGACTCTGTTCAAAGTGGGCTCTGAGCCCCTTTGCAGCTGCTCTGTTGAAAAGTTGTAACAGAGTGTGCGGACGAGACTGGAGGGATCTGACGTTCAGGGATCTAGGGAGCAGACAGCGCATTCTGGTGAGGAACGTGTCCTGCAAGGCCATGCAGCCCTCACCAACAGCTCTGGGAGGAGCTGAGCCTGCCAGCAAGGGACATCCTGCCATTTGAAGACTGGCAATAATGATTTTAGACTGACACATTCTTAAAAACAGAAACAGTTTTTTTTTTTAAAAAAACAGGACAGACGCATGAATCCTTCCCAAGACCGTTACAAGTAATTTATACATTGTTAATTCATCACTCTTACGTCATAGGAAGCATGTGTCACCTTTACGGTAAAGACATAAGCAGGTGAAAATTGGAACCCGAGGAGGAAGATAAATAAGAGGACCCAGCAGAAGCATCTCTCTTGCTATTATCTGTACTGAATGCCATTGATAAGGGATTAATGTGTATCAAATGCTAATTTTTTTTCTGTTGAACTATTTTTCCTGGAGATCTTGTTAGAGCAAACATGTAGCAGCCTCCCAGCAGGACCAAGAAAGGAGCCTCCAGCTTTAATCCCAGCCTGAGTGGCACCCACAAAAACTCTAAATAATTTAACAAAAGACTAACCTTCTAACAGCACAGGAGTGACACACAGAGAGAAGCAGCCTTCAAACAGGTGAGGAGCCACACCAGGCGGACAGTCTCCCCAGCCTCCCTCCCCCGACCAGGGATGCTCTTCCACCTCCTCCCACCTCACCGCTTTCTATCAGAAAACATCAATCCCAGCAGTGTTAGGGTCCCCCATTAGGCGTTTGTTTATAATCAAAATATTAAGGACATTGAAAGAGAAAGTGGAGCCAAAGAAGGAAAGCAGTGTCTAGGACTCCCTTGCCTTCCTCCACTAGGGAACTGGGGGTAGGGAGTTGTGTAGGTCACAGGCAGGCAGGAAAGCCCCAGGCAGCATCAGGAGTGCAACAGTGTGGAAGAGGTTCTAGGTTAGAGCCAGAGATACATTGTGTTCCCCAGGCGAGGCTTGAGTTTGCTTCCTGGCAAAGTTCTTCTTTGGTACGTGAGGTGTGTCAGGGAGGAGGTGGACAAAGACGTGTGATGCCTGCCCTCCTAGGGTCTATTAACGATGGAGAGTGGAGGAAAGCCATGACATCAAACGAGGGCAGGCACAGGGGCCTCATCTCCGAATGCAATGTAAAAAAAAAAAAAATAGAAAAGAAAACATGGTGGGACGGGGGGGGGGGGGGGGGGGACAGGACGCGAAAGACCTGAGGTAAAAAGCCGAAGCAGACTTCACAGAGAAGGGAATATGGGAAGGACCTGGGGGAGCAGAGAGCCACTTCTCCAAGCAGCAAGACTTGTCCTGACTCAGGTGGCCCTTTCTGCATGACTTCTTTCTTGTTCCCGCATGAGAAGGTCTCACTGCCTTTGTGAGAAAGGCAGGAAGAGGTCCACTCTGCCACCAACGAGCCTTTCCCTTATTATTTTTAAAGGCGCTATCGTCTTGCCTGATAACTTCAAAACACTTATAGAAATATAAGAAAGTCTGAAATTTATGAAAACAAATGGAAGGTTTATAAAACTGCACTTAGAAAAGCAGCCCGTTCTGTGTAATAACAGGGACACTAGCTTGGTATATCCAATATTGTTTGGACAGGCTTCAATTCTATTTTTAGGAGATTTCAATTTCCTTTCCCATAAACCCTATGAAATATAGTGTGTGGCATATTTATAGTGACCCTTTTAGGGAGTGCTATACTTCTGGACCCTTTAATAAGCCTAAATGGGATGGTCTCCCCCTCACCTCACTGAGCAAATAAATAGATGGCCATGACAATCATGGATCAGACTGAGATTCTCCTTTCCCCCCGTTTAACGCCCTGACACCCTCCCTTCCCCCTGACAAAGGCCCTCCAAAGAGGGGACCGAGAAGTAAAAGGCAAAATTCAAGGCCATCTGGTGGCTCCATTCAATCCATTTCGCTGACAAGACTTATAAATAAGAAAGCACAACTCCCGATGTGAAATTTGCTATGCAAACGACAAACCCGAGCTCCCACTGGCCATTTCTCCTCCTGGTATCCTGTGGGACCTCCTCCGGCCCTGGCCATTTTACAGCACTGGGCATTTTTCAAAGCACTCTGCAAAAATTAACCAATTTATTCTCAGGGAGAGAAGGTAGCAGTTTGGCCTTGACGTGAAGCAAGCCACTCGGAGCTTTCCGTGTGGGACAAAGGTGATGCAGCCTGACTCCCTCTGTTGGTATATATTTAGTGCCACCCCCTTGCAGCTTTCTGGGTCCTTCCATTTCTTAGGAAGCAACTGTGAAGAAGAGAGAGGCAGTCCACATTCTCCACAGGGAACAGAGGAAGCAGATCCCTGGTAGGAGGAAGAGCTGAGGCTAAAGCCCTGGAAGAAAGCAGGGGCTGACTGGAGGATGCTTTAACTGTGCCCTCTGGGACACAGTTTTAGTATTCAATCAATCTCTGTGCCCATCATATGCACTGATTTCCTCCTATCTCGTGTGTTCTACAACGCACAGGGATTTACTCTTCATAGGCTTCTTATCTTGAAGTCAGGGTATCTCAGCCACTTGGTTTCCTGTTGAATATGTTCCCCCAAAAGTTCTTGGCACAGGGAAGACACTTAAGCACTCACAGATCCAATGTCCTTGCTTGGCACATAAGGAGTGGACACAGGTATCATGAGCCTGCATTTTGATGGAAGTAGCCATTCAAGCAACTAAGCCACATACATCTGTTAGACCTGCAGTTATAATGTCAGCTGTGGGCACTTGAGGATCATTGAAGTGATCCAGAGAGATCTTTGGAGTAGCAAACGGGAAAACGTGAGTGGCAGGATCCTTCTAAGGACCGCCCTCCTGAGGAGCTGAGAATCTGGGAACTCAGAGCAAAGGGGAAAGGAAAGAAGCAACCTCTTCCCCAGCCACCAGGATGAGCCTCTAAGAGTGACTGATATTCTTGTAGTGAGCAGTCTGTGCTCCTTACGGGACCCTGCCACTTGCTCAGCAGAGTAGAGTTAAGGGCTAAGCTCAGGTGACTCAAATCTCACTGGGAGCCCTGAAACCTCAAAGATAGATGGTTTCAATCACTTGTGTTTCTAGAGAAGCAGAACAGCATGATGCTATGGAAGATGAGGGGGCGAGAGTGCTGGGCTGCACCCCAAAATCCTGCAAAAAACTGCCAGTCACTGAGAAGTCCTGCAGAAGAGACAGGTTGGCTGTTTTTTCCAGTGTTTTCCATTCTGTCAGTCTCAAGTCATCCATCACGGCCTTTCTGAGCCGCGGGGTGTCTGGGAGGTGCCGCTGGTGTCACAGGCCCAGGGGTCAGGTGCATTCCAGGGAAGCTGCCTGTCGGTTAATGTGCCCAGGAGAGCTGTCAGCACCTTGCCATTTAGGATATGTGATACTAATTACCCACCTCCTCTGTCTTCTCCACCAGGATTCTCAGATAGAGGTTAGGGACAGAGAAGCTCAGTGAGAAGCTCTGGACCCTCACAAATGCCTCGGGTGTACCCATGATGCACCTCCCTTCACCATCATCACCCCAAGGATTCCTGCACCCATGTAATGGTATCTGAGTTGTAGCTCATATTCCAGTTTGTTTAAGTTCCCAGAACATCATTTAGTGTTCTTTGATTTGCTTCCTCTAAAAAAGGACTCAGTGGAAACTGGGCTGGGTGTGTAGCCAATTCCCTTTATCTTCAGTTCTCTCTTACTCATTGTCCTTCTTGGTCTTGACATAGTGGAATGGTCCCAGAAAAAAAATCCTTAATATTTTATAATCCGGCCGGGCGGTGGTGGCGCATGCCTTTAATCCCAGCACTCGGGAGGCAGAGGCAGGAGGATCTCTGTGAGTTCGAGACCAGCCTGGTCTACAGAGCTAGTTCCAGGACAGGCTCCAAAACCACAGAGAAACCCTGTCTCGAAAAACCAAAAAAAAAAAAAATAAAAATAATAATAATAAAAAAAAATAAAAATAAAAAAATAAAAAAAAATATTTTATAATCCGTATAGGTTTTGTTTCACGGCGATTAGACCCAGCTTAGCATTTTCATAAAAATCTCTGCTGAAAAAAACCTTCCATTCTCCCTATCACCTTCTGATTTCTTCTGGCATCATGGGTTTCTCTGTGGCCACTTGATGAGAGTCTGCACACCGGAGAAATTCTGGACCCACACTGGATGGTCCTCACTGTCATACTGTGAAGAAACAAGAAGGAATTGGGGAGAGATGTCTGTGAGACAGGAGAGATGGCCAGTTGAGCTGAGATATTGCAAGGAAATCATATAGACACTCTGCTATATATTTTTATAGGTAGGAATAGCAAATATGTGCTTATATTACTCAATTTCTGAAAAACAAAGTATAAGAAAGAAAACAGAAGCTTAAAAATGATTAATAAGGACAGAGATAGAAGGTAAGGGGATGTAGTCTGAGGCTGAGATCCTGTAAGAATTCCCTGGGGTATCGCAGGTATTTGCCACAGTTAAAACACAACCATGGGGCGTGTAACAGCAGCACACTGCTGACAGTGGAGAAAGTGGACACTCTGTGCCTTATTATTGAGGGATAAAAATGGTGCAGATGTTTTAGAAAACAGCAAGGATGTTTTTGAAAAATAAATAAGGAAATGAATCTACCACCCAAGCCAGCAGCAATTGCCATGGTTGTGCAACTGAATTAAATGAAATCCATGTCTTCAGGGATGTCAGCACCCCACGGTCCCCAAAATCTCTATTCACAGTGGTCAAGCTGTGTGAAAAACCCAAGTGTCCATTGACAGCTAAACACTCCATTAGAACATTCCAGAATGGAAGAGAGGGAATCGCTACCACTGGCAACAAAGTGGATGAACCTTGGCGAGGCAAGGCTAAAAGAAAGGAGACAGAAACACAAAGATCACAGGGTCTTATTTACATGAGGCATAAAAGAATAAAACCCCAAGCAGACCCAGTGTAGAGCGTATCCTATGCAAGAAATGACTAGGACAACAGGTCGTTAGTGTGCTCATACACAAATGGTGACCATGAACTTACGGCTGTCTACATTCTGATTATCATTTCACAGTACAACCAACCATAGGTCAAATAATCAAATCATTTATGTAATTCAGTTTTCCCATGGTATCTCAATAAAGCAGGAAAAAATAAAATAAAAGGTTGAACTGAATTGTAATCACTCTCGATAACCAGGACAATTGCCAACTGCATTTTCAATACTTATCCTTATACCCAAAGATAGGTGCAGCCCTCACCTCTAATCTTTCGGGTTTCTTTCTGCAGCAGGTGGAGACCATTACAGAAAGTTGTATCTGGTCAAAGTTTGGAAAACAGCTACATGGGGACCCTCGCCCCATTTGACATGCCTGCAGTACGATCCCTTACCTAAGGCTTGGGGATGCTGTAAAAGATAGGGTAGAAAGACGATGTGAACCAGAGGACGGGACCTCTGCCACAGATCTGGCCGCCTCAACAAGACCTGAATGATGACAACACCAATCGACAGACCACTGTGGATGGGGAGATACCACAGTCTTGACCCCGAACTGAAGCCTCACAAGCAGCTAAGGACTGCTGAGAGAGGGAGAGTTGGTCTTTCCCAGAAACTAGCATCTAATTGGCTATCTAATACCATGTGGGCAGTCTTAAAGTCATATGCATATAAGCAAAATTAAATGCAGTCATTAGACTTTATTTATATATCTATACATATGTGTATATAACAATAAGGAAAGAGAGAACCTACAGATTTGAGAAGCGGTACAGGAAAGGAGTTGGAAAGAGAGGAGGGAATGAGGGCAAATTTCATAAATGAATTACTCGTACATGAAAATAGGAAAGACAAAGAGATATAAGAGAAGAGTCATCACACCGAGTTCACCAAAATGTAGACACGGCTATTATCCAGTTAATTGCCTATCTCCAGAGAAGAAGAAAACTGTCGTGAATGATGGGCATGTCTATAATAAGGACATGGTGAGGGGATGCTGTCTATGGACCTCACGGCTGTCCTAAATGGGAAAACTCTTTTGGAAGTTCACATGGTGTCAGCGTGATACAGATGCCCTGACTTCACACAGGCATGACAGAGACAGAGGCAGAGACAAAGAGGAGGGGGAGAAAGGGAAGAAGAGAGAGAGATGAGAGAGACAGGGAGGGAGGGAGGAGGAAAGGAGAGAGGGACAAAGAGACAGGGAGAGAGAGAGAGGGAAGGGAGGGAGGGACAGAGGAATGAAGGGAAGGAGACCCCCACACACATAC
>NC_022021.1:50697394-50712330 GCF_000317375.1 Microtus ochrogaster
AGAGAGAGAGAGAGAGAGAGAGAGAGAGAGAGAGAGAGAGAGAGAGAGAGAGAGAGAGAGAGCTGTAGTTTGAGTTGTCTGGAAACCAGAATTACAGAATCAGTTTTTCCCAGCCACAGCCAAGGTGGAGCTCATGGATCATGGTGCAGTGTGCACAATCCCCTAGCTTGGTGGAACATGCTATGGCTTAGAGACCACAATAAAAGCAGAGATGTGGGCACAGGAGCCACCTCCAGGGCCTTGTCTTATGCCTCTGTGATTAAGTGGTGGCAATCCACTTAACAGGTCAACCACATTAGGCAGGGTGTATGATTTGGTCTTGGAAAAATTGAATTCCCTGAAAGTATAGTTAGCAACAGTTTTCCGGGCCAGCTTGGTCTTGGAGCAGAAGGACTGGAAACAGCAGCTCTATACCTGGGGGCAGCAGGGTACCACTGCTTCAAGCTCTGGACTAGAAGGAGCACACAGAGGAAAGCAAGGTTGTCTCTCACCTCCCTTTGTCCTAACACTTCACATTCTGTAACCACTGTGCAGCCTCCATGCATCCAAACGTCTCGGGAATGGCGTTTTATCTCGACAGATGTGGCTTACAGGCGTATAAGTGGCACCTACTGGGAATGTAATGGGATGATTTCCTGGGCTCTAAATCTTGACAAAGCGTTTCCTGTGTGGATCCAGATGAAGACCACGAAGCGTGCAAACACAGACGTCTCCATCAGATATACAACAAGAGGCTTGTGCAGAAAGGCCTCGTCTATTCTGCCAGCATCTCTTCCCCTCTCTTGAGAATGAAGTCACTAGACCATGATGGTGTGGGTAGCAGGTGGGATCCCCATTAGCCCTGAGTTCTAACTAGAGTTTATGGAGAGTAAGATCCTAGGTGTGGGGCATATGCAATCTTCTGCGCTTTTATAATTACAGCAATATTTCATAAAAAGTAGACTGTGTGATGCTGCCTCTGTGGAGATATAGTGCAAGGAAGAAAATGTGATTTCCAGACTTACACACACTGGAGTGCAAGGCTGAGTTCTGCTTCCACCTTTATGTATGGTACCTGAACCCGCAGCTAGAAGCCAGAGTCCCCTCGTCTCTCTTCTCTCCCTGCAAGCCACATGCTTTTTCACTAGCCTTGCAGAACTTAGAAAGAATACACCAGGAGGGACATCAGAGGAAGTTGTGTCTGCCATGTAAGAAGCTTTGGGCAATGCTACCACACACACACACACACACACACACACACACACACACGCACACACATACACATCTGGGAGAAAGAAAGCAAATAGGAATAGCCGAATGATAATGAAGGAGACTGGATAAGGGCACTGGTTGTACATCTCCAACATCAGTGCACACTCTTTGAATATTGTATCATGAAGCTGTGGTCTTCAGATGCACTGGACCATATTCATAGCTGCGCTAGGACGCGAATGCACAAGAGTCTCCCACATTGATCGATGCTCACATAAAACTTCTCACTCCCAAAAGCTTAGACTTTAGCCTGGGTATCTTCCCCACCTGAAGTTTCTAATGTGGAAATAGAGGAATGCTTTAGGTATTTGTGTGTCTTAAATGCTATGGCATGGCGTGAACCGCAAGGAATGCACAGGTGCCTCAAATTCAGTTTCATCCTGTGACTTGGTCTTTATCTTCACCCCACACCTGACCTGTGCCAAACCTGAATACCCAACCTTCATTAAATCTGGGGTAGAACTTGGCTATCCTGGTGGCGCATGTTACAGGGGGTGGGTTCCTCACAACTTTCAAAGCTTTTTGGCAAATTCCATCCTATAGACATTACTCATTGTGGTGTGAATTTGAATTTGGACTGTTACCCACAGACTTACAGATATCAACCTAACCACCTAGACTGTGAGGTAGGGGGGTGGGTGTGGCCCTACTGGGAAGTCACCACATCCACAGAGGCAGGAATCAAATCCTGCTGTAGGGTGGAAGTTGGCACATGGATCTGGAAGTCCTCACCTATGAGGCGTAGGTGGAGGCCATGTTCCAGAGCCTGGTCCTAGCTCCTCAGTTTTGCAGATTTGGAACACAGAGGTAAGCTAGTGGGACCATAGTCCCTGGGAGACTGTGTCAATCCCAAGATTGTAACAGCCCTGTTACTCCTTAACTTCATGTAATGGGGCAGGCTTTTCTCCCCAAGGCCTTTGGTCACTTTAAGATGTGGGCACATCATCAACAGAGCTGCCATGCAGTCAGCCACATCTTGTCACCGCTGGCCATGCAGGACACCAGGGACTCAAGATACCTGCCCTGAACAGGTGCCATCTATATACCCTTTTCTCCATTTTGTCCCTTTTGCCCTTGTAGGATTTCTGAGATTCCCCTGGGTTGTAGAATTCCTGATAATAGGTGAGCAAAGACCAGGCTCGATCCCAAAGATCAGGAATAACTCAAGATCAACCCATGTTCATTTTGTCTTTTTATGCCCAGTCATCAGTACACACAGGCTAACACTGAACATCAGTTCCCTGAATGACAGAGTGCAAACGACTATTTGGAGGGTCAAGTTCATTAGCAGCTGTCTGGATGACAAGAATAAAGTCATCGCCGGTTCTGCTTGGCTGGAGGCCCTGGGATGGCTGTGCAGGTCTATGCTTAGGAATAGGATCCACGTGGCTTCTGTGGGATCTCGGAAGAAAACACCGAGGACATTGCATGAGGCACTGTCCAGGCAGAAGCAACTCCTCCTGTTGGTCAGGACAGCACTGTGACTAGTCAGAACTATTCAGAACACAAAGTTTCCATGTATACAGAGGGGTAAAAAAATTAGTGGAATGTTTGACCATCCCCAAAATTAAGCTCATAAAATATTTTTAAACAAATAGCTCTGGTCTTAGCAGTTATTTACTGGATTTTATAGTCCAGTGTTAACCAAAGTCATAAAATTATAATGAGCAAGACTGTGCAGAAGTAGCCATGCTTTCAGTGCTGTTTCCCAGAACAGTGATGTGTGGTTTGCATGTTTCCTTGGGATTATCTGAATGTCCCAAAATATGTGTTACAAATTGTTGCAGAAATCAGGATTAGCTACACAGAAAAAGAATGAGATACAGTGTGTCTCCTTTCCTCACTCACAATGCTACAGTGCTGACCCCAGGTGAAGGTCCAGCTGAGAGAGCTGGCACCAGATGGAAACTGTAATGCTCAAAGAGAAAACTTTTTTTTCCTGAGAATCCTAGAGCTTCCTGACACCTGCTGCAGCCATTTCTGAGACATGCCCCTTGGAGGAAAGGTTCCTGTCCTCCCGAGCTCCAGAGTGAAATGACGGAAGCACTAGAAATAGTGGCAGTGCATGATGAAGCTGTCTACAAGCCAGTCTACAAGCAGCTGCTTCCCAGGATGCTCCTCACCTGGAGTGAGAAGCAGAAAGTAAGTCGTTGTGTTACTGCAAAACCCAGAGCTATGGGTGGCAGGAGAGATTTGGAATTCAGCAAGGGGCCCCAGGCCAGCAGTGCTTAGTTAGCGTCCCCATAGAATCCCTCTTAACCCAAGTCTCCTTCAAGTCTTCCCAAATTTAGGTTCTCACTCTTTCATGCCAAGCAACTTCCAGATTGAATTATTTCCCAAGCCTTCAATGAGTTCTCCTTTTAATGGCAGGAGACAGGCTAAGATGATAAGCAGATAAAGTGTGCAAAGACAATATACACAACTATGTCTAGACACATACTGAAGGAAGAGCCTAAATAGATATGCATGAAATGCAAAGTGGTGCTAATGACATCATAGAGGATGTCCCAGAAGATCCAGAATCCAAAAATCCCAGACAAGGCTCTACAAGCCGGAAACCAGAAACTTTGACACTGGGGACCTGGCTTCCTACTTCCAGCCCTTTTGAGAGATTGTGGGAGACTTGAGAGAATGAATCGGTAAATAGGCTTCTATAGAAATTTTAAGAAATCAATGTGATTTTTCCACCGGCCGATTTTAATGTAATTCTGTAACACATTAGACCAGCCTTCACTGTCTTTGAAATGTAGTGTGTTAGGAATGGTATGCGCAGGTTAAAAGATTCTGGTTGGGAACACCAGGATTTACATGAAATTATCAGGCAGACTTTGATAGGGGCCTGGACGGACTCAAAAGAGCAAGTCTCATACAAGCCTGTCTCATTCCCTTTCAAAGCACCTTGATCTCCAAGCAGTCATCTATTAATTATATTACAGATAAGGTAAATAAAAGCGCGCAACGTTGAGATCACAGCTCCTTTCTTCTGGGGCAGACTAAAGGTAGGAACGGCTGTGAAGTCTGTGGGCATGAGGGATGAGAAGGTGTGCCGTAACCAGGAGCTGCGTTTATTTTGACACGTGATGGATAGATCTGAAGTTCAATGGAGAGGAGCTTCTCTGAGAGAGCAGCAAAGAAGGCTGTGGGAAGGCCTGGGGGCTCAGCCCCTTCTGTCAGGGTTGTTGGGGTTTATATTTCAGTAGATCTGGTTTTAGAGAAGTTTTAGCTTTGGTGAAACAGAGAAGGCAGCTCTGAGTTCCCATGGTCTCCCTGACCCCTGCACACACCCACAGTTCTCCCTGGCGGTACCCCTACTGTGATGAGTAGGGGAGATGTGAAAGTGAATGCTACAGACGATGTCCTGTGCCTTGACTCTGTGACCTTCTAGCTCTGGCTGCCATAGTCAGACACTCCAGGCCAGGAAATGATGAACAACAAGGATCCGCTGCTCAGAACTGTGAAGACTGACCAGCCACAGTTCAAGGTGCCAGCAGATTGGGTGGATGGTGAGGGCTCTGCGGTGTTTAAAGGTGTCTCTAAAACCTTGGATTGGTTACTCCCCAATCCAATAGTGCTGATGGGAAATCTTTAAGACATCATTAGGTAGGTAAATGAAGAATATATTTATTGTAAAATCTGCCCAAACCCTCTCTTAAACGCTTCTCTTTATTTTTATATATATATATTATTATTATTGCATTTTGCTTTCTATTTATTGTTACCAGGCCTGAGCCAGGTACAACTCTTTTTTTAACTTTTATTGATTATTTTTTATGACTTTCACATCATGCACCCTAATCCGCTTCATCTCCCCATCCTCCATATCCACATTTTGCCCTTGCAACCACCCCAAAGAGAACAAAAAAATAAAAATTAAAAAGAAAAAAGAATCTTAACATGGACACTGTGGTGTGTCACTGTAATGTGTGACTGTGATGTGTCACTGGTGTGTCACGGTAGTGTGTCACATGGTCTACCCTTTTGTCCAAACAGCTTCCCTTGCAAATGTTCACGAAAGTGTGTCATTGATGTGGTTTGAGGCCTCCGGCTTCCGCTATATCATCAGTATGAGGTCCTCACCTGGACTCCTCTCAGATATCCTACCGTTATCCAGTGTCACGGAGATCCTGCCGCTTTGGTTCCACAGGACTGGCGCCTTCATATGCTCCAGCAGTTCATGGATGGGTAGATGTTGGGGTGGACCAACTCAAAACCCTGGATCTGGGTCTGGGTGGTAGCTAGGTTAGTTGATCAACTTGCCCACTTTCCCATAATGCACCACCAGGGCCAGCTCTTCCACTTTGCCCAGATGAGGGACGGGACCAGCTCTGCCCGTCACACTTCAGGGTACTAATCAAATAAAGGTTCTTTCTTTACGAAGAATCCAGCCTGTGGCACTCTGCTACAGTAGAAAAAAAGGAGACTGAGACCACCCTGGTTTCTGACTACACGTGGTACTAAAAACACAACCAGTCCTAGATTAAAAATCACAAATAAACAAACAAACAAAGCCCTTCACTTGACTTCAACTGGAATGTTGTCTTGTCTGGGTGCCCAGTGCCCTGGGTTCAACTCACAGGCCCAGAAAAATAAAAGGTTCCTTTATCCAAGCCAACCAGCCAATATCCCTCAATGTGCGACTGAAATCTGCAGTTAGCTATCTGCAGGAACTGAAGAAGGCAGTGTTTCCCTTCCCTCTGACCTCCATCACCTTCCAACAGGTATCAAAATCTCAGTCAAGTGGTTACCAGGGAAACACAGTTGTGCCAAAACCCTAGTCCTGCATCGACTACTAAGCCCCAGCACAGACACTCCAGAGTGAGAAGATGGAATTATAGCGGAACCATTCTGGCTCTGTCTGAGAGTGGAAGGCTGCAGCTTGGGTGTGACTCCCAAGAACTGGGGCCATGACTCCCAGATCAACGCTCTGCTTCAGAGCCGGGCTTCAGCTGGCTTCTCATTCCCTTTACATTCGTGCCTAACAAGACCACAGTGATAAGCCAGCAACAATTATTCATTTGTAGCTACAGAGTACCCAATCCCACATAAATTTGCTCAGCTGGCTATTAATCCTGACCTTTTCATTAGGAAGAAAAGAGGAAGCTAAGTGAATTCTGGGTGGCTGCAGTGGACACAGATGGAGGCAGCTTTGCCATCTTCGGGCACTCTGTTATCAATGCCACGAGACTTTCGATTGAAAAAAATCAATTTTCCTCTTCACTCCTTTTAACCTCTTGTGCCATCTTCTTCCCTTGCCTGGATCCGGATAACATAACTCACCATGAAAGCCAGACAGAAACAGCCTTGGGCATGTCCACAGGAAACGCAAGTCCATCTGAGCTCAGGAGGGCTTTTTTCCTCCCACTCAGGCTGCTTTACCCCAAAGGCACCTTTCAGCTCTCCTTATTAATCCTCACAGGTCCTGGGGAAAAGTGAAGCCAAGTGTTTTCTGTTAATAATGTGTGCGCGGGTGGGCAGGCGGGAAGAAAGGAACATGGACCTATTAGCCAGGCACCACAACTGCCTGAGTACACGCATGTCAAGGTGTCCGGTGCTCTCTGGCTACTTGGCCATGAGCTCTGAGTCAGAAATGCCCGTGTTCACGATGACACCAGGACCTGAGGACAGCACTCCATCCATTGCGTTGCTCATCAGTTGCTGACGTGAGATTTGAGGTCATCATAGTCCTCTGAGTATGGAGACACGAGTGTGAACTCCTTTGATGGCTTAGGCCTGCTAGACATAGAGACACACCTGTGCTTGCTCTTAATGCCTCATGCCCTTTGCTCCTCTCCAAAGTGTTGCCAGACAGAATACAGTTGTAGCTTCACAAGAGCTGCCTAGGCCCTCGGCACCCCATTGTCCTCTCCTGTAAATGGGAATCAATAGCATCTGACTCCCAGAGCCGCAGTGACAGAATGTATGGGAACTTTCCTGCTGCCTAGGGACTGAGTTTGTAAGGATCGATGAGGCCCTTGGCCACTTCAAGCAGTGCTCAGAAACAGTGCACCAATTAAGAGAGCAAATATCTGTATTACACAGCTCTGGGGGCCAAGGTCTCAGAACCGGTACCAGCAATGTCTGGTGAGATGCTATTCGTGGTTGCTATCCCGCTGGCATGTGGCTATGTCATTGAAGGGCCAGACAGCTTCCCCCTAATCACATGCACGAGGGCCCCAACCTAGTGATCCTGTCATGTCCCTCGGACCTCAGCAATAGTACCCTTCTGTTATGGTACTTCAACGAAGGGCTACACTGGGTGTAATAAATAAAATATTGTGTTATGGATCAGACTAATGGTTTAAGTCAAGGGCTGCTTTCTTACCCATTAAAGAATGGGTAAGTCTCATTCTTTCTTATAAGTCATGGTAAAATATGTGATGATTCCTTTAAGAGACAGCTGCTGGCAGCTTGCCGTCATGGGAACTAGGTCATGGGATTTACACTGTTAAATGTTACCCCACTCCACCCCGGCTTCCTGGGCCACCCAGCATCCACACTGCAGGAAGAGTTCGTGGCTCTCTAGCAGAGTGTGTAGGAGCAGGAGGTGAGTGGGTTGGACCAGGGTGGTGGGACTGGGAAAGCTATTGGGGCCAAAGTGCTGACAGGAACAGAGGTGAGAGGGGTTGGATGCTGGCTCCGAAATGTCAGTCTGTGGAGCTGGGAGAAGGCCGTTTGTTCTTCCCTGCTGCCCGGCTAGCTTACACCTGAAATAATCACTGCCCGGCTTGTTAGCTCTAACTCCTTATTAACTAACTCTTACACATTAATTCAACCCATGTCTATTAATCTGTATCACGTGGCAGTGGCTTACAGGCAAAGATTCGACACATCTATCTCTGGCAGCAGATCCATGGTGTCTTCTGACTCCGCCCCTCTTCCTCCCGTCATTCAGTTCCATCTTCCCCGCCTGCCTAAGCTCTGCCCTATCAACAGGCCAAGGCAGTTTCTTTATTCATTAATGGTAATTACAGCACATAGAGGGGGCACCCATTTTAAGTTTGAACAGTGGAACATAAGCTGCCCCCCTCCAATCACACTGAAGGGCAGGCTGTGTTTGGCATTAAATTCATATTTAATGAAGGAAATCAAGGTTTCTGGTGGGATTGCCAGGATGGAAAAGCCCATTCATGAGCCAGACAAGGACATGAGGCCAGGGAAACGGCCTGGGCTACAGGGTCGTGATCACTGATGCTGTCCAGGAAACTCTAGGTGAATGAACTGGTGCAGGGCGTTAGCAACGAGGTCTGAGCAGGTGTCCTTGAGCCTTCTGGATGAGCAGAGCAGGAAAGGAGGCAGCTGAGGATAAGGCAGGCATGGATAGTAATCTACTACAAGTAGGGCTGCCTGAACTGGTTTTCCTCTTGTGAGAACAACGGAGGTCGATTGTGACAACTGTCAGTAGAGAAACTGCATGGTAAAAACTGAAATAAGATGCTGCTTGTTCTATAGGCACAAGGGCTTGCGTAAGGGGAGCTCAGAGGAAAGGGACCAATTTGTCTTGGAAGGAAAAATAGGAAAGGATGGAGTTGAAGGAGTAGACTTGATGCCCAGGAAGCTGTCTGAGAATGTTCTAAATAAAGAGAAGTTTGGTCCAGGTAGACCACTGCTTTGACCAGGCTGGAATTCTGGGCTTGTCAGTCATGGAGGGGAGATGTTGAGACATCATAGGCTGAGGCGAAAGAGCAAAGAATAGAAGGGCAGAAAAGGGAAGCCATGTGTCAAAAGCCAAGTCTAAAAGGTGGTGGTAGAACAAAGGACCCCAGAAGAAGGCAAGGCCTGGCCTTGTCACAGGGATGGGAGGGACCGGTTACTGCATCTGGAAGATGGAGTGTTTCTCAGTTGACTAGCCATTGGCTAAGAGTGGAATCCTGAGGTGGGAATGTTGGCAGGAGGCTGCTTGTTCATTCCCAGCCACTTAGACTGAAATAATCACGCAGAAACTGTATTAATTACAATACTGTTTGGCCAATAGCTTAAGCATATCACTAGCTAGCTCTTACATCTTTGGTAAACCCATTTCTATTATTTTATATTTTACTACTAGGTTTGTGACCTCCTAGCAAGGTTCCAACTGGCAGCTCACATCTTTTCTCTCTGGTGGCTCCCTGGAATCTTCCTGACTCCACCTTATCTCTATGTATATTTATTTATTTCAGCCTGGCTTTACTCTGTTAAGCCATTGGCTGAACGCAGCTTTTTTATTAACCAATGAACACAAAACATATACAGAAGGACATCCCACATCATGGGGGGTGTGAGAAGTGGGTTGTGAGCCACCATTAGTGTGCTGGGAACTGAACCCGGGTCCTCTGCAGGAGCAGCAAGCACTCTTAACTGCTGAGCCATCTCTCCAGCTGAAGTTTACACACAGGAACGTCGTAAGAACTGTGTTTCCTGAGGAACTGACGTCTAGAGCTGAAGAATTGAGAACAGAGTAGACCTTGCCTCTGTTATTGTGAGGCTGTGGGGCCTCTGTCCTCCACGGGACATGCAGTTGGTGGCTGAGAGTGTTGATTCCTGGGATGTGCATCTGCGGGGTTGTCTGTGTTTAGTTGTGGTGGATTTGGGGCACTGATGGCACTTGTATGTGAAGTCTTTACTTTTCATCCACCTGAGATCCCACAGAGGCAGCTCAGTCAATGAGAGTTCATGTACATATTCATATGCACACGTACACAGAGAGAGAGAGACTCATACAGACTCACATACACTCACATGACATATACACACAAACACACATACATACACACACAGACACATATACACATACCACATACACTCACACCACATACATCCACACACATACACACACACACACACCAAGAATCATGTTATATTTCAAGATATTCTAGATATAAACCCAGATCCTGGAAAGAGATAGTTTCATTAATTTTATAATTAAAAAATGAAAATAAAAATTATTCCTCAACCACACTGTCATATTTTTTTTACTGTAAACCTTTCTTTGTCATTAAGGAATCTTAGACATCCACAGCAATCTAAAGCAGCAGCATTGAACAACATCTCACTGTCTCACAGAAAGCAGGATCCGCTGTTTTCCCTTACTCTCTGCTGACTCTCCAGCATAAGTGGCAAACAGAAGTGTGGCTTCAAGTCCATATCCCATGTTCTGGATTAAGTCACACACGTAGTCTGTTTACATCATTGTCAGCCAGCATCACAATGGAAGCATATTTGTGTCGTAGCCATTTGTAACATTTAACATCTCTCTATTGTGGGAATGTCCCTCCCTCCTTGCTGTCGGGAAGCACACAGCACCTCATCATTGCTGAGTCACTAGAGTGCAGGAGAAGAGCATGGTGGGAGGCGCTGGGTGTCTTCTCTTCCCTAGGAGATCTGGTGTCTTTAGCCATGGGGCACTATCTTTGGGATTTAAATTACTTCCTTTATGGGAAGATAAGAGTAGGTAAAACCATTTCTTGATCACAGACAGGGTAAATATGTTTTACATTCAGCTGTGCTGATTTTTCTTCCATCTCTTAAGAAGTTGAACATAGTGCTTCTCCACTGAGTGTAGTTGCCATATGGTAACTGTGGGGAAAGACAAATCCCTCAGAACATTCATGCTTACACCTGGGCCCCTAAACCCCTGGGGCTCTAGAAGTTTCTTCTGCTCTAATGCCTTCTAGCCTCTGCTTGGTTTCCTACCTAATGTAAAGTCCTTCTGCAACCCTGTACAAGAAAATGCTGTACCAGGATAGCCCGGGGACCTCTTGAAAATACTTCTGTTTTCTTCCCATCCCAAATGTAAACAAGACGATGCTTTCATCTCTTTTCGTCACTGATGCCATTGGAAATCATAATGGAACAGAGCAATGGGATAAAGTGGAACCCACAACTGAGTTATTTCAGTAAACAAAGCTCTCCTAGTGGAAATGATTGTGGGACTTAAATTCTTATACTCTGGGCTGTACTAAAGCAGGAGCCAAGGCGTTTCACTGACATTCAAGACCTAAGATGGGAAGAAGAATTGTCCCATGGACCAACTGCCTCATGATGAGTGGATCACCAAATCCAAAAGGTCAGTAGCCTGTGGGACAGGGTTTGTGTTAACAGGGGACACCCATTGTCTCTTAAACTCTGGCATATTGACAAGGGGAACACAGGCAACAATGCATCAAGGGAACTCCGAGCATTTCCATACAGAGATGTCTTCAGCTCAGGAGGCTCCACAGAATTCTGGACAATGGCTGTCCACATGCAGGTAAAGACTATGTGGCCAATCTTGCAGCTGTCTGACCCAGCCATACAACTCAGGGTATCTGTCAGATCTTCTTGCTGTAATCAAAGCAAGCATCTTAAAAGGAGACAGGCATATTCTGACCCATATACTCAGCTCACAGTTTCAGAGGGTTTAGCCCATCACTGGCTAAAAAGAAGGGAATGTTGGGACAGAGGCACTAAGTCAAAAAGCAAAGACAAGACTAGAAGTGGCCAAGGCAAGAAATGCCCCTTATATACACACCCACCATGACCACTTCCTCCTGCCAAGGCTCTTTTCTCAATGTCCACCCACTCCCAATAAAGCATTCAAATTTTAAATCCATCAGTGACTAAACCACTAACCAGACAGAGCCCCTACAGCCGTTCTCTCTGGAAAAGTCTTCAGTGTACCTGTGCCAACCTTCTAGACAATTCTCAATAAAGTTTACAGCTGAGATGAACCACTGGACTGTGAGGTGAATCCTCAGAAGATTCGTTGGGTTCAGCACAGTGGAGGAAATACCAGGCTTTACTGCATGGTTTAAAATTGTTCAGCACTGACAAGACTGAATCTGGAGTCAGAGCATTTTAGTGGCTCTAAACATGGTCCCTTGATATCCCTGTGATGGCTAGAAGTCTTGTAACCATGGCATCCCTTATTGTAGGAAAGCACCCTGACCATGAGACTGGGCAGTCCACCTTGTGGATGAGTGACCATGTACTCAGAAATACTAAAGTAAGTCACAATGGGGAACCTGTTTGACAGCATTAGGAAAAACCAAACACAACTATACGGCTTTCCCACAACATCCGCTGATGGAGAAGGTCAGCTCTCTCTCTCCCTGAATTACGGAACAACTATTTTATGTCCTTTGGTCTGCTGTCAAAGAGTCACTTATTAAACATTGATATTGATTTCATGTTTGGTGATTAGAACCCACATCTCAGGCACACCCTGAAAGGCGAGACAGAAATGAGCAAATCCCCTCACTTTACAGTGACCTGAATTCAGCATCAGATGCTAAAATCGGGGCGTTAAGATTCTGGTGGGGAGATAAAAGGCGGACCACGTGTAGCCTGATATTGGCAGCAGATGGGATTGTCGAAGGGTGATGGCATTTCCTCCGACGTGGACGGTAACGTGACTAGCAGTAGAAGTATGCTTTGTTCCCACCCCGCGTGCTCTCAATATTGGCAGTTATTGCTTCCTCCAACTTTGGAAATCAGACGTTATCCTGCCCGCTGTGGTTGCTGCCCTGGTGCAGCATTAGAGGCGAAGGTACGGACAGCCCTTTGTAAATCTCCAGATCCCTGTGCTAAAAATAAGGGTAGCGGGATTGCCGTTCCCTCCTCCTTACCCCAGCCTACGAACTTCCGCGCGCACATTCCTACTGGACAAACAGCCCATTCTCCTCAGACCCTATGTCTCTCCACCCTCAGACCTTTTCTCTTGGCGCCAATGCCCCCCTCACATAGTTCCTTGCCCCTTGACACCCTTTAACTGACTGCAAAGGAAGCTTTATTGCAAAATGCCTGCAGCTTTATTAAGCAACAGGATTTACAGGCAATAACATAATCAATATAACATTAATATTGCACATAATTAAATAAGATTCCTACAAGGTCCTGCCTGTATCCTGAAATATAGAGAAGCTAACTGTTTTCACTGATGGCTTTAACCTAGGGGTAGGCCTGGGATTTGAAACCAAACTGGGAAGCACATAGTTCCCAGCTGTTCTTATTTTTAAGTTTTTCGTCTGAAACACCATAGGAAATGACCCTGGAAAGCCACAGGAAGACTGTGCCCTTTTGTGTCCCCCAGGACACTTCTCTCCCAGGCCTGGCTCTGAAATAACCGCTGCTCTCAGGATGCATGAGGACCAAAAGGCAAAGAGCTAACTGAATGAATTTGTTTCCCCACCGAGAAAAGCAGGCCGAGCCACTGCACGCTCTTGGGACATTCCAGTCCAGGGCGCCACATTTGCTGGGAAACCAAGAACCACGGCCTAGAATGGCATCCTCCAGCCTCGTCTCCGGGGGCCTTGGTCCTCATATTTTAAATTCACGGAAATTCCCTTAGACCGCTCTTACAAGAGGCCCAGAAAAGAAAATACTACGAGAAGTCAGTGGGTTAAGTGGGAACTCTGCACATGCGCACAGCCAATGGGATGCATGAAAGGCAGATGCCACATCGGGGAGACGTCACGAGAGGGAGGCCACTGACTTGTTACCTCCGCGCGGGTTTTATCCGCTGTCACCTGGCAGCAGCTTGCGTGGGATGCTGGTCACCTTGTAACTTGCAAACCGGTTTCCTCAGTCTTCCCCATGTGACCACCTACAGCACCACACAAGCCTGGATAAAGCGCCAGAGGTGAAAGCGTCACCTTTCAGAGGGATGTGCGGCGTGCACCAGCCATCGGGGCAATGTGGAGGATCATCTCTGTGACGCACGGAGGCAGGGTAGAGACCATCGAAGCAAGCCTTTACCTCGGGATCCACTTTGCCCGTAATTTTGTGAAAGCTCTTTGCAGGAAGACCTCCATTTCCGGGAGGCAGCTGTCTTCCAGGTAGAATGTGACTCAGGCTGGGTGTAGGACCCCTGACGCAAATAAAAACAAATTGAACATCTTTGATGCCGAAAGCCTGGCATGGGCCCAGAAACTAAGCAGTTGCTATCAGCCAAGTGAATTTTGACAGCTTTCTGGAAAAGCTGTGAGTCTTAATGTTTACATTCAAAAGGCGTAAGACTGTGTTGCCCAGAACCAGCCAATGGGAAGGGTGGAGAGATTCAGCACTGGGAGGATGGTAGTATGACTAGGCCAGAAACATTGGGAAGCTTGATGCCTAGGAGCACACATCAGAGGCTGTCCTGGACCAATCCCGAGATCAATAAAGGCCACCTGGTGGGTCAGGCCCCAGGCCTGGGGGATGAAGTAAGGGCATGAAGTCTGACTATCAGCTAAAGAACCTGTTGCACCTGAAGGATATGATGAATTTGGTTGAGCAAGCCACACCTTGGTAAAGGTCTGGACCCTCTGTCTCCCTGACCAGCACAGTACAGTGTATCTCTATAAACACATGGACCCATGTCTTAGCTGACTCTAAGAGTGGATAACATTGCCCATGGAAGCACAGTTCTTCCCATGATCGGTGAGGGGAAGAGAAGTTTGGAGGGATTCAGTGTTGGAACTGTATGCATTATTGTAAGCGGATACTATACATTTGTTTCCCAGCCACCCAGACCCTAATAATCACACAGACACTATATTAATTACAACACAGTTTGGCCAATGGCTCAGGCATATTTCTAGCTAGCTCTTACATCTTAAATTAGCCCATTTTTATTAATCTGTGTGTCACCATGAGGTGGTGGCCTACTGGTAAGTTCTGGTGTCCTTCTCCTTCAGCAGCTACTTGGCTGCTGCCTGACTCCACCCACTTTCTCCCTGCATTCACTTTAG
>NC_022021.1:50712705-50751248 GCF_000317375.1 Microtus ochrogaster
TGAAGACTAAAACAACCCTAGTCTTTTATTGAACCAGTTGACAGTTCTAGAAACAAGAGACTCTGTGATGTCCAGAGCATCAAGTAATCCCTGCCCCTCCACCCCCATGCAGAAATACTCTCTGGCAGATATCTCCCAACCCTTTCTGGAGTAACTCTGGCATTTCTCATGAAAACCTTGTGCAGATGACCAGCTTCTGTTGAAATGACCTTCCCGACCCAGCTGACTTGCCATCTTGCTGCAGCGGAAGGCCCCGCCTCTCACGAGAAGGTGCCTCTGCGACAGCTCCATGCACAGAGAAGTGCAGTTGCATGGGCTTCCCTTCCTGCTGACAAATGCCATTGGCAAAACCCTAGAGCTGACTAAAGAAAAGTCATCTGCTCAGAGGGAAGCTGACCAGGACACAGCATGCCATGCTGCTCAGATAGGATAGAAAACCACACTGCACTGAACTCACAGAACTATAATAAGCACACACATGCATGTCATGTTTGCCTTTGGGTCAGCCCAGGCAGGACTACTGAACAGGCTGAGTCTTGGTTCACAAAGAAAACGCAAAGACACACGGCTTTCTCATTGTTGTGTGGCTCAGCAAGTGCTGCAGTGAGCCATGGAAAACAACAAGGAACCCAAGTCAGCCTTGTCCTTTGGCTCTCTTGGCCATACAGGGAAAGAGGGAAGTGAGCTTGCATTGTTAGGCTACAGCTTGTTTAGCCTACTGAGAAGAATGACAGTGTATTTTTAACGAGTGTTCTTTGAAGGAATTAAAATATTAATATTATTATTATAATATTATAATTATAATATTAATAAATATTAATGGCCCACTCTGGAAAGAAGGAAAGCAAGATGGAGGAAGGAGCAGATGCTTTGTCTGGACTTCTTGCCTGTGGGTCTTGAGCAGCAAAACCTCAGACAGAACTTCCCAGGAGGATGATGCCTAGGTCACTTGCTTTTAAGCTTTTGGCTGATCCCTTGGTGAGAGACCACCCCCAATGGCCTACTGTGACATTTCAAGACAAGTCTCTAAATGGAAAACCCTAAGGGTGCCTACTCTTGTGTCCTCTTGCTCATCCTGGAAGAGAGGAAAAAAGAAATATCAGCAGAGTTTCCATGCTCTGGGAGAGGAGGCCTGAGGAAAAGGATGGGGAAATGGTAAGTTACTGGATTCTATCTTACAGAGCAACACAATGCTTTTGACCACAGAAAGCCAGTGCCTTTGTCCTGAGGAGATGATTTTGCTAGTGACATACCAACCTGTCCTGTTTGAACATAAAAATATTCTTAAGGAAACAAATATTGGTAATAAAAATATTTGAATTAAAATTAAGGAAATAATTGACTTCGATTTGGAGAGCCAAATCCCAAGGGATCATGGGAATAATGTACAGTCAGAACCACACAGATTCATTCTACACTTGAGAACAGAAGAACCACATCTTGTCAGACCGCCATGTTCAATGTGCCTTCAGAAGATTGATAAAAGTCAGGGCTCACCATTCAGTGGAAGACTGGTCAATGGTAACACATGCAGTCTGCATGGGCAAGTCATGGCCCCGGAATCAGCCTGAATATGGGCCAGCATGAACCATGGGGGGCAGCTTTATGTAGACATTGTTTGTTTACAACTGGGCGATGGACTTCACCTAGTTACTATGTGAACGGTTACAGCTCAAGGTACTGGCTTTAGCCCACCCAAATGAAGTTGTCATCTGTGGTTTCCCCATCAAAACTCCTCCAAAGACAGGATATGAGACAAACAGACTCTTTGCATCCCTCACCATGGGGAGGAATGGGGACCATCTTCCCCAAGAGCCGCTTGACTCTCCTTCCAACATGAACACATATTTTCACAGATGTCATACTCCTTTTAAAAAGTGACAAATGGAATGAAAGACTGCATAGTGCACAGCCTTGAAGAGATAGCACAGCCTGGAAGAGATGTCCCCTTGGCTGTCAGAATTAAAGGGGGATTGCAGAATGATTTTAAGAGTCTCAAAGGAGTGCTTGAGCACCAAAAGCCATCCAAATTAATAGTGAACTTTGATCATTGTAAATATATCAGAGATATGTGTGTTGAATTCCACCCCTCAAAATCACAGATGGGTGTACCTCAAACTTCTGAAAATATTTGGGGTTCCAAATGGAAGTTTGGTTTTTTTTTTTAGGTAAACCAAAGCCTTGCGCTGTAATTGTTGTATGCACATCTTATCAAGATGTTTGTTGTTGTTTCCTTCAAATATTTCATGCTCAAGGAGATTGGGTACAATTTTTACCAAAATTTCCCTGTCACCAGCTTTTCTTCTTAGGAATAGGATATATTTCCCAGGGGGAAAAAATCAACTTCAGTCCCATGGTTTAAGCTGGTTTCAAACTTGGTCGAGAAATTCTTTTGGGGTTGAGAAAGTGACTGTGTGGGTAAAGTGTTTGCTCATGCCAAAAGACCTGAGTTCAGGTCTCAACAGCCCACCTAAAATCAGGAAATAAAATCATCTCTAATCCCAATGGTAGGGGTCTGAAAACAGGGCACTCATTGGCTGGTCAGGCCAGCCAGTGCAGCTGAAACAAAAATAGAGACTTCAAGTTCAGTCAGAGGTCCTGTCACAAAAATAAGGTGACAAACAACAGAGAAAGATGCCTGACATCAATCTCTGGTTTCCACATGTTCACTACACACCACACACACACACACACACACACACACACACACACACACATACACACTTATTTTTCTACCATTACTTTCCATTGTGGATGACTAAGCAAGGTGAGGGGGCATCTGGCTGCAATGGGCTTCATCCTTGAGAGACGTTTTGCCCGTGAGAAGGTATCAATCTTGTTTCCTGGCTGCTATTTCCAGTCTTTTTTTCACTTGTATAACTGAGTTCCCATCGGCAGTGTACTGAGCGAGAGACTCTCCTCCACACATCCTTTAGCTAAGTCTTAGGCAACTCTGGTTACTCGGACATAAGGAGCTGCATAAATACTAAAGAGACAGAAAGAAAACATTATACAGGTGAAAGTTAACTGCACAAGAACCCAGCGAACCCAGCGAACTGCAAATGGAGGGGAAACTTGCTCAGACCTAGCCTTGGATGAGAGAGCCCAGAGCAGCTGCAGCTGCTACTTGAGCTGTGACCGCCTGCAATGCCTTCCAGATCCCACCGTGAGCTGGGAGACAAGGCAGAGTTTTATAATCCCTCTTTTGCTGTGGGACATTGAAAAAAAAAATGGTCCTGCTTACTGTGGATGTAGTAGAGATTTTATAATGATCTCTCATCATTTGCAGTTTTATATAATCATCCATGTGTCCGCTAACACTAGCATGGCCTCTAAGAGGATGGGTGCAGCCTGAATAATAAAAACCCAGAGACAGATATCGGGGTTCAAGCTGAAGATCAGAAAAGCAAAGCAGTCAGCCACCAGAGAGTTCTTACCTTTACCAAGACTGGGACATTCTGTCATCAGTCTGACTACAGACTGGTTGAAGCCTGAGACCCCGAGCTCCTATCTCCTCCAGTCTTATATTCCTCTCTAGTGCTGGTATTAAAAGCTGTGCACCACCACTGCCTGGCCTCTAGTGTGAACTGCTGGGATTAAAGGTGTGTGCCCCCACTGCCTGGCCTCTATGGCTAACTAGTGTGAACTGCTGGGATTAAAGGTGTGTGCCCCAACTGCGTGCTCCGCCTGGCTAACTAGTATGGCTAGCTTTGTACTCTGATCTTCAGGCAAGCTTTATTTATTAAATCGCAAATAAAATATCACTATAGACAGGTGCTGCACCATGCTCCAGGGAATCCTACTATTGACTACCACAAATTATTTTCACTATTCAAGATCAATTTGCTCAGAACTTTCCAGTTCTAGTTCAAGTATCAATTAAAAAGTGTCACAAGCCAATTCCACAACAGGAAGTGGTTATCTGCACCTCGGAAACTGTTTGGCATTCTAGCCTCTGGGTTGGCGCCACTACAGCTGTCAACATGACCCTACCTAAGATGCAGATTCTTGGACTCTACCATAATCTTGCCCAAACAGAAACTGGAGAGGAGGCTGAAGGCACGTACCCTGTGATGAAGGTCTCCGGAGGCTCTTCAGCTCTTCTCCAGGAGCTGGGACAATGATAAGTGTCTGGGGAAGGGTATACGAAGATTACAATTCACCCAGAGTGGAAAGTCCAGAGCCAGCCTCCTCTTCCCTCTCCTCTCTCCCTTCCTTTCATCTTCCCTCCCCTCTACCACTGTCTCCTCTCAGATTCCTCCCTACCCCAATTTGAGTAACTCTCTTGAACTGTAGATTCCCTATGCATAGGCATGAAGTCAGCCATCCAAGGGCTTGCCTCTCCTGCAGACAGGCAAGGGGCAGCATGCCTCTCCTGCAGACAGGCAAGGGGCAGCAGGCCTCTCCTGCAGACAAGCAAGGGGCAGCTTGCCTCTCCTGCAGACAGGCAAGGTGCAGCATGCCTCTCCTGCAGACAGGCAAGGTGCAGCAGGCTTCTCCTACAGACAAGCAAGGGGCAGCAGGCCTCTCCTGCAGACGACAGGCAAGGGGCAGCATGCTCTTTTGCTGGGCCTGAGAGCTGGAATATCCTCCATCTGCTGGCAGTGGCAGTGTCTTCATTTGGTGAGCAATCAGCCTTTCAGAATCCCTACTTCAACAGACTCTGCGCAGATGAACTGACAGTTTCAGGTCTTCTTGGTACTGGTGCAAAAGGCCCGATGCTTCCTTGGAGACAGTTAGTCTCTGACTTCTCAGGTGCTAAGCATGCCTAATTCCCTGTTATCACTATGGCCACCATTAATCTCTCCTTTCATAAATGCAGTGCTGTCTGCCAATTTCCCTGAGATTATATTTGCAAACTCAAACCAAAACTGGGAAGAGCACAGAAACCAGCCTAGCTTCAGATGGGGCTGCAAGAGCAGCCACTCTGAATCTCCCCAGGAGGAGATAACCAACAAAGGAATCCTTAACACCTGGGAACAGCAAGATCCTGGTCCACCACCGAGTCTCCATGCTGAGAACTGAACAAGCAAGTAACAGCTCTAACCCAGGGATGGAAAGCCCAAAAATATCCTTAAATGTTCCAAGTGGGAGTAATTCACAACCAGATGAGTTGGGTAGCTTAAGAAAGAGGCAAGAAGAAAAACTCTGAGTTTTAGGATTCCCTTGTGAAGAGCTCAGAGGGTACCACACAGAGCCCAGCAACATGGAAACACACTCAACCAAGGGGCTGTCCCCTAAACCTGTGTCCCAGCATACACTAGGGCAGGCCCTACTTTGCAAATACTTGCCGAGGTTGTAATGTCAAATTTTAAAGGAGGTGGTAGGTTGTCTGAGAGGCTGTGCCAATGAAATTTCAGCCAGAAGTCATGGGGACTCCCAACTGCTCACTGCTCGGGGCACTGCCCACCCCTCCACCCTACCCCAACCCCCCACTCTCACCCCCATCTAGCGGGAGTAAATGAACACACAGTAGTATAAACCAACAATGCAGATATCTGAAGAGGGCAGCAGGGAGAAGGAGCAATGCTCCCCAGAAACTTGAACTCACTTAATGTGACTTCCTCCACAACCCCCTGTTGCGTTGAATCCAGGCTGGCTCCAAGTGGAGGTTAGCAGAGTAGTCATGCTGCCTCACAGCTTTTGTACAAGTCACAGGGGCGTCACAGGGGCCAGAGTCAAAACCACACCATTCTGATCAACAGGACACATCTGTGGTGAATCCATCCACACAGAAGTAATTAGTTTCCTGGTGCTGTTCTTACACTGGGGGCTTAATGCAGGACCCCATTATATAAACAAAAACTCCCAGACAGCTCCAACTGCCTGATACAAAATAAATCAGATGGCAGAAGAGGGTTTGGCCTAGCGCTGCTACAGGCAATGACTTGTAATGAGGTACCCCAACACTAATTACGAAGCTTATTAAAGAGAATTGTCAAACTTGTACTAAAGTGCACACTATAATCGTGTTAAAGTAGGCGGGCCTGGAGAGCAAACAGCCCTCAGTCACCCCGTGTGGCAGAACGGGACACACCAGTATCATCAGTCCGTGGATCAGATCACAGGAACAATATTATCGTGCCTGGCAAATTGGTCAGGCTAAATCTGATGGTGAGACAGGTGAGAATCCCAGCAGCTTGGTGATAAATTCACACATCAGAGCTTCCCCGTTCCCGAACATCTGCCAGGGAAGAGCTCGGGAAACTGTCGGGAGCAAACACCGCCAACACAGTGTTTTATTATTAAACTTATTCTGAGGCTTCTCTGAGGTTGCAGAAGCAATATTTCAATGTACTCTTTCAGGAGGGAAGGGAAAAAAGATTAATAAAGATGTTAGGAAGCTGAACTGCTGTGAGATGTGTTTAATTATTCCCCACAGGACTGCCCCAGCAATCTGCTGACATTTAGCCCCGACCTTGCAAATCCTCAGTAAATATTAATATATCAACTCAAACAGGGGCCGTTGTTTTATTGGTTCACAGAGCTCAGAGAGATTCGCCACAGCGGTGAAAAATACTGTGTGGAACCGAGAGAGACGGGCCCGCTTTGATTTCACCTTTCTGCTGCACACGTGAGCTAGGGGCAGCAACGCAATGGCAACGCGGCTGCCTCTCCGCAGACACCGAGCTACACTTCAGATGGCTTCGCCTCCCTTTGTAGAGCCTGCTGGAGTAATCCCAGAACCATGGTGGCCAGCAATTAGAGAGCAAGCAGAAGGGGGCTGCTAGAGAGAAATCGCACCTCATTATCTGGGAGCGAGCAGAGGTTTTAACAAGACAGGGGTCTAGTTGCTCCACCAATCTCACCTACTTTGCCATCAGAGTGAACCCAGAACAGGTCAGCCAGACCTTGGGGCCTAGACTCAGCCATCAGGCCCCATTTCACCTTCAAAGTGTGGCCCCCCAATTCTCAGGACTGCCTTTGCCTATTTGAAACTGGATACGGCCTGCCAAATGGGGTTTTCTTAAAGAGACGATAGTCCTCAGAATGATGGCTCCTTTTGTAACGTTCCTTTCAGGAGGGTTATATTTTTAATTGTTTTCTTTGCCAATGCCTCAAAATTAGACATCTATTACTGATTTAATGTCCCCCCATTAGTCTCAAGTCCCTGAGGGTTGCAGGCTTGCTGTGAACCCCGGAGGCCCCCGAAAGTTCGTGGGTGCAAACCAGGGGCTGCCGAAGTGCACTTGGCTTTCAGATGTATGCACTGCTGAGCTAATGTGTGATTAATTTTATTCATAAAAATGTTAATCACTTCATTGTGAGATCTTTTTAACATTCAGGGCAGCCCGCACCTTCTTCGTTTCTCTTACCCACTCTCTCACAGCCGTTTTTAATATTTCCTGACATTGTTGGAGCTTTCCAAGGAACCATCAATTAAGCATGCACTTAAATGTCAGTAACAAGCACAGCAACGAACAAACAAGCCAACGGGAGGACACAAGAAAGACTCCAAGATTGACAATGACCAGCTCAGTATGGTCTTCTACTGCGTAGTCTGACCCCAGCACGTGGGCCCTCAAAGAGCCAACTGGAGAAGAGCTAGGGGAGAGGTCAGGCTACTTTCTTCCCTATTGGAGGGGACGAGGAGAAAGAAAGAAATGAGAAGATGAATTTGGAATAGGAATTCAAGATAAAAAAGCCTCCTGTCAAGGAGATTTAACCTGTGGTAGGACTCTGCTGTGGTAGGTCCAGAAGCCTCCTGGGCATGGTAGGCAGAGGAAGTGGCCTTAGCTGGTATGTTCGCTTGTTTATCCCTGCCTCAGCCTTCTCTTCAGCCTAACCCCTTGTCCAAGCGATATACTCAAAAAGCTGGGAAAAGGATTGGGGAAACCAATAAAACCCCAGGAGTTTTCAGAAAACCATCAACGGCTTATTTAAGAAAAAAAAGAGGCGGCAGGTATTTGGACATGCCCAAAGAGTGACTTTCCTGCACCGAGTTTCAGAACAACGCCCAAGAGTCCTGTGTGGGACTCATCCCTACTTAGACCCTTGTGCCAGGAGGAGACAGCCCACTCTGTGTGTCCTTCCAGACTGGGGGGCTGCTCTTCTCTCGGCTACCCCACTTCAAACAACCTTAGGGTTTGAGGCTGCACAAGGGTGCTCCACCGTGGTGACCGGGTGACTTTCGAAGCTTCCCTCGTCAATGAAAATGACTGCTAAAATTTGGTATAAAGTCCATAGCTATAGACATTGCTCATTTGAATCTAAAGCGTTTCCAACAGCCCCTAAGAGGGTAGGACTGGAGCTGATCTTGCTGGACTGACCCAGAATCACGTGGCCTACAGACCCCCTGAGCAGGTCCCACCTTCTCGAGCGGGAAGGGGGTCTGACTCCAGTCACCAGGCGGTCGCCAGTCTCCAGGATACAAAGGCATCCAGCAGCCCCTATGGGGTGACCTTTGGAGGTCTTTCAGCTTTAGCTCTGGAGCCATAATTAGAGCAGGCCTGCTCCATGGGGGCAAGCTGGAGTCTGCAAAGCTCAGACAGCAGCTGAATGGCTCCTGGGATCACTGCAGGGTCCGAGAGGAGATTGCAAATGAACACTCACCGCCAGCTTCAACCTGGAACCCTTCCTTGAGCAGAAGCTACAAGGAGCCTTGGAGGTGGGGCTCTCTCATTCTGGGCATCTCACACCCTAGCTCACCCACAGGCCATTAAGAAATCCTTCCAACTGAGCGGGCTCTGTCACCGTTTTCATGGCCAACACTACGGCCTATTCATTTCGCATGTCCTTCGAACAGCTTCCACATCCCTGCTCCCCCTCACTGCCCACCAACCTGGAATCCTGTAACCTAAAGTCTCCCTGTCCAACTCAGGAGACTCAAGATCATGACGGACTCCTCCCACCATGTTCCAAAGTCAGGGATGTCTAGAAATCGGTCTGGCCTTGCAAATCCCTGCATCTGGCATTCTCCAAAGACATGGTTGCCCCCACGGTGCAGCGTCCTTTTCTAGACCCTACTCCGCCTTGTCAAATCTCCGCCTTTCCTCTCTTAAGCCTTTCCATTTGCAGTAACTGTTGGCGAATTGCAGTGGGGATACATTTCCTGTTCTATGCGCCTCTGAACTCCTAAGCCAGTGTCTTTGCCCGTCTATCAGAGGAAGCACTTCCGGGTTCTCTGTACCCAGAGGGAAGGGAGAGAAGTAGTCAGGGGTTGCGCTGCGATTCCACTCCTGAAACTTGGAGGATCTGGGAGACAGACTCAAAGCCAGACCCAAGGCACCCCCCAGGTGCTGTGTCTGGCCCTGTCCTCCCTCTCTTTCTCTCTCCTTCAGCATTTTCTGCCCACGTCTGGACCACAGGACAAGTGAAACTCGGCAGGGCATGATTCATCGGGTGGCACCCTTCCGAGCCGAGGCCCGTATGACATTAATCAGTGTCAGACCGCTATAATGGAGATATGAATATGAATTCTCCATATTGCGGGGAGATAAATGTGCTTTTATATAATGGATCAGAGGAAAGAGGGGTGGGTGGGAGCAGGGAGACTGCAGAAGTTCCAGCAGGTCAGCCAAGGGTGCTGGTGCCCACTCCACAGGAGCCTGGCTGGGAGGGCTAGCCTAAGCCCTCAAACTTGAGGCCCTGGTCTAGAGCTGTTTCTCATCCATCCACGTTTTCCAGCAAACTTCCAAAGAAGCTCAGTAGCAAAGAGTCTGTCCAGAACACTGCATGGCCTCTCCTCAGGGAGGAGGGATGTTCTAGGCAAAGACCACCAGTACTGTGGGGAGTCCTAGCCGCTGTGGCCACATTTCCTATCACACAATTGCTGCCTCTGGAGATGGTACTTGGGGGTTGTGGGATGGAAGTGTCCTCACAGGCAAAAACTTCCCCAGAAGCTTCTGGGGCTCTAATGTTAGAAGCCAAGGTGGGAAACTCCTGAGCCTTCATCACAAGGATACGTTTAACAACAGTAGAGAAAGATGTCTGGGTTCCACCCCCTCCCGAACCACCACAATAGAAGACTGGTTCTTGGGGGTAGCCAGACTGCCCAGTCTCACTCCAGTGCTGCTAGGATCCTGGCAGCTGGGAGTCTGCTAGTTCAGCCATTTTGGCACATGACAAATATCTTACGGAGGAAAAAATTAAAAGGACGGTGTGTAGGCACTTAGGCAATTGTCAGATTCGGAGGTGTGAACATGAAGAACCTTACCTGTCTGTGCTGGCAGAGTTCGTCTGAGTCAGTCTGCTGCTTCCCGCAGTCACCAAAACGGATCTCCAAGCCTGTTTTGAAGTTCTGAGCAGCACACAAGAGTGCCCGGGCACCCCATTCCTCACTCCAGACACAAGGCGTGCTGGTCAGGTTTCTTTAGAGATGCAGTTTCACAGGGCCCCCATTCCAGAGCCTCTGGGGTGAAGGGTCCAGGGATAGGAGGCTCCATGCAGCCTCTGCAAGGAGGACTGTAAAAGGTACTTTTGACTCAGCAAATCCCATCAGGATACTGAACACACAGCTTACAATCCAAGGCCCACTTTTGCCTCTAAATGCCAGTGGCCTGGCAGCCCCCAAGACACACCACACTCTCTCTCTCTCTCTCTCTCTCTCTCTCTCTCTCTCTCACACACACACACACACACACACACACACACACACACACACACACAAAAGACTAATCCCAGGAACAAGCACTAAGCCTTGTCACTACAAATCCATGCTCTCGCCCAGGGAGCTCCAAGGCCCAACTGTCCCAGGGTTTCAAGGAGCCTCATAAACACTGCCAGTAGGGGTCAAGGCCCCATTCTGCTTTTGGACCATAGAGGGCGCCTCGAGCTTGTCCATTCAGACCTAGGAGCTCCCAGTAGCTTAGCAGAGGGCATCTATGGGACCCAGGTCCACCTATCTTGGCTACCCAGCTCCTCAGCTGCTCTGTCACCCCAGAATCCACCGCGCACTGATGCGTGAACGCACGTGCGGTATAGTCACTTGCCTGGGCAGCGGCTCTGAGCCTCTCTCCAGCCTGAAGTTCCAGAAGCCCAGTCCTTAACCAGCTGGTGGGCAAGGGTGGGAAGAATTGAGGAGAAAAGGGAAAATGCCCCGAGTGCGATGTGGCCATGGCAGCGCATGAAAATGCCTGCTGGTTCTAGAGGCAAACAAGGAGCCGTGAAAGTCTTCCCCTTCTCAGCCGAGCGGTGCACACACAGACTCTTCCCAGCAGCCTGGGGAAAGAGCAACTCTCTAGCGGCTGGAAAGAGCTGAGCCCGAGCAGGGGAGGGGCTACACAACTTCGACTTTCCAGACTAAGCCAGCTCATCACCACCACAGCCCCCCTTTTGCCTCCGCAGTTTGCATCCCCCTTCGGCAGTTTTAATGTTTGCTTGCACATTCGTCACGAAGCCCGCAACCATCAGAGTCCCAAAAGTCCCTGCTCTGAGTTGGCAAATCCTCCCCGCGCTGCTGGAGAGTGCTGGACGCGACGAGCTCGAGATCGAGAAGCCGCAACGCTGGAGTGACTGGACTCCTAACTCTCAGCCCTGGTTTTCAAAGCGCGCGGGATGCCAGTTCCTCCCCACATCGTTGCTAAGGTCGCTTCCAACCTCCTCCAGCCCAATTCCGGCATCTAGGGAACTATTTATTCGTGATTTCAGTTGGTCGCAGATCGTCCCACCCGGGTTTAGAGGAGCGCGCTTCGGGAACCCACCAGAACTCCGCCCTCCCTCCCCAGCCCCCGCCCCGCGGCCCGCCCTGGCGCTTGCGCCTCTTTCTCTGAAGCCACTGCAGCATCTTGAATCACAAGTGCAGGGAACCCCGAAAGCCAGAACCCGCAAACCATCTCGCTCGCCTTTATGAGGATCTTAATGAGCCTTCCGTTTTCTCCTCTTTACATTTAACCAAGTAAATAAACACATTGCGAGCAATATTTCATACTCCATTAAGTCATCCCTCTGCCCAGAAAACGACCCTCCGCCAAAACGCGCTGCACACACAACTAGTGAGTAATTGATTTCGAGCCCGAAGCTCCCCTTTGGGAGGATGATTGGGAATTCTCTTCATTTTCCCCCATTTTGATCCACTTGAAAACATCGTTTTTGTAAACTGCCTAAAATTGAACCCACTTACGTTCTGAGAAAGGCTGCTCCAGATAAATGCTTGTCTAAGCGTGGCAAAGAATTAAACTGCCAACAAGAAATTGGCCTAGGAGCAAAATGAACCAATTCAACCACCACCACCACCACCACCACGGAAGGACTGTATATGCCTGACACAGTAGTTTATTGGGTGTTAACGCTGTTCCAAGGCCCTACTCCCAAAGGAACAGCTTTGGCATAACCATGGGCCCCTGGGCTCTGCCCAGGATTTCAAGATAGCACACACCCTTACCTCCCCCCCAAAACGCATGAGCACAGGGACAAACAGCTGCAGCAGCGTGGGCATTATTTCATTTAGTTTATTAGACAAAAATATATGATTTAAACAAGTTCGCTGACGCGCTATTTACAATCTGAAATCACGCTATATACAGACAGGGAGAGGGAAAAAAAGAAACAATGAAAAGAAGACACAAACACGGGTGGAGGGGGCGGATTTACCGAATCGGATAATCAACCCGAGCAGCAGGCAGAGACTGCCCACCCCTCGAGCTCTTAGGCGGGATGAGCCCCTTTCTGCAGAGAGCGATGCGTGAGAATCGCTGACTCCGCCGTCACGTTTGTCCTTTACACAAGTCTCAAATATTTGTCTTAATTCCTCCCTCGTCTCCTCCCTCCCCCAACCCCTCCCCCCTCCCCTCCCTCGCAAAAGTAAAAGGCGACCCTTAATCAAGCAGACGGGAGGGCTGCGAGGATCCGAGGCGTTCCCTCCTGCGGGGCCAGCGAGCTGTATGAGAAACACAGCAAGAAGACACCAGCAATAAGTAGACATATCAAGACACCAGCAATAAGTAGACATAGCAGAGCGGGGCTGGAGCTAAACCGCCGCCCATCAGACTCCCCGCTCCTGAGAACTGGACCGAGCTAGATGGATAGTGCTATCCAATTACTCCAATTAAGACTATAGGACAGAACCCTCACTGCCACCCCAGCTTTGCTCCATCCCTCCCCAGGGCAAAAAGCAAAAAGCACTCACTTGTCGCGCACAGGCTGGAAGGGTGACTTTAACTGCTGTGGGGGCGAATCCGACCTGGGGACTAGGTCTCTCTCTGCTAGGGAACAGAAGATGCACAGGGTTAAGAGAGGGGTACAGGTAGTGGGGTGAGCCGGTTGGAAGGGCCCCTATGCCCAAATTCCTCCCTAAGGCTCATTTCATGCGACCAACGTCTGTCCCTACCCCTCCCTGGGACAAGCCCATACATAGGTACAAGTCAGCACCTCAGAGAGACCTAGGCCTAGCTACTTGCATCAATAGTCACCCCTACCCACCACCACTGACACAATCCCTTGTCTGACACCAAGTGAATGCAATCTTTTGGCTAGATACCTGGAAGCGCAGGACTGCTACGGGCGGAGGCCTTGTCACCGTGGAGCACCCCAGTGGCAACCTGGACAGGCGGCTGTGGAGGTGGTGGTGCAGGCAGGTGTGGGCCGTGTGGTGCGGCATGTGGCGCTCCAACGCCCAGGAAGGAGCGCATGTTCAGCAGCGAGCCCTGTGCGAGGAATGCGCCGTTGGTCCAGTTGGAAAACTTGCCTATGTGGCAGGTGTACAGTCCGTGGCTGGGCAGAAAGGCCGGGTGTTGCAGAGGCGCGCCGCTGGGAGGCCCGTGCGCGCTAGGATGGCTGGAGGGTGGTGGTGGAGATGCCTTGGGCACGCCGTCGGGGCTAGTGGCTGTCTCAGCCAGCGACCAGATCTTGGGCTTGCTATTCTGCGCGCCCTGCAGGCCTACCGCCGAGGCGCCAGGACTCAGCAGGCGCGTGCTGCCAGGCTCTGAGACTTCCTTAGGCAGGCCCAAGGGCGAATCTTGGGACTTGAGTGCCTCCGCGGCCGACAACGGTGAGCCCTGGTCCCGAGCTAGGGAGGGAGGGGCTCCGCGTGCCCTAGGAACTTCAGCCTTGTCCTCCTCATCTTCATTGCTCTGGTCGCCATCACGCTCGTCGATCTGGTCGATGTCAATGCTCTCCAGGTCGATCTCCTCATCGTCCTCGGTCTTCTCCGGGTCTCCCTCTGTGTCGCTGCCAAAGAGGGCGCCGTCTTCCTGGTCCTTGCTGCGCGCCCCCCAAGTCACCTTGTTCTCCTTCTTGAGGCGGCGGCGCGCATTGGCGAACCAGGTGGAGACCTGTGTGAGGGTCATCTTGGTGATGATGGCCAGCATGATCTTCTCTCCTTTGGTGGGGTACGGGTTCTTGCGGTGCTCGTTGAGCCAGGCTTTCAACGTGCTGGTGCTCTCACGGGTGGCGTTTTTAGGTCGCCCGGGATCCCCGTATTGGAACTGGCCATAGGGATAATAAGCAGGCGTTGTGTGGGCTGCGAAGGTGGCTGGGTGCACCCCTGGGTTGTCCTTGAGTTCATACTGAGAGCCCTGAAGCAACCACAGATCAAGAAAGAAGAGAGAGAGAGAGAGAGAGAGAGAGAGAGAGAGAGAGAGAGAGAGAGGAAATGGAGGGAGAGAAGAGAAAGGAGAAATGAGTTTCAGCAGCTAGGAAAGGAAGATCCATACTTCTGTGGACCCTGGGGGCTTCTGGGGCACCTGATTCACCGGGCTCAAAAAAGGAAAACACACACACACACACACACACACACACACACACCACTATTTGGAGAGCCAAGGAAGCTGGAGTCTTAAACTGGATTGTTGGCGCTCAATCTCCACTAAACAGGGTTTTTCTGCTGTTGTTCACTCTAGAAAAACTTAAAGAATTCCTTGAATTTTAGAGTACAGCTAATCCCTGCCCCCTCCCAGGGGTCTTCCCAGGACCTGGGTCCCGGACACCAACCCTTCACAAAATTCAGATTTCCAAGTTCAGCTTACACTAGCTGGAGGGGGAAACCTTTTATGTAGGCTGCTGAAACAGTTTCTCCAAAGTGAAGCACCCAGAAAGCAGGGCCCCTCCTTCCCACCCTGAAGGACTCAATCAAAAGAACCATCCAGGGCGTTTTTCAGTCAAAACTCGGTACTAATTCAAAATGAAAGTAAATCCTCCTTCGGCCTCCCAAATTATTCTGCGTATAATGGTTCACTTGCACTTAGAGGTCTGTAGCGGTGACAGGTAATTTTAAAATTTTAATGCTCATCATTCTCAGTAACAGTGGCAAAACGCATTTTTTTAAAAAAAATACAAAAGGAGAGCTTATCCTGTAAAATATTAACGGCAGGCCCTGGAGTCACAGGCTGCAGCAGCTCGAGGGAACGGGTTCAGTTTCCTGGGCCTCTTCTCGGCTACTTTATCTATCGCTTAAGTTTGACTTTGATCTGCGCCCGAGCAAACACAAACAGTTTGAGGCATTTAGAGGCCATGATTTATTTGCAATCAATATTCTTTTTATCATCAGTAGTAAAACACAGCAAGTCAAATTATCCCATCAGGTTTTTTGGTAAATAACATTTTATCTTTCTAACAGCCTCATTAGGCCTCATTATTACCATAAATTGCCCAGACAGACGCTCACTCACAATTTTATCTTTTGGGTTCCAAATACCAGATCATAAAAGATTGGAAAGCTAGGCCACCACTGAGGGTTTGGGTTTAGGCTCACTCTCAGAGAACCTGGTAGGAGACCTGGAGGTAACACAGACACCTTAGGGGATAAATTTTATTTACCCTTTAGTTTAAAGAGAAAACAAAACTAAACAACAACAGAGACCTCCTGTGGATCTTCCCCACCTTACCACAATGGGAGCAGACTCTCTTTGCCCCCACATGTACACAGGCAAGATTCCAAATGGCTCACATCTGTATTCAAAATTTCTGTTAAACATACACATGTGCGTGTACACACACACACTCACACATACGCACACATCAAAAAAGAAAAAAACAAAAAAACTTTTCATCTTCCGTTTTTTTTTTTATAAAAAGGATCCAGTTGCCAAGTTAGCAAAGAAGTCAGAATCCTAAGAAAGTTATAAAAGCATATTTCTTTATTTCCTCAACTAATTAGTTTAGTGATCGAGGCCCACGCGGAAAAGGCTTCTGTGGCCCGAATTCGTTTGTGCTTCGTCATTGTAAAATACACTACTCGCTTTTCAAAAGTATTTTAGTTGCCATCGTAAAGGAGAATTTTTGGCATTGTCTCTGCGGGTATTTTTTTTTTTTTTTTATGAAAGGGTACCTTGTAACTCTCTCATCGCTCCCCGGGCATCCAGGCTGTCCGAACAAAATGGGGGCCAATCTTCCTGGTTAGGGCGCATAAGAAAGGCGACTGGCCTGACCTCTGAGAAACAGGCTTTCTCTCTAAACTACAAGAAAAGTTGCGAGGAAAACGCGCCCGCCGAGTTGTTCCTGCACACTTGGAGGCCAGCCTTTTAGGGGATCTGATCTGGTCTGTTTTTCAGGAGATGGGATAATTCGGGGTTCCCGGAAACCGCACTATCCAGAAGATAGCAGGGCGGCAGGGACCGTCTCTGGAAAACCCCGCGCCCACCTCGCAATTTGCCAGCGGCCTCAAGTTTAAGCAGTCCGACCTTCCAGTCAGACCAAGGAAAATTGATCGTTTGGAAGGATAGACTGGCCAATGCTCCCGCGGAGAATTAAATTTACATCCCCCTCCTCCATCTGACACCCACTGGGAGCGGAGATTGGAGGGCACCATTTATTTTAAGCCCTGGGACACTGTTTCTTTAATTCTCCCTTATATAACGCGGGAAGAGAAATGCTTTTCTTTCGGTTCAAATGAAATGAAAACTTTGGCAACTTACGAAAGTAAAGGCAAATGCCTTTTCGGAAGCCAGAATTTATGTCAACTTAGTATTTCTTAAATCTCCGATCCCTATGATCCCTACACAGGCCACTAAGAGACCTCTCGGCTCTGCCGATGATAGATCTATTGTTTGTTAGGATGTTTTTGACCGACTCCGCTAGGTTTAACCGCTTCCTTTTGGCAAAGTCGAGGGCAACTATCTCTGCCCTGCCAAAGAGAGAGAAGTAAGGTCGTCTGGGCCCCAGGGAAAGTTCAAGCAGCCTCTGGCCGAATCCAGCCGGCCGCCTGGCCAGGGCTCTGCTGGTAAAGCGGCCCTGGCTGCGGGAACCCAGCGGGCCTGCCCTGTCGCACTGGCCGCGCCAGGAGAATTCGCCCCCGACCTCTGGTGCCTGCTACCGTCTCCGGCCTGCTCCTGAGGCTTTCTCCACTAGCGTGCAATCCTTTTCCAAGCTCAGGTCTTCAGCCTAACAAGACCGCGGGGGTCACTGCCTGGGCCTCTGGGCACTCCTGGGTGCCCCGGGGGACACGGCCTCCGCCGCCCGATCCCCTCTGCAAGACCCTTCCCACTTTTTCCCCAGAAACTGCCTGTGGGTCCTCGGTTTTCCCGCTGGCCCAGAGGCTCCCGCTGTCCCCGAGCGCCGTGATCTCCCACCGGCGCGGGCTGGGAGGACGCGCGGGAGGCGGGAGCACTCACCATCTGCGAGAAGAGGCTCAGATCCGCAGCATAGGGCAGGAAGGCGCTGTAGTTGGGTGCGCCCGCGTACGGTCCCGCCGCGGCATACATGCCCAACACTGAGGTAACTGCGGCGGCTCCCGCTCCTGCTCCCAGCTCCGCCGTCCCCGGCCGGCCAGACGAGGCGGCGGCCGCAGCAGCCGCGGCCGCAGCCAGCACCCCAGGGCGCTCTCCACCGTAGGCGCCCGGGCCCGCGGCGCTTAGGTACTGCGGGTAGCCCAACTGCGGGAAGGACATGTCCGCGGGGTCTGCGGCGACGGAGGGCAATACTATCAGCGCGGACGGGGAGACCGGCTAGGGATCGGGAGGGACGCGCGCGGGGACTGCGGGCCGCGGGCCGGGCGCACTTGGGCCGGCCCGGGGGCGGGGGCCGGTCGCTCTTCCTGGGCCCTGGGCTATTTGGCGGCGCCCGGCTCCCGGCTGCGCCCGGATCCGAGATCGCGCGCCGACTGCGGCGGCCGCCCTCCGCTCGGCGGCGGGGCTCTCAGACACAATTTGAAGTTGATGCTTTGATTGGCATCCCCTTGAGCACAGGCCCCGCCCCTGGCTCCCCTCCCGCCCCGTCCCTGCCTCCAGCCCGCCCTCTCTGGCCGCTCCCGCCCCTCACGGCGAGCACGTGGTGCCCCGCGCCCGCGGGGCCACCTCCTCCTCTGGTGGGTACGCCAGGCCGGGCTGTTGGTGTGGGTCCGGAGGCCTCAGGCTCCTTCCTAACCAGCCCCCGCGGCTTTTGACAACCTGTCGACACCGGTTTACAGCTGTCTGATACCCGGTTTTGCATTTGAGATCTGTGTCCCCCCACCCCCTTTTAACAAAAGCAACTCTGGGATTGCGTTTCTTCAGCTGGGGCGGCTGGGAAAGAGGCCTGAGGCCAGGGGACAGTCTATGGCGAGCAACCTCTCCTCTATGGCTGGCTGGACCGCACCTCTGTGGGACATATTTGGCTGAAGCGCTCGGATTAATAACGAGTGGCGTGACACCTCGGATGCAGGGTGGATTGTCCCCTTGGCCCCACTTCCTTTCAACAGATCCTCTGGAAACGGCTGGCCTCCTTGCACTTGGAGAAGCGGGATGTGGCCGCGCTCTGTAGGCTTCTCCAAATAGGAGAAGAAGAAAAAAAAAACTTTGAAAATGGGAAAGCCAGTTGAGAAGTCGCTGCGCGGAGGGATCCTAGAGGGAGGGGGTAAGGAGTGGAGAAAGGGGGCAGACCTCTCAAGGTAAAAGGACTGGCGAATATTGCCCGCAGCCATCAACTGCCCTCTCCCAGCTTTGGAGAAGCCTGCTTGGTCTGGGCGCCCGCGTTTGTCCACTAGGTGTGCATGCAGAGCATAGAGTAAACTTGTCTGGAGCTCAGGTACATGAGGAGCTGCGACCAGTCATGGGACAGAACAACCACCAGGAACCTGGCCTTAATTACTCCCCCTCACGTCCCCGCTGCCCAGTTCCTACCTCAGACCCTGGAAGAATCAGAACTAGACGAATTTGGGAGCTAAGCAGCGGTTATGGGCTGCCTGGGGCCTGGCCTCTAGATTCTCGGTGCAGACTTTGAAAGCGGCCTTCCTCTCTCATGCAAGAGGGATGGCTACAGCAGGATGCTTCCGTGCTGGGTTTCCTAGGTGGGTCTTGAAAGTGCAGAACGAAAAAAACGTCCAGATACCTGTCTTCACTCTCAGGGTCAGTTTGCATAATGCTGTCTAGAGGTGGCATACACCTCAGTGTGTCACACCATTCTGATGGAACTTCAGTTGCAGCTTCAGGGTCAGCATTAGGGAATTCAGGGCTATCTAGACAAGCCTGGCCACGGACCCCAACCTGCTACTGTGCTTCTGCCGCTGCTGACCCTGGATGCCAGCTAAAGCCCACCTTCTCACCCGGATTCCCAAACTCCTGCGACATTAAGGAGGCCTTGCTTCCAGGTCTTGAGAACAGACACTGAGCCTTGCCTGGAACCAGCCCCAACACAGCTGGTTAAAGTAGTTACTAATTACCCACTGGGAAATCGGGCTTCATTGCTCTGCTCTGGTCTCCCCCCCCCATCTGTCCCCACATACTTCACACTACCACCTGAACTGGAGGGAACCATGAGGGACTTCCCAGGGCTCCAGTTTGCAAAACTCCTGACTTCCTTCTGGTTCCCAGTTCATCAGTCACCTGCAAAGCAGAATCTTGGAATCCTATCTGTCTCTTGCACATACCTGCGCACACAAACACAACCCTGCAGGGAAGTCATGGTGACAACAGGATCTGGCCATTGTTCTGGCTCTGTGAACCCGGAGTCACATTTCAGATGACAAGCAAACACAAGTCAGATAAGACCTGAGGTGTGACCTCAGAGCCTGGGGTGGGAAAGTCAGTCCAAACAAATCTTCCTGCCAGCACTGACAGAGGGCTCACCACAGCTTCCCACCTGACTTGCCAGTCTTGGGCCACTAGCACACCAGGGGCTTTGAAGGAGCTGGAAGTACTTTGTCCTCACTCTCCCCACACTGGCACAGCAGGGCTGCTTCTCTGTGCTCTATGTAGGTCACCAGCACCAAAGACAGGAACTGAGTGGAGACTTGACAAGATAATTCAAGAGGACCCAGTTGGGCACGTCTGATAGTTTCCCTTTAGGACGTGGCAGCAGCAAGGGTGTGGACTTGATTTGGGGAGGTATGGGCAAGGTGACTGTGGTGCATTCTTGGCTGTTGAACAGAGCTGGGGCTACAAAGAAAGGCACTGTGCTTAAAGTCAGTTCCGGGAGGTGCTAGAAGAGACTGTGGCACCTCTTTTCTTTCCTTGGTGCAAGTTTCAGGGAGCAACAGAGAGGTACAGACAGCAACTGGGGAAACACAGGAGTCATAAAATCCCCAGACCTTACAGCTGGATGGGATGTCAAGCAGAAGCTAGAAGCTTCTGTCTCTGGTTGCTAAGAAGTCCCTTTCCCCTCAAATTTGACATACAGTGGAGAAATTAGGGCCGAGAAGTTGATAGCATCTGTTGCATGCTGGAAGAAGTGTTCCAGGTCTAGAAATCCTCTAGGGGTCTTATTTTAATGCCATTGTTAGGGGACTCAACAATTGTCCAAGTCAGATCAGATATATCTGCCTGCCCTGTGTCTTGGACCCAGGATGGAGCAGTATAGAATGGGGGGGGGGCTTCTGTGAGGGTCATTGAACTTTACCTGCTCACCCCACCAGAACCCATGGATCCCTTCATCAGGAATATCCTCTTCCTGAGGAAACCCCAAGCAGTCTTCCCTAAGTTGATGATAATGATGGAAGGCTCTGGCAAGAGTCCCTTCTGGGAGTCATCCCTGCAGCTGTTAGGCAGAGCAAGCGGACGACATTCAGACCCAGGAGTCTCTACAACATGGTGGAGTCCCTGATCAGGTCTAGAAGCCACAGAGCCTTGAGACAAACACAAAGCAGGGGACTGGAACTCTTGGCTGGGTCTTGGGCTGACCCTTCTGGGGCAGAAGTGAGCCTCCGTGGACAAGGCAGACAGGTACTCTAGGGAAGAGGGAGTAAGGGGCTGCAATAGGGCACACCGTCACCTTAGGGGCAAGTTGGTTTTTAAGTGGATCTTACAGCTTAATGGAATCCTTGTTCTGTGGGGGCACTTTTCTAAAGGAGAGAAAGTTGGGTTTTAGTGCTGTTTCCCCGGGCTTCATTGTTGGTGAGTAGTCCCTTGCTTCCTCTCTCTTTTCCTTCCCCAGGGATTTATTTAGTTGGAATTGAGATTAATCAAGCTAACAACATTCTGGTTTACAATTTTGTTTCTTCAAAAATCATCAGGCACTGGTTGCCAGGGTCTGCTGAGCGGCAAAGCTAGGTTCTAGGCATTTAGGAACAGCTTGTGGGCTTCGCTGTGGGAGCAGAAGAGCTGAGGATGCAAGTGACAGACCTTCTGTTATTCAAAGTGACCATTTTGAGTTTTAGGGATGAGGACAGCAGCATGGGTCTCCCATAAAGGACTGGGCTAACCTGGACAGCAGGGAGCCTCCACCTGACTTACCCAGGCTGGGTTACAGCTCTTGTTAAGTATCCTTAGGACTTTGCAACTTTCCCCAGCAGGGTCCGGGCTGCAGCACCATCCTAAGGCAAGTATCTATTGGTCAAATCCAAAGAACCTCAAGGACAGTTGTAGCTGCAACCACTACACTTAACCCTCATGTATCCTCATGGCCCAGCCCCGCCTCTCCCACCACACACACAAGCGGGGTCTCCTGCTCTCTCTTGCAGCACTAAGTAAGGGTTCATATGCGGAGCTGGAGATTTTGATGACCTTGAAGGAGTCACACACAGCAGTAGCACACTGGCGAGTCACCCTGTAGGTTGGAAGTTGCAGGGATTGTGGCGGGTGCCATGTGGCCAGTCCTGCGGAATAAGCAGCCCAGTCTGCGCCAGTGACTTTGTGGAAACCTTGGAGGAAACACTTCAAAAGAAAGGACTAAGGGATCATTCCCTGCCCAGAGAGGAAGCCCTGCGGGACCAAGCCCAGCCGAGGCTGCCTGTGTTGAGGACCGTTGGAGCACAGCGCTTCTCAGGCGCCAGCAAAACCAGACATGAAAATCGCAGGGGACGAAGGGTAGCGGAGTGGACTAGTCCTCAGTGGATCTCTCCAGAGTAACAAGATATCGGTGTCCCGGAATCAGATGATGGGGATTGCATGCGTGTGCACACACGTAAATATTTTATAAATTTCCCCTTAATTAACCAGATCACTCCCATTATGCCTGCAGTACCATCAACAGCAACGGTGTGAATGAAGGTTTTCAGGGCTTATAATTTGATGTCACCCGACGGTCGCCCAGGGGCAGAAGCGCAATCGTAGCGCCAGCTGCGCTTGTATTTATTTGTTTTCCCGTCGTGTTCCTGTAGGGCTCCATTATGCCGTTTTTAATTAGTTTGTGTTTGTATTTCACCCGTCCCAAATCAATCCCATCCCAGAGCAAGGCCATGTAAATTCTTGCAGTACAGGTGTTGCTTCCCGCTCCCCTAAGCTAGCAAACGCTTGTCTGACAAATGAAACCCGGACTGCCACGCAGAAGACTGTCAGCTCCAGGCAGCTGAGATCGCAGATCAAAGCCAGTGGGACTTCTGAGCCCTGTGAGCGCCAGGGAGGATGATGATGCTGCAGAGGCTCAGAATGTCATTAGAGGGAGGCGGCCAGAGCGCAGGCCCTTAGACAAAGAGACTTCTAATTCCCCTCCAGGTCTGTGGTCATCCATTGGGCCAGCAATGAGCTAGGGTGGCTTTTCCTTTAGGACCAATAAATACACCATTTGCATCTGCCTTTTAGCGGTGGGTGGTGGTTCACTCCCGCGGGGTGTGCTGGAGAGGGTTGTAAGTGGGGGTGACTATTCCACTAATCCTAGCCTGAGCAAATCTAAAAACATAAGCTGAAATTTCTAGGCAAGAGCCCCCCCCTTTATGTCTTTTCCTCTCGAAATGAAGGATGTGAAGAGCGTATAAATCCATTCTCCCTCCTTATTTTAAGGCTCTCTCTCTCTCTCTCTCTCTCTCTCTCTCTCTCTCTCTCTTCCCTTCTCTGGAATAAGAGATTGTTCATCTCTAACTCGGGCTCGGGCACATAGAAATTATGATTCTGCAGTAGTGTGTATTTAATTAGTGTAATCTCGCTTGAATTTAATTACCTAATGAATTATTTGTTTAAAAGGCAGACCACCTTGTTTGCCTAGCACCAGGCAAGACCTCTGGTAACTTGCTGTGAAGACTTTGCAGTTTAAGGTCTGATCTTTAATTCGCAGGGTCTGTAGCTGTTCCTGGATGGCTTAGACAGAGTGATCTGGGGACGTGGGGGATGGACTACCAAGGGTTGAGTGGCATTACTCGGTCACTGCAAAGGCCATTTCTCTTCTGCTGTGTACACAGGGACCTTTGTGAATTAATGTCCCCTGACTTTTTATCATGTAAATCTAGTTTATGCTGTAAGCATTTCATGTACTTAGTGGTGCACACACCCCCTCCCAAGCAAGTCTTGGCTGTGAGAGGACTCACTTGTGTTCTACATTTGTTATGAATATGTGATTGCATCAGGAAACCCCCTGAGCTCCCCAGTGCATTTCCAACCTCTCCTGATGGTGATAAATCCTTTGGTTGTGTGGATTCCAAACCATGGGAATGGAAGCTAGCCCGAGAAAGACTTCAACCTGAGCCACCTTTGGTTGCTAAACTGTGAACTACACCATTCCCGCTTTTCTTCAAAAGTAAGGCAAGAGAATGTCCAGCTGGTGTCCTCTGTAGGAGATACTAAGGCTAACCTGTTTCCGTTGACATTCAACATTGTTTCCTTTGGCATTCAATGTCTAATGCAAATACTCCAATCACAGACTAGTGGGCCATCTGCAATCTATGTCTGGCTGTGGAACCTGACCTATCTGCCTCCTGTCCTCTTGGGTTGAAGCACCTCCCCATTTCTGCTCTGTCTGTGGTAGGTAGGAGCTTCAGCAGGAGCATTTACAAATTGGTGGTGACGCATATCTGTGGATAAGGCATACCACCTTGCTGAAGAACAAAGGGTAAATGAGACCACCCATATGCCGTATTCCTGGGTGATTTGTTCACCAAATGCTTTAAGCTCAGGTGTGGGTAGCATTGTCATGTAAGTTGATAAGAGTTATTAAATTCTTTTTCTTCTGGAAATTTCTGAGTTTTACTATATCCACGCATTTTGAAATGTACGTTTTAAAAACCAATAGTGGGTTTATTATAATATAATCTTAATCACATTCAATTCCGGCGCCAATAGCATCTTTCTTCCAAACAAACAGGCTGATGTGTATGTGCTTGCAGACTTATTTATGAATCTTCTTCACATATCCTTCCCAGTAACAAGTGACAGTAACAACTGAAGAGGACTTGAGATAATAGCTGAGCAGTGATAACGCATTTCTCAGATCTCAGCAAATCTACAGCTGAGTTCCTAGTCAGGCCCTCAGAGGAAATGATACTCACAGGACGGAGGGATGGGAAGCATAAAATGTCATATTTGCGCTTGACACTTCCAAAAATGTTTGAAATTTAGACTAAACAGTGATAGGACTTCATATCATCCCCCAAAACATTTATATCACTGTAGATAAAAGCTGACATGCTAGAAGTCCCTTGCAACATCTATTGACAAACACACGCCAACAAAATATAACCCAGCGGAAAGCTTTGCAATGCCCGGATGAAGGAATGCCCCTACAAGACTTCATGGGTTAATAGGTTATAATCTGTTTTCTGGACCTTGAGGAAAACAGCTGAACAAAAAAAATGTCCAATAAACTAGTATCTTAAAGGTTAGTGGGTATCTGAAAATTTTTGAGAAATCCTGGAAACATCTGTGATCTGCCAGCATTTTTCTGAGGTTGGTTTTACAGATTAAACACAGGCATGACCCAGGGTCCTGTGACCTATCTGGGCTATAACCTTCCTTCTCACTTAACTATCAGCCCAGGTCATTTTTTAAGTTTGGAGTTCTTGTCTGGGTTCCTCTAGTTTTCTTCTTCATTTTTTAATGTCACAGGAAGTGCATGCTGTGGCTCAGCCCTCCTGGCTTCTGGGCCTCCAAACCTTCTTTGAGTTTTGGGAGATCTCTGTGTATACACAACCCTGGCTACTCCCAAAAGGAAAGGCCGGGTGAGTGTCAAGAAAGAAAGAGAAGAGGATAGAATGTTGCCTTTTGATAGACACATTTCCAAGAGTAAGTTGACTCAAAGGAAGTAACATACCCATGACCATGTGGGAAGCCATAACAGGCAAAGGCTCTTTCTACCCCATGTCCTACACTTCCACAGATTCTGTTACAAGTCCCTACTTTCCAGAACCATCATCATCGATGCCATCATATCGCCAACACTCTGCCTACCCATCTTCCACACCTTTGACCTTTCAGCAGACACCCACAGGACAGACTAGGGTTCTTTCACGAGTGTTTGCTGCCCTTCTCATAGACATCTGGTCTGTAGAACATGCAGTTTGATACCTCTGGATGCTATGCTGCATGCAGTGGACTCTTGTAGCCATGTCCATATCACTATCGTGACACCGTTTCTGGCAGAGAAATCTCCAAGCAATCATTTTCCTTTCAGTCCCGTTTCCTCTCGTGTACAAGAGTGCCCCTACGGCCTACAGCCATCATGACCCCGGGAGAACTTGCCTGGGTCCACAGATCCTGAGGAGGTGGATGCACTTTAGGCTTGGCCAAGCAACTACTCCAGTATAAGCAATACAAGCCCACTCCTGCCTTCCCCAGTAGCTGTGCCTCGCTGCCGGTACGTACATGACCGCTGTGTGGGTGACAGTGGTCGTTAAGGATCTGGATGGACTACGACGTTTTCTCTAGGGTTGGGTTAAGTGGTTTGTAGAACCTTGGCACTTTCCCAACAGGCCATGTGTACCATAAGGGACAGGCAGGCCAGGTGACCTCTCACTGGGGCCCTCCTTCCCAGCCTGCCACCACACCTGCTGCGAGCTCCTGACGGCCTGGTATTCCCTTCCCCTCTTTTCACCTTTCCTCCCCACCCCTTCTTCCTTAATTCTCCTTTATCTATGTATTCTCTAAGCCTGTGGGAAAACGCTATAAAAATAGACAGCATTGTGTGCTGTGACGGAAGCTAAGATGAATTAGTTGTCTAAGTAACTTAAGTGTCTAAATTAGGCATTAACTGCCACACACAGAGACCAGCTAATGATTCTGCAAGGCACGAGGGTGTACAGGGTCGGACATCAGCTATTACGTTTAAACTCAGCTTCCTATTGCCCGGTGTGCTGTTAGGGCTCTGCAGGGCACTCCTTCCTCTTCAGATTGCCAGTGGGGCACCAGAAGCAGCCTGCAAGTCACGGGAAGGATGAGGGTTTGTTTCCTTTCCTACCCTGAATCATCCGACCCAGGGGCATTTACCCTGCAGCAGGACCTTCCCAGTTTTGGGTTCCGAGGATTTCTTATGTTGTCATCCACCTGAATGTCCAGTCCAGCAGCACTGCCATCTGAATGGCATCTCTGGGTAGCCCTTTATTATTTCCTACCCTGTCTTTGGCTCTTCTGCCCTAGGTATAGCTACATAACCCTTATCATCCTTCTTTCCCATCCCTTCCTCCCTTTTCTCTTATGAATTGAATATGAAACCTCATCTATAAGATTGGTCTCTAGCTGCTAGTACTGTATTAGACAGTTCTAGAAACATTAGGAGGAGGGATCTAGCTGGAAGAACTGAGGGGCAATTGTTGAAATAAGAGCGGCGGGGCTGCGTCCCCAGCACCCGGCCGCCTGCACGGCTAGCTTTATACCCGAAATAATTACACGGAAACTGTATTCTTTTAAACACTGCTTGACCCATTAGTTCCAGCCTCTTATTAGCTAGCTCTTACATATTGATCTAACCCATTTCTATTAATCTGTGTAGCCCACAAGCTGGCTTACCAGGAATGATCTTAACCTGCATCTGCCTGGAGCAAGAGAATCATGGCAACTCACTGACTCAGCTTCTTTCTCCCAGCCTTCTGTTCTGTTTACTCCACCCACCTAAGGGTTGGCCTATCAAGGGGCCTAGGCAGTTTCTTTATTCCTTAACCAATGAAATCAACAGATTGATATATGACACTCCCACATCAGGCAATATCTTGGCAGGTCACCAGGGGAGGATCTCCAGACCCTGATTGATCTCTTCACTGTGTTCTTGGCACCATAATGTCCTCCTTGTATGTGCGGATCCAAACAGATGGACAGAGCCTCTGAAATTGCACACACTAAATCTGCTACTAGGCTCATAGCTGTAGAAAACTGCTACACCCCTTGCCACATTAAATGCTATTATTTCTTCATTGGATTCAACTTCTAGGGAGGTTACAACCAGATACCACAGATTGCATTTGTCTCATGGGTTGGAGACAGGAAGTCCCAAATCAGGGTGTCTGGCAGATGAGTGCTTCTAGATGCTGGAAGTGGGGACTAGGGACTCTATTCTAGACCTTTCTGCTCCAGTTTTAGGTCTTCATGGACAATCTTGTGGTCTTTGACTGGTAGACATTAAAACCACTGTTTTCATCTTTAATGTTACTTTTTAATTGTTTGTTAAAACCAAACGTCACTATGTAGCTCAAACTGACCTTGAATTTGACAGCTCCAAGGCAGCTTTAGCCTCCTGAGTGTTGGGATTACAGGTGTGTGTAACACTATGCCAAGCCCAAGTTCCTGTTCCTATAAGGACACCAGTCACATCTGACCAGGTCCACCATCTTCCAACTCAACTTCATTTCCACTAATTATACCATGAAGATTTTATCTCCAAACAGGGTCACATTGTGAGACATCGCAGGGCTCCAGATTCTGACATTTGCACTGTTGGGATCACACTTCTACCCACAGCAACACCTACTTCAGAGCCCTTCACAGAGAGTCCTCTCTTGTCCAAACTGCAAGCGTCATGTTTGTCTCCTGCCTATGCTCCGAGAGACAGGCAGCTGAGACTTTATTGCCAATGGGGACAGCTATGAATCTATCAAAAGGGAAGGCATGCAGTCATCATTAACTCTGGGCTTGAGCAAAGGCTTGTGTTTGTTACACAGAAAACATCAATTGAAAGTGTTCCATGGTCTCAGACAAGTGTGCGGTCCTCAGAGGGCATAGTCAAAGCCACAGTGTGGGCCTCATCGAGGGAGGCAGGAGGAAACACTCAGGGCCAATCATCATGATGGATGCCTGTAGCATCAGAGTCAGTGGGCTTTGCTCTCTCTCAGGGCAATATGGGAGCCTGTAGGTGTCTAGAAGGAGCAGGTGGGGGTGTGATGTCAGAGGAGTGCCAAAAGATTCCTGCACATCTGAGCTGTAGGATCGGGGCAGTTTAAGGCAGGATGATGGCGGGACACAAACACTGAAGTCACAAGCAGTAGGAATGAGGAAAAAGCTGAGAGTGTGGGTCAGACCCAACTCTATCAGCCCTGGGTTTCTTTATCATTCTTCATTGTCACTCACATCCCTTCAGGGATAACAGAGGGTATGGTGGTGAGGAGGCCAGACACAGATGCCACCTGGAGAGTGCACTAGTGTGCACAATCAGGGGAAGGTGTGCTTGGTGAATGCATGAGTGTATGCAATCAGGGGAAGGTGTGCTTGGTGAATGCATGAGTGTGCACAATCAGGGGGAGGGTGTACTTAGTGAATGCATGAGTGTGTGCAATCAGGGGGAGGGTGTACTTGGTGAATGCATGAGTGTGTGCAATCCGGGGGAGGGTGTGCTTGGTGAATGCATGAGTGTGTGCAATCAGGTGGAGGGTGTATTTGGTGAATGCATGAGTGTGTGCAATCAGGGGGAGGGTGTACTTGGTGAATGCATGAGTGTGCGCAATCAGGGGAAGGTGTGCTTGGTGAATGCATGACTGTGCGCAATCAGGGGAAGGTGTGCTTGGTGAATGCATGAGTGTGTGCAATCAGGGGGAGGGTTGCTTGGCGAGCATCTGTCTGTTCTGTCTCCTGCACTGGAGATTGAACTTCACTTCCTAGTTACACCCACACCCCTCCCTCCTTTTCACTTAAGTTTCAGAAAGATTCTCAACAAGTTGCGCAGGCAGTCTTTGAACCAATGCTGGCCTTGAATCTGTTATCTTTCTATCTCAGCCTCGTGAGTAATTGGGGTGTCAGCACTGTGCCATAAGAGGACATTTCTACTCTGCCTTTTAGGGAGAACAGCTGCACTTTCTGTACTGGATTGATAGAATATCAAGGTGTGACTTTTTGAGGGTCGAAGGCTCAGCGATTAAAAGCATTTGCTGCTCTCGAAGAGGATCTACGTTCAGTTTCCACCATCCATGCGGCAGGTCCTAATTGTTTGTGACTCTGGTCTCAGTGCATCTGACATGCTCCTCTGACCTCTGATGGTACCCAGCACTCCCGTGGCGCACATACGTACATGCAGGCAAGCACAGATACACATAAAAAAATGAAACTTTTGCTTGTAATTTAATGGGAGTTTAGAAAGCCATGTTTGTTGTCAAGACCTGATCCTGTCATCTTTAACTGACTTGATGAATGGCAAATGCTATTTTCTTGTGAAGAACAAGACCAAGACACAAAGGCCCACCTTCTCAGGAAATTCTCCGAGCTCTTCCTTAGATCGTCAGATAATAGTCACATCGCTGATTCAGAATGGCAAAGTTTGAAGTATACAATGAGATCTAGAGTAAGAAATGAGTGGGGGCACAGCACGGTCCACCTAAATGTACTAGTTTCTTGTTTATTTGTTTGTTTTGGTCAACTTGGCACAAGTCAAGATGATCTAGGAAGATGGAACCTTTGTTGAGAAAACACCTCCATTAGACTTGGCCACGGATAATCAAGGGTTACTTTCTTGATTGACAGCAAATGAGGAATGGCCCAGTCCACTATGTAAAGTACCACCCCTGGGCAACTAGGTGAGCCTTGGTGCTTTAAGAAAGCAGGCTGAGTAAATACCATGGGGAGCAAGCCAGTAAGAAGTGCCAGTGTTCCCTCATGGCTCCTGCTTGAGTTCCTGCTTCCAGGCTCCTGCCTTCAATTCCCGTTCTGACTTCCTTTGATGACGGACAGTGATGTGGAATTGGAAACCGAAATAAACCCTTTCTTCTCCCATTTGCTTGTCATCATGGTGTTTATCAGAGCTATAGAAAGAAAATCAGAACACCACAGAATTATTCTTTCGGAAAATCATGGTTGCCTGAGTTTTTTCTTCCTTCCTTTCAGAGTACATCATCGGTAAATGGCTGTCGTTTGGAAGGGCTTTACTCCTGCTTGTCCCACAGTTGGTAAGCCTTGTTCTTGGGGGTCCAGTGATGACAGTGTTGAAAGGCTCCCGCTGTGACACAGGCCACTTATGTCATGTGCAGTGAGGTTATTAAGGGCATGAATAATGGGGTGTGCACGCCCCAGAGTTGTGGAGAGCTGGGGATGACATTGATGTCATTTAGCATCACGTAAAGTAGATCGGAGACTTTAAAAACTCCCAGAAGAACATGAAGAAAGTCTTTGAGGAATCATTCTCATGTATATTGAAATCTCCAACTCCCAATGATGCCCCCCACTGGAGTTTGGTCCTCAGTGGGTGGTGGGCATCAGGTCCCAAGGGCGCACATAGGTTTTCCTGGAGCAGAGGTACATCACAGGTGAATGAAGGGCTGCTGAGCAATTGTTTACCCCAATGACTGTGCACAACGCATGCTGGGCTTCGCCATGTTTGTTTGAGACGCCCCTGGGCTTGAATAGCCTCTTCATTAACATTAAGGGCCCTCTGGACCTTCCAAGATGAACCTTGTACAAGACAGCCACTCTTTAAAGAAGACCTCCACAAAATGGCATTTCTGGGCATGTAGGCCAGGCCAGCTAGCCCCCTTCCCAGGGTCAACACACAGTTCAGGCTGAGCTACAGTAGGTGGTCCCAAAGAAACAGCTCTGCTCACAGGGTTTCTGGGAATGAGGCCATCCAAGGCCCTGCCTTTCCTGTGCTCCACTCTTACCGCCAGAGAGAAACAGAAGCCACAGAAGCCTTACTGCCTCCCCCCCCCCCCCCCCCCCCCCCCCCCAGACCCTTTGACCAGCGTCTCTCCCTTTCCCCTCTGCCTACACTGGTCATGCCCGATATCCACACTCCACTCTGCTTTGGGAAGTTCAGAGGTTTTAGGGCCAGTGCAAGTGAGATCATGCAATGTTTGCTTTTCTGAGTCTGTTTCATTTCACTCATAGCACACTTTCCAGGTAGAGCCTCTTGGCGAATAGCATATATATATATTTGTATAGCCTTCACAGCATCACGTGTAGAACAATGCCATATTTCCTTGTCTGCCCATCTACTTACTGATGGACAGGACAGATCCCATGTCTTCTCTCCTGTGAACCACGGACATGGAAGCACAGATATCTGTTTGACGTATCGATTTCATTTCCGCTGGATGCATTACACAGAAGTGCTATTTCTGGACCACGTCTATCTATGGCTTGAGGAGGAACCTCTGTACTGGCTTCTCCAATGGGGGCACTGTTTCATGCCCTTTCTCTGCCCCCACACTGGAGAGTGTGCGTCCATTCCCTCCCTTCATGTTGCTTCCATACGGCCACGAGGATCTCACACCACATGATTCTTGCAGGACCTTTCTCCGCTATCCTGCCCAGATGCTTGTTATAGCTGTGTTTCTGGAACGTTCTGTTTTACTTCAGCTGACAATAACATATGTGCATTGTATCCAGTGGTCATTCTCAAAGAACCTTACAGAAACTTGGGGTTTGGGCATTACGCATTTCAAGGCAATGTTTGCTGTCTAGTATTTTTTATAAATTCTGGATTGTAGTGGGGATCTGGACACAGACGGGTCAGAGCTGAGTCCTCTGTGTGACTGAATGGACAGTAAACACAGGCGACCTCTCTGGGATGCAGACACAAGCACAGGGCTCTGATTGACAGTGCCAAGTTTGTCTGTAGTTGGGCTGTACTGGATTGGTTCATTATTCATTTGCTTATCTAAAAATAGATATTTTTCTCTAAGAATAGTTAAATATGGAAAAATTGTAGTCTGGTTTACTTTACTGTGCTGGTAAATGAGGCTTTGACTGTTTGGTAAAAAATAAGACTGATGTCACTGTGTCAAAAATGAGAACGTCTAAGAGAATCTGAGGGTCATTTCTTTTCAAAGTTGATTGTCATCCATTATGCATTGGGGGGGGGATGTTTACTTTCTATTGGAAGTAGGAGCTGGTGGAGCAGAGACAAGATGGAAGAGTGACAGCAGGAGAGGGCTGCGAAGTTTTGACAGGGAGCGGGGTACCACTTCTGTGGGAAGCCACACTCTTTCTTGACACCTGTCTTGGGAGGCACAACGGTGGCAAGTCAGGCTGGTGCCTGGGGCAGGATGTCAATTGGGCATCTTCTCCCCTTCAATTATCCAGCAGCTGATAAAAAATAAAATAAAAATAAAATTTAAAATTTGACACGATTCTCTAAGTTAGTCATCACAAGTGTGCATAGGATTCATCTGGGAAGCTCTCTCACCTGGTCCTCCCAGTGGGACAGAATTAGACTACATACCCAGGAAGCCTGAGGTGCTCAGACAACCTCTTGGCCATGGGTGTTCCATTTCAGGTTGTGGTTTGGGATTTTTTCAGATGAAAGTCCCGTGGCGGAGGGGCTGGAGATTCATGGGAGGATTAGGACATTCCAGTATCCACCTTGCTTCCAGAAAGACTCCTGGCAAAATCAAGTCCACTGGGCTGCATCACAAGTAACTATGTTTGATGTTTCCAGGCTGTTCTTATCCTAACAGGGCTATGCCAGAGTGTTGGGGTCTATGCCATTTTTATTAGAACTAGGGTTGATGTGGGTAGTGTTGCACTGTGCACAAAGGAGGAAGGGGCTGGCTATCCAGAAGCAATCCACACATTAAGCCAAGAGTCAATTAATCTATCTCTCTAAGGACACACACAAGCCGTGCCTTAATGGCTTGAAAGGCTGACAAGGGAGCATCCACCCGACTCCCTGGGCACCAGTTACTATTACAAATGTCTCTTCTCCTAAAGACATTTTATTGAGTGGAGGGGGGAACACCTACTGTCACTGATTTTCCTTGGCTTTAGTAAGATAATTTGGGCACAGTAACTAAAACACACAAACAAATAATGCCAACAGAAATAACCCTTCCAGCCAAGCAAGATCCTCTACACTTGTGTCAGGAATGCAAACAGAAAGAGGAATGCAGTCATGATTGTATAGATTGTATACGGTTTGGTGTCCAGATTGTTTTTTTGCAGTTAGAGTGTCTCAAATATTTCATTGTATTATGCTATGTTCTTAGATCTATGTCATCCTGTCAGAGAAACTAAATCCACTTAACTATCCTTTTATTATCAGATATTGGAATAGGTTTGGGGATTTTTATAGTCTAATTTATAGCTTTTATAATCTAATTGTATATTTATCATTTGTTCACTAATATACTAATGTTATAACATAATATTAGTATATTAGTGAAAAATTATTATTAAGTGTGTGTGCACACATTCAATGTATATTCATACACCTCTGTGCACATGAAAGCCAGAGGAAAACTTTCAGGGTTAGTTATTTCCTTACACATTCTATTTTAGGGAGGGTCTCTCTTCTTGTGTTGTGTGAGCTGCATATTCCAGACTAGATAGCCCATGAGCTTCCAGGTAATTCTCCTGTGTCTGCTAAGCATCTCCCTACAGGAGTTCAGGGATTACAGATGCTTGCAAACACACTCATATAAAAATACATGTATTTTCATGTATGTTTGAGAAATTGAACTCAGGTTACCAGGCTTGTACGACAAGTGTTTTCATACATTATTGTGCTGCCCCTAGAAATCGGATTCTTGAAACAAACGTGATATACCATTTCAGAGAATTTTAATAATTATTACCAGCAAGATCTTTGGAATTTCTATCAGTGTAAGCATTTTGCTTCTCAAGTGCTCAGCAACAAGGAGCATCTTCACTGGCAATCAACAAAACAAGCACTTGGAAGACACATGTTAAAACACTGTTCCTGGCTTCTTTGCATCTGTTTCCTTTCTTAAATCTGTTTCAACTGGTTATTAAAACCTGAAACTCTTTTTGCTCAAAGTAGCATTCACTTGCTGTGTGATTGTTCTAGTTCAGAAGCAGTCAATAACAGTTCAACTGTGTGTCTCATTTACAACAGCGTCAGGCAGAGCACGCCATAATAACGCTAGCAGCTAGAACACCTGACAGTTCATCCCTACGATATGCCTTGTAGAAGCTCCTACCACCGTGTTCTCCAGCTAGACTGCAATGATTGACTGGTGTGGTCCACTTGCTCTGGGTGAACCCTGACTCGGGGTTATTCTGATGATCCCGATGATGATGGTACAACTGATGATCACCTCCTTATCTGCCTCATCAGTAAACCAAATGGGTGAATCTCCCCCAGGGCTACACTAGTCCAGGGCATCTCTTGGCCTTCTAGAGACAGAGGCTCAAGGATAAACAGATCAAAGAAGATGTCATTATTGGGAACTAGCTCCCATGTGTTGTGGTTTTTGTAGGGTTGTAAAAATATGACAGATATTTGCAAGATTTGATTTGTTTAGTTTCAAGGAAGATGCTTGTAGAGATTTTTGTCTTCTCTAGACCCCCAGATGTAGCAAAGATAGAAGGAAGAACCACTGAGCTTTATTACAATGTACTTAGTAGTATCGGTCACCTCTTTGAGCTTTCAGAGGGCTTCCCGTCTCACTTAATTAGCCCCACCACTGGCAGAAAGCCCATCAGGTTAAGCCCGAGCTGCTAACTAGACCATAAGATGTGCAGGAAATAAGTGGCTGCAACAATCTCTCAGCTAGCTTCTTACGCTTTTCTTCTGCTTTCTGCTTAGTTTTGAAATTACCAACAAGCAACCATATTACTATAAAGATTTATTGAAAAATGAATATCATGTTTGCTTTCTATTTTATTTATTTATTATTTATTTATTTATTTATTTTGGTTTTTTTTGAGACAGGGTTTCTCTGTGGCTTTGGAGCCTGTCCTGGAACTAGCTCTGTAGACCAAGCTGGTCTCGAACTCACAGAGATCCGCCTGCCTCTTCCTCCCTAGTGCTGGTATTAAAGGCGTGCGCCACCACCACCAGACCATGTTTGCTTTCTAATAGAACATGTTTCAATGATACCTTTGGACAGACATCTGGTCTCATGTTCCAGTTTACTACAGTCAAACACTAGCTGGGCATTTCTGCTCAGTTCTCCCTAGTCTTCCATGGATCTTTGATGCCCTTGGTAGACAATACCTACCCATTCCTTGCTCCCACTAATACCTTGTGCATTTGCTGTTGGATGTTGTTGGCTGCCTGAGGCCAGTCCAGTGACGGGGAAGGACAGTGCATCTTTCCACATTAGTTGTCTGCGGAGCAAGAAAATAGAGGGCTTCCAGAAGGGTGTGCCCATAACGTTCAGAAGCCATAGTGGAAACTGGGTCATGCCATGCCTATTACATGATAAAACACAAAGGGAGTTCGTATTTCTAATGCTAGATCATAGAACTATTGACCAGGTGGTTTCTTAAGCTATGTCTTTCATAGGACACACACGACTCCACTGTAGTCCCTTTTACCTATGGTTTCCTAGACTACTGAGTCATAGCAGTCGCGAGAGTGACCAGTGTGTGTTAGCTTGATGGATCTTTCCGTGTATTACAACAGGGAACCCTAGAGCAGAAGAGTCCGATGATCTCCTTCCTGTTCACCAAGCATATGTTTAACCCTTCTGTTCTCCTGTAGCACTGCTGCCTTTTGAGTTTGATTGATTGCAGCTTTATGATGTAGAAGTAAAGACATCTGTCCTTCATACGCAGCTCTGGATTGGTGGAAGGATCCACACATTCCTGAGAAGTGGTTTTGAGGGGAAGATTCTTCCCTGTCTGGTTTCTACCATCAGTGTGTTGGGCTCGAGAAGGCAGGTCTCCACTGTTGAGCTCGGCTGAGCTCCTAACATCCACGTTTCTTGACTCTGCCTGGGCCAGGCAAGGCAACGGTGACCTGTGCTCTGGGTTCGGCAGGCTCTGATAAAGGAAGGCAGCTAGGCAGGAAGACTGCAGTGTGGCCCGCCAGACAAATGCTAATCCTAGCTTGAGGATCTGAGTCATGTCCCAGTAAACCTCTTCGGAGTGTTTATAGAAGGCCTGAGAACATTCTGTCTCCGAGGAAATATCCTTCAGACTCTTGATGGCTCATTAAAGGGTTGGAAAGTATTAAATAATTTTTATCTGAAATCTGAAGTACCCAAAGAGCAGGATAAATGTTTGGCTTCATTTTTGTAGTGTTGAGAGATGTCTTTGATTTCCAGGGTTTGCTAATCTTTGCGTTTTCCCGAGTACAGGTAATTCTATTACAAATTAACAAGGGAAAGCAAACTGACAGTGGGGTTTTAATTGCATATAATTACTTGGTATGCTGAAGTATTTTACAATTGAAATAATTTGCCTGAAAGTGTTGGTATTTAGCAAGCAGAGTTTATGGTAATTCCCTTATTTTCCCCCAACCGCCTAGTAATCTTTAAAACAAGGAAGTAGGGCCAGAGTAAAAATTCTGAATGGAAACAAAGCTACACATGAAAGTGTCTAAAATGTATCTGTTTGTCTTTGTTTCAATAGGGATCCAAAACAAAGTTAATCTGATCACCCAGGATCAATAGAGGAGTGAAGATTCACATTTCTTTGAAGCTGGTAAAGGCAAATAAATAATCCTTCCAGACAATGGAGGTCTTTAATTCTCAGGCTCCAGCCTGAAAGCTATTGTGAGCAGGATTTGCCGGTTTCAGGTTTTCCCTTGGATGCTGCAGCAGGTGCCTTGATGCAGGAAAATGCCTATGATGATGCCGTCGCGCCACCATGGGTAAGTGAAAGTCACTCTTAATCCAGCATTGCCATTTGATAATGGGGGGTTTTTGCCATCATTTTATTCCTCAAGGACTCCTTTTACCTGGGACTTGGTATCCAACTACCGGGACATGGAACAAGCAAAGGCAGGCTCACTTCAGATCTGAAAGGAAAAACAAAACAAAACCAAAAGCACTGGCAACATTCTAACCTGACCTTAAAGGTCTCCTGACAGTCCAGGAGCAGTCGTGGGAGGAACAGAAGTTAGAAAGTCAGAGGACTCCCTGCCCCAAGACTGTACTGGGGACCCCTCTCCTCTTCCCTGGATCTAGGCAGCTCATTGTACATTTCTAACTCCTTCCCCCAGGAGAGGACAGAAGGGCGGTCTGTCTTCTGCTGTGTGTCTGTCCCATAGTGGGCTGTCTGAGGAGAGCAGTCTCAGGATCCTTTCTGAAGCAGCCTGAGTCTGAGACTATGCTTCTCTTGACCCCACAAGGTGCGAGGAAGCTGGGCAAGTGGCTTACATGAGGTTCCTGAGTCCAAAGTATTTAGGAGAGGTGGGAGAGAAGAACCCTCCTCAGCTTGTGTGCCTTGGCACAGTCACGCTGCCCTAGGCCAATTCGAGGAGCAGTCAGATCTTTTGTAATAACTCTTATGCTCTCTCCAGACACATATAAAAATTTCTTATCCAGCTTCTCCCCGACTCAGCTCCTCGTCCTAGGTCCCAGGAGTGACATGAAGCAATTAAAGGAGAATCCCTGTCTCATTACTTACAGATATAGAATGAGCAGAATATCTCTGTAGCCATGTTCTGGTGACTGAGGGTGTCCATGGAGTGTGGGGGTCACAGGTGCACCTTGTAATGCCTACAAAACTGGTTTGAGGAGAAGCAGAGACATGCCACGCGAGCTCTACCTCTCCGGAAGTCTTGTTCCCTTTAAAATAATTTACTGCTTTACCACCTTCCACTCACAACTATCATTCCCTGATACTCAGCACATGCCAGACAGTGTCGCATGTTAGGCTCATAGAAATCAGAACCAGTCATGATTATCCTCCTAGGAACTTAAGAAGAAGGGAAGCGTGGGTGTCCACTGCTGTAGGATCCCCAGGCTCTGCTCACTTACCTTCATGGAGCATTGCTCTACAGAAGAAAATGACAAATTGGTTTGATGGGATTTTGTGGGATCTGTCACACATACTTAAAAGCTGTGGGCAGCAGGCCAAAGATTTCTGAAACGGAAAGGATGTGTCTAACTGGTGGATTCCAAATGGCGAGGGGATAAATCCAGTTATGAGGGGTCTAGATCATAGTTCTGATGCGAGGGAAGTGCCAGGCTAGAAAGGTATGATCTTCATACTGAAGGCTCAGCACATATGTACTGGAGAAGAAGGAGCTTTCTCAGCACAGAAGGAGAGAAAAACAGGCTTTGTAACAATCATCACAAGGGCGCTGTATAGAGAATGCTTTGGAAATATAGAAAAGGCTGTATAGAAAATTCATAGAACAAGCCATGGCATACAAAAAGATGTTAAACGCCCATGGACCAGATCCTATACAGCCTTTCTCATAGCTCAGAACCAAAGGTGGAATGAAACAATGTAACAACTTTGGTTAAGGCTCAGAACTGGAGAGAGAATTGAAACAATGTAACAACTTTG
>NC_022021.1:50751609-50769629 GCF_000317375.1 Microtus ochrogaster
CGGGAGGCAGAGGCAGGTGGATCTCTGTGAGTTCGAGGCCAGCCTGGTCTACAAGAGCTAGTTCCAGGACAGGAACCAAAAAGCTACGGAGAAACCCTGTCTCGAAAAATGAAAGAAAGAAAGAAAGAAAGAAAGAAAGAAAGAAAGAAAGAAAGAAAGAAATTAGTGCATGGGCATTTATATAGCAAATGACATCTTTTTGTATCCCATGACTTGGTTTAGGAAGTGGAAAAACAGATCTGAAAAAAAGACAGGAAATTATGTCTGAAGATTTGTGAATCAGAGGTGATGAACAGTACCATCTTCTATTTACCTTTTCTTGTCATAACCTAAGAGGATACTTCCTTTGGGGATGCAGATCAGGCTGTCTCCTAGAGAGAGATCTTGGGACAGAGATGTGATCACAACCACTCTAGGCGTAGCCCCCTTAGGGCTCCACTGCCATGTCCACTATCTCTGTACTGCAAATCCCACATAGACCTGCCTCCCATGAGTGTTCATTTCCCTTCCTTGTAGCCAGTGCAGATACCCTTGACACCAACAGCCTGTTTCAGAGTCTCAGGAGGGTGGTTTTACTATAGAGAGCTTTAAACATGATTCCAACAGAGGAAAAGAGAAACACAAGAAAGGACCGAAATTATTTGGTGGTCTGCTGAGCCATCTGAAAATAGCTACCGTGCCCACATTTTTAGTAATGCTGATGTCCTCCCACAGGTTTTGACACTCACAACTCAGGTCTGTATTTCACTGCTGGTTCAACCCTAAACGGATGCAACCTTCTCAAGCGTGGTCACTGAAGAAATATCATCAGAAAGTGTGGCCAAGAGGACATGACACCCTGAATTTTGTTTTATTGCTGTTCTTATGGTTTCTTAATTTCTTTTTTTTTAAAAATTATTCTCCCTCTTATCTACTTCTCCTCTGATTGCCTTCAGGAAAAGAACAGGTCTCCCAGGGATATAGACCAAACACAGCACAAAAGGTTACTATAAGACAAGGCATATACCATCATATCAAGGCAGAGCAAGGCAGCCCAGTAGGAGGCAAAGTGTCCCAAGAGCAAATGAGTAGCTCAGAATGGTGTGATGCTGCCAGTGAGCCCGGCCGCCTGCTAGCTTATGCTTATGCTTGTGAGCCATGCTGTTCTGTCTTTCACACTCAGTAGCCAACACTTACTGACAGGTGTGTGGTGCCCCCTAAGCCAATCAACCTTGAGATCCTGATGTATTTCAGCTGCATGGGAATTTTTTAGTTTATTTATCTTTATGTGTATATGTCTGTGTATCTAGCTGTGTATATGGGCAGATACATGATGGTACCTATAGAGGTCAGAAAATGGTATCAAAGCCTTGGAACTGATTGATAGGTATTTGTGAGCTGCCTGATAGGGGCCTGGGAATCAGACTATGGTCTTCTGAAAAAACAGCATGAAGTTTTGACTGCTGAACCATCTCTCCACAAGGAAACATGTGAGTTTAACTACAGTCATCCACTGGTAACACTTCGGGAATACACTTCCAGTGTTACACAGCCACTTTCTACCTGGTCTTACGAATTCCACCAAGACACAAGTGAGCTATCCCAGAGTTTTGATCTCAGACACAAGACATGACTTTCTCTCTCATCACACTACCTTCAAAGTCTCCCCCTTGCCTTGCTCCCAGGACAGAGTTCAGCGTGCAGAATGCCCAAGAAACCTCCACTGTGAAGTTCTGTCCTCCCTACCATCACTCTTTGCTCAGAGTCTTTACAGTGAGAAGTCATCACCTTTACCTAGTGTCTAGTCATGTTTGTCTGGATGTGAAGTTTGTGCTTTACTGGGCTCTCTTTGGTGGCATTATCTCCTCATCCGTTTGAAGGATCACAGGTCACAACCAAGTTTCTTGTTTTACCTGTAGGTATTGGATCTTCTATTGAACCATCTCATCTCTTTTCCCCTTTTGTCTCTGCCATTTGCAGTCTCATTTGAAGCCAAGGAGACATTGTCTGACTGTGATGTTATCCAACAGGAGTTGCTCTGTGGTCCAGCCATTCCTTGCCTCACTCACCCTCCTGGAGGCAGCCAGCTTTTTCATGTCCTTTGGACTTTTTATGTTAACCTCAGGTGTCTCAGACTCTCCCAGATTTCTGGTGGAGCCTGTAAGCTATTGAAAAACATTGTTCTCTGAGTTAAACATTTTCTTCCTTGTTTCAGTTCTGTCCATTTGAAATTCTCATTGCTGTGTGACTCCAGGAAGCCCCTGTGTATGATGGTGCAGTGACCACAAGCCTCAGCTCAATGCTCGGAAGTGAGTGGACTTCCAGCTTCTCAGTTTCTCCATTTGTCATTTGTCCACTGTTCTGTGATGTGGGAGTGTTGTATATCAATCTGTTGATTTCATTGGTTAAGCAATAAAGAAACTGCTTGGCCCTGATAGGTTAAAACATAGGTGGGAGGAGTAAACAGAACAGAATGCTGGGAGGAAGAGGAAGTGAGCTCAGAGAGACGCCATGCTCTCCTCTCCCGGGTAGACATGATAGCTCTGCTCTCTGAGGCACTCACGATGAAGCTCCAACCCAGGATGGACGTAGGCTAGAATCTTTCCCGGTAAGACTGATGCTACACAGATTATTAGAGATGGGTTGATCGGGATATGAGAATTAGCCTGTAAGGGCTAGAGTTAATGGGCCAAGCAGTGTTTAAAAGAATACAGTGTCCGTGTAATTATTTCGGGGCATAAGCTAGCAGGCGGCCAGGGTGCTGGGGATGCAGCCCCACCGCTACTATTACAACAGTTCTGTCCAAAGACACCCAATGCCAATCACAGAGGTGTCTGGTGAGTCTTTAGGATGGGCAGTGTTCATTCTCCAACACTGTATTCCCCTCGATCTGTGCTGGCTGATCTGAGAGCTCTCCATTGTGCACATACTTTAGTGTGAGTTTGCTAATACTCAGATAGGCAGCCGGGTGACATTTTCACTGAGCTCATATTGAATGTGTGGACCGAAGGGAGGAAAGCTGGCATATGGGCAGCATTGACTCTCCCAGTCTGTGCGCATAGCTTGTAAGTCCCTTTCTCATGGTTTAGAATCCTTCCAGCACAGTTTTCCTTTTGTGGAATACATCTTGTAAGATATATTCCTGAGAAATTAACTTTTACACGCACCAATTTAATTGCTATTCTATTTCCCATGTTTTGAGCTTTAGTTCTTCATTGCAGTTATACAGAAACAGTTGACCTTTGAGTGACAGCTTGTATCCTGCTAACGTTAGATTAAGAAAGTTTTGCTAAGTCTTGGAGCTTCTGGGTAGACAAATATTTCTTCTACAGACAATTACTATTATTCCCTTTCTGGCTCATGTACTATTTATTTAATTTCCTTCTTCTTTAACATTATCTAGGACATCCAGTAGTATTTTAGTTTATTGAGTCTTTTTTTATATAAAAAGAACATGAATGAATGCTATGCTTTGCCAGATGCTTTTTTGCATTTATTGATTTAATTATTGATTTATTCTCTGTATTAGTTCAGTGATGTGATAATCATATTAACTTATTTTTCTATATTAAATCAACCCTGAAACAAGTATATCCCACTTAATCTTGGTATATAGCTCTCTTGAAAAATGTCAGACTCACTTGCTAATATCTTTAAGGTTTATCTATTTTTAAGTCCTTGTTTTTGGTGAAATACTCAGAGTAGTTTTTGGTTCTGTACTGATCAGTTTAATTTTGACCCCGTGCTAATGCCTGACTTGAAGGATGAGTAGGGAAAATTTTTTCCGGGGTAGATTTCAAGGGCAAATGTTTTAATGTCTTCATCGTTGGACTTCTTTACTAAATTCAACCAAGCCTGTACTTTTTCAGAAATAATTTAAAATATCATCTGCGCCACCACTGGGGACCATGTTCAGTCCATCTTTCCTGGTGCAGCCTGAGGCCCCGTGGATGTCCAATGGGCTGTGCCACCACCAGAGGCCATGTTGATGTCCACTATCTATGCTGGGTCCATGCAGCTTTAGGAGACCACGTGGAGGTTTAGATCCATGCTGCTGCTGCTGGCTGTTGCGGGTAGGGAAGAATTGGTCATGGTAATATCAAGGATTCCAGACTCTTAGTTGAGACTGAAGGATGCTGAGGACTTCTGCAACAACCTCTACCCTACCGGAGGAGAGGGTAAATGGTCTAGACAGGTGAGAAGGGTCTTAAAAAGGTGCAGGGGGCAACTCCTCAACGCTATCAGTCATCTTTGACAAACTGGGCCCTGGGAGTTTGGTCATGCTCTGATGGGCAGCACAGATTGTATTTGGCTTATTTGGAGGAGCAGGGAGGGCGCACAGGAGGGAGGGTGGATCTGAGAGGAATGAGAAGTGAGTGTGATTGGTATGCATTGTTTGAAATTCTCAAATAATCAATAATTAAAAAATAAAATATTGATCAAGTTTAACAGACATGCATAATACACTCAGAAAGACACAAATTGTGCCCCCATCTTCTTGTGTGGAGTTTTAGCAGGGTTTCTCTTTCCAGGAATTGTTGCAGTCCATGTGTGTAACTAAACTGGCAGGCAGGCAAGAATTGTTCTTGGTGTTTCTTTATATCCTCTTAATGCATACAGGACCCACAGTGATTGCTCACTTTGTTTCTGAGAGAAAGCATTCATGCTCTCTTTTGCTTTGTTACTTTGCAAAGAGACTTTATTGATTTTAGAGCTTTTCAAATAATCTATGTTGGCTTGTTTGCTTTCTCTATTTTTATTTATTTATTTGGTTTTCATTCCCTTGATAGCTCTTCTAATTTTTATTATGTTTTTATTCTACTTTTGTCAAAATTTACTGTTGCTGTTCAGGTTCCTCAAGAAGCCGATGTGAAAAGTTGGAAGATTGAGTTCAGATCTTTTTTTCTTCCAGATGAATGCACAGAATACAAATTTTCCTCTCACCACTGTTTTCAGAGTACCCAGAAATTTTTTGCTGAGTTGCATTTTCACACTCCCTTAGCCTAAAACATTTTTTTAAAAAAAATTCTAACCCTCATTTAGAAGTGTGTCATTTATTACCCAAATGTTTAATAATTTTATGGCTGTGTATCAATGGTTATTTATAATTCAGTCATTGCCCAGGAGCAGATATTATCTGAATCTTATCCTTTTAAGTCCCCTAAGGTGTGTGAATGTGACTGAGAATATAGTTTACTTGGATGAATGTTCCATTATAGGTCAAGAAGAATGTCTACACTGCTACTGCTTGCTTCGGTAGTCTGTAGAGGCCAATAGACGTGGTTGGTGTTTGTTTGATTCAACTATGTCCTGATTGATTTTGTTCTACCTGCTGGATCTGCCCTTTCTTGATAGGTGCGTGTTCAAATCCTCATCCATGCCAACACATCTGCCTGTTTGTCCTTGCATCTCTATCAGTTTTAGCTTTTGGGTTTGCTTTTTTATTAGGAGCAAATGTGTTATCACATCACTAATGACTTCCTGGTGCCCTGCCCTCTGGAATGTCTGCCTCCATCCCTCACTGTTCCTTGTCGTAATGTTCGCTCTCTCTGAGTTAAAATAGCTACTCCTACATTCTACCATCTATTTACTTGTACTATATTAAGGTGCATTGCTGTGGGACAATAGTCTTTTATCCTGTTGCTTGTTATTAATTTTAATAAAATGCTGTTTGGCCAGTAGCAATGCTGGAAAGAGGGAAGCACTGTTTGCATTTGTGACTCAGCCACAGAGGAAGCAAGATGTGATTGCCTCATCGAAAAAGGTACCAAGCCACATGGCTAACATAGACAAGAAATACGAGCTACTTTGAGTTATAGGAATTAGTTAATAAGAAGAACCTGAGATACTGGGCCAATGAGTTTATAATTATTGTAGACCTCTGTGTGATTTCTTTTGGACTTAACAGACAGGACATAAACCTCAGCCCACAGTGCATTTTTAAGTAGACAATATATATTTTGCTCCCATCCTATTAGTCCATTCTGGCAGCTTCTGCCTTTGTGTTTTTAAAACTGCATCCAGTTTTATTAAAAGTATTTTTTTCAGAAAGTAAATTATGACAAGTTGGCAGTATCTGGGCCTACAGTCAATAATAATAACCAGTAACACCATTCCCTTTTTGCTTTAGTGGCTTCTGAAGATTTTGTTAGATGCTGTCTTCTTCCACTTTCTGGCTTCTAGCAGGGTGTCTCTTTCATTTTTAGCTCTGTGCCCTGTTAATGTAAAATGACTAGGTGTTGTGTTCATCTGTTCTTTAATTTCTTCTTCTATCCTTTTCTTTGTCTTTCCTTCCTCCCCTCTCTCCTTTATGGTTTTAACCATGTTCGGTGTTCTCAGAACCTTCTAGGTCGATGGTTCTCTGTCGTGTATTACTTTGGAAAAGAGTCTCTTCTTTCCTGTCTTCGCCTCTTCCCTCCCTCCATTTTCCCCATCTTCTTTTCCTCTTCTGTCCTCTGTCTCTCCCTTCTTTCCTGACAAGTTCCCCAAGGTTTGATTTTAGATCCACAAAGTTTTCACTTCTGCATCCTTATGTCCTTTTAGTCATGTTTTTTCTTCTGGGAAGTTTTAGTCTCCAACAACTAAGTCAAGGCCAAAACAGGTGCTGCTCTGCTTGTGGAGAGGAGAAAATCATCAGTGCTGTAATGCATGGGGGCTGGGGGAAGAAAGGCCCCATGGGTGCTGTCCTGCATGAGGGCAGAAGAGACCCATGGGTGCTGTACTGCATAGGGGCAGGTACTATTCTGAATGGGGGCAGAATGGAAGGAGGGACCCATGGGTGATGCCTTGCATGGGTACAGGAGAGACCCACAAATGTGTCTCTGCATGGTGGACAGGAGAGATCCATGGGTGCTTAACTGGGGTTTGAGGCTATGAGATCCTGGCACTGGAGCATCCAGTCAGGTATGGTTGAGTGCAAAGAGCTGGTCCAGCTCTGCTTCCCTTCTTGGGACTGGCTCCTCTGGGTGCCCTGCTTCCCAGTGCACTCGGGGATCCTGGCTTGGATTTCAGTGAGCCAGGCTCTCAGCAGTCAGACTGGAGGAAAGATAATAATGATATGAAAAGACAGAAAATGCTATTTATCACTTATTCATTGCTGCCCTGGTGTCATCGGCCTGGGATTTTATTGTTCTTTGGAATAACGGAATTTATTAAGTCCATTCGTCCCCGTCACATAAAAAACACTCTGTGCAAATGAGGGGAGCGGTGAGGGAAGGCCTGAATCTCCAAAAGCTTGAGAACATCAAAAGTCTTGGAGCTCCTTTTCCAGAAAAATCTGTCTTTCCTGGTTCAAGAGCAGCCTCTCATAAGCCCACAGGCCAGCCCTGCAATGCAGAGTAAAGCAGAAGGAAGCAGAGCACACAGTTTGGGGATATGTGATCTTGACAACACCCAACACGAAGTAAAGGGAAACAGCTGGATGAAAATGCCCGTGTGTGGCTAATAGGAGTCCATTAATCTTGGAAGTCACAGGTGGAGAACTGGGCATGCTGAGCTAGCACACATGTGGGCAATGATCAAGCACATGCAATAGTTGGTCAGCGGAGGCTTCTGGGCACTCACATTCTGTGGGTCACTGCGGTGTATGCTGAGTCAGTGGAGAAGCTAGAATCATTGGCTTCTGAGGAGAGAAGGTGCAGGCACTCCAGACACTGCAGGCAGGCACTCAGCCCTCACGTGGATGGCCTAATGTGATACCAAGTCAACCCAGGAGACCTGAATGGCCCTGGAAACTCATCCTCTGAACTGTTTAGCTGGGACAATTCATGTATTATCTCAAGGCTTTCCTTACTGATTGATCCAAAATTGATTGATTGATTAATTGATTGATTGATTGATGACAGATTTTGCAGTAAGGTCTTGAAGCAAGGGTCTTTTTTAAAAAATAAAAATAAAAAACGACATTCAAGACAAGAGCTGTATCATTGAGCTACATCCCCACCTCTTTGGATGATTGTGTTATTTATTTTATTTTGAGACAAGGTATCACCAAACTGTTCATGCTATCACGGAGCTTAGTCTTCTCACCTCTGCCTCCCAAGCAGCTGGTGCTAGAGGCTGAGGCCACCAGGCCTAGGGACGGTTTCATCTATTTAATGTTCTAATCTCTGAAAAGGTATGGTGATCAGAGATGAATTATCCAGGATCTAAACGCTCTTCATTTGCATAACACACCCATTCCTCCTTTCCTTCCTGTCTGGGGTTGGCCTGTAAGACCTTGGACAAGTGGGCAGAGCTTCGCTGAGTGAGTTGAGATGGCATTCAGTGAGCTGTGGACCCTGCTGATGTGCGCATGTGCAAACCCATCTATAGCTACAGTGACAGTCGCTGTTCAGGAATGACATAGCCACCTCATGCTGATCACTGTCACTGTGGCTGGAATGGAAGTGAGGAGCAGAGCCCTCTGGATGAATCTGGGGTTGGCAACTCCCAAGGGAACCTAGCTGCCTGTCAGGTTGCCAGCAGCGGCCACTGCTCTGTAGCCCAAGGCACCCTGGCTGGGGGATGCCCTCAAGTCCCAATTAGAAGAAAAACAGCGCCTGGGAGAAAACGCTAGGTAAATATGACTAGTCTCACTTTAATTAAGTTTGATTGGAGGTTATTCTACACCCAGGGAAGCCAGAGCCAATTTTTACAGTGAGGTTCACAAACCAAAGGCAAGTCGTGTAAGACAACAGGAGAACACAGACCCCAGCATGGCCTGGGGTTAGCCCAGGCGTGCCTCCAGGCATCTACAGGAAGAGCAAGTTCTCCAGCTCAGAAGGGGTGACATGCCTACTCAGGCATGTCATCTTCCTTTCAAGTTCCAATAGCTCCGATTCTTCATCCCATCTAGCCCCAGTTCCCAGATACTTAGAGCTCATTCATCCCAATCACCATTGGCGAAAGAAGACAGCAGGGTAACTCGCCAGCCAAGAGGGCCAACACTGAAGAGGCTGAGACCTACACAATCATCCTCAGGTAAGAATTGAGGACAAAACTTTGTTAGGGATGCCTTGACAAGTCCCTGATTAGGAAAGACAGAACAGCACAGGGGCCCTTTATAGAGCTTAGAAACAGAGACCAGTTTCTTTGATACATTTTATGCATGTTCAAATGTACTCATTTACTTTCCACTGAAAATTAGGGTGATGGTCGTGTTATTAAAGAGCTGATTGATGCTAAGGGCTCTCCACAAAGAAAATGTGCAGGCCAGCAGAGTATACACAAAATTTAGAGGGGCCATGAGCTCCCAACATGGTGAAGTTGTGGCAAAGACTGCTGGGTAATACCTTTGCTGTAGAGACAGAGTGGATACTCAAGTTTGGCCCCAGCTCCTAAATTCCATTCTTGGTGCGTTCTCCCTCATCCTACCTCACCTCTCATGCCAGTCACTTCTCCTGGAAAGCCAGGCCAAACCTGCCTCACCTCCTCTTGGCAAAAGTGTTACAGCAAGTGCATATTTCAGACCTTCATTAATGCTGTTCATGTTTGTAATAATAGTGCTGTCATCTATGAGCTGAACACAGTGACAGTGTCCATTCCACAGGGTTGTGTCTCCTAACTTAGCAGATGGGGAAGGTTCTTTTAGACCAGCATTGGACAGGCAATCCCTATAAACAGACTGTCCTTGAGCATTATCTGATTTGATTTTTCTGGAAATTTAGATTAATATCAAGTAAAACATAACCCTTTTGTAGATCAGTTATCTAAAGTGTATAGATATCTTTGTCTGAGTTCCCAATATGGAAACTTCTCACTCAGGAAAATTGATCATTTCTGCTTTCTCTGTATTTTCTGTTGTTTCACAGTGTCATCATTAGGGTCTTATCCACCGTGTTCTCAGACTGATAATAGCTGCTCAATGAGAAATTGGTACTTTACACCTACGCCTAGAGCGCACATCCCTGTGACTCCTAGAAATGGGTGCAATTCCACTCGGTTCTTCCTGTCAAGCCTTCCTAAAATCAGCAAAGCTTTTGGAGTTTTCCTGTGTCTCGTTATGACCTTTACTCCTCAGGAGGGAGACCACAGGGTTTAGTTTTCAGGGGAAGGAGAGGGAGTCATCCCCAGGGGTCACAGCTGGGGAAAGCGATGACTCCAGCATAAGCCATGCAGGCCTGTGAGTGGGGAGAGTGGGGAAACTTCGACTGTGACAGATGTCACAATGGGCTGGTGTGTACCTCTTTATGTCCCCCATCCAATTCCATGCTTGCTGTGGTATTTTGAGTTATACATATAGGGATGGGGACATGTTGAGGAACATTAATTACACATAAAGAGAACACATGTGTATTCATCTGTGAATATATATGAACATATGTATGTAAATGCACATGGGTATACAGATACACGTGTAGGCATTTGTTGTAGAAAGTTTAAAATCTTAGTTGTAGTGCACACCCTTCACTCCAGTACTTGGAAGCTGATGCAAGAGCATTTCCATGAGTTGAGACCATACATGGGTTTCACAGTGATTTCAAGGCTAGTCTGGGCTACAGAGTAAGACCCTATCTCCAAAGAAAAAAGTAATCTTTTTCCTAATTCACTAATTTTAGGTATTTTTTAATTAAGAGACCACACAGCCAATTGATTCTCAACAACAACAACAAAAATAGAACAATTAATGAAAAGAGAGTCTATGAATTTGAGAGAAAGTAAAGAGCCATATAAGGAGGGTTTAGAGGGGAGAATGAGAAGGGGGAAATAATATAATTATATAACAATCTCAAAAACTAAAAGAAATAATATTTTGAAGTACCAAAATCTGACACTGGAGAAGGGATAACTCCTTCCCCATACACACCCTGGGGAAGGCAGGGGCCCTCCCAGTGAGCAGGCACCAGGAAAATGTGCACTGGGAAGTATGTGCACATCTGGAAGACTGACACTGGAACCCTGGCTTGGGCTCCAGACCAGTTAGCTTGATGCGGATCAAAGATCTCACTCACTGTGAATCTGGAAGGCACGAAATTACTAGAAAAAGACATCAAGGCATCACATCAACGCACGGCCCATGCTACAACTTTCTGGAGAGTATTTCACAAATGCAGACAACAAAAGCAGAATTTGACAAGCGGGGTTCCATCAGACGAAGAAGCTTCTGCATGGTAAAGGAAACCATAGAGCCCAGGGTGAGAGGTCAGTCCCGTGAATGGTTCCTCTGACAGAAAGTCAATATCCAAAACACATTGGTGGCTCAGAAAACTCAAAAACAACACCACAGATAATGCTACAAATTGATGCCTCTAAAATGAAAAAAAAAATAAAAAGAAAGAACGAAAGAAAAGAAAACTTGAGTAGCCTATAAATTGTGAGGTTGACTTTATTAGCTTTCAGGAAGGGCAGGTCCAACTCCAACAAACATTCTCTTGCTCTGATTAGAATGGCTATTACAAGGGGAAAAATTAAAATGTTTGTAAGCTGTGATATGAATGTACATCCATTTTGGAGTTAGAACAGAGGTACCTCACACATCTAAAAACTGAGCTACTTGTGACTCAGACATCCCACTTCAGATAGCTATTTGGAAGAAGTGAAGACCTAAGAGGCTCCTGTTTATCCATGTTGACTGTAGCACTGGCCATCAGAGCAAAGAAGGAAGAAGGGGTAAGTCTCAGGCAACCAGTATGTGGGTGGATCAGGAACCCACTCAGGGTGAAGGAATGCTATTCAAATATAAAGATAAAAAAAATCCTGTCACTTGCAGTAAAATGGAGTAAACTGGATGATTTGTGATACTAGATGAAATCAGTTGGACACAAAGAGACAGGAACTCCACACTCTCCCACACTTACAGAAACTGAAAGTGTCAATCTGAAAGTAGAGGAGCCGATTCTTAAAAATAGGCAAGTTGTGAAGGTGGGGGAAGAAGGGTAGATGTGGTCACACTGAATATGTGTGTAGACATAATACAAAGACTGTATTAAATGGACAGTGGCTATATTAATCAAAATAGAAATGTTTAAACTGAAAATAGGTCTACCAGATGACCCAGTGATTGTATTCATGAATATATGCCCACAGGAAATAGAATCAGCATACAGTGACCTGACCCATGCTTATTGAAGGGCTGTGTACTACAGCAGCAATACAAAATCCACATGGGTATCCAGAAATGGATGTGCCAGAAGCACAGCTTATAGACAAATGCACATTATTCATATCTAAAAAAGCAGCCAAGTCTTGTCATTTCTGGAAAAAATGGACAGAATCGAGGTGTCGTCTTTATGTGAAGTGAAATACGGCTGCCCTAGTAAAAAGCTACCACAGATTTTTCTCTCCTGTGTGGAAGCTAAAACTTGTTCATTTGAATGTAGACTAGGGATTACCAGAGCCTGAGTGAGGAAAATGATAAGAGAGGTTGAGCACCAGGCACCGATGTTGATGTGGAGAGGAGTGGGTACTAGAATCTCACAGTAGAGAGCAGCGATGGCATTGATGATGATGATGATGGCCCACAGCCACCCGTGACACTTTTCATGAGCAGCTGAAGACGAAACATGATGTGCTGTGATACAGAGGGAAGTCACCTTGATCTGCCAAGAGCAGTGTTCAGATGACTGAGTTTTCACACAGGCTTCATACCTGTGTGCAATTGTTATGTGTGAATTAAAAAGTTTAAGAAGTGTAAGGAGAGGGAAGTTCTGACTAACCCAATTTCATCTTTCCTCCCTGCCAACACTGTTTACACCTTGCCCGGTAATTCCACCCAGCTGAGATAATGAAAATTAATAAGATCAAAATGCCAGAATCTATGTGGAGTTTAATCAACTTTTCCTATAGCGTTTGTCTTCCAGTCTATTGAGGTAAAGGTTTTTACTGAGTATTCCTAGAATATGGATTTTTTTTTACATATTTGCAGTAAACCTCCCTAGGTACAAGGCTTGTGCTTGACCTCTTCCTTGCCTTCCTTTCCCTGAACCCACTGCCCCATGGCATCCTAACCATGCTGAGTATTGGGCAATCACCCAAACATATTGTTCACATAACTCCCCAAGCTATGAGATCTGTCTTGTTGACTGTGGTTTCTGTCCCACCCAGCTGCTCAGCCATTCAGTCACAAAGAAACATACAGAGGCTTACATTAATTATAAATTGGTTGGCCTATTAGCTCAGACTTCTAAATAACACTTCTAACTTACATTAACCCATAATTCTTGTTTGTGTCAGCCAGTGAGGCTTTCTTGCTTCCTCTGTGTCTGGGTGATGACTGCAGACTGAGTCTTTTCTCTTCCCAGAATTCTCTTGTTCTCATTACCCCACTTCTACTTCCTGCCTGGTCATCCCATCTATGCTTCCTGCCTGGCTATTGGCCAATCAGAGTATTATTAAAACAATACAAGTGACACATTGTCCCACAGCACTGTCTGAACCAAATGTCTCTGTTATTCTTTTTTTGACCCCACTGAGTCACCTTTAGGTTGCCTAAAGGCTCAGTTCCCTGTCTGTTGCCTGTTGCCCTGGGAAGGCAGTTTGTTTCTTCAGCATCTATACTGAGCTAGTCTCATCCATGGGACTTGGACCTTCTCAGGAATATTCAGGTCTGGAAGATCTTTGTGAGTAAGCCCCAGAAGAGGGCTCCACACTTGCAGAACAGAAATGGGGATTCATTAGATGAATAAAGCAAGGATGCAGCCTCTGTACCCTGAGCAGAGAGGGTACAATGGGTAACTAGCTGGGGGCTAAACCAGTCCAAGCTACATCTAACCTCCATCCTTGACTCTTTATGCCCCCAGCGATGAAAACACAGTTAGCTGCCAGCACAGCCCTTCCTTACCAAATCTTCTCATCCTTTTAGAATTATACCTCCTTCCCATTATTGCCCTGAGTGTTATTTTTTGAACTGTGAAGCCTTTACATAAACTCATTTACATCAACAATTTATACATCCTAAAAGTATGGCTATGCTTCGAGGATTTAAAAAATGCTATTTACAAGTCATATTCTGCCACAATTTATAGAGATTTACCTCCTGGGTTGCCGAGATTGAATTGGAAAGTAAGAAGAGCTGATTAGACCCCACATTTGCATATTTATTGGTGTTTGTCTGCAGACGAAGGGGGGTCATTTGCCACGTTGTTACCCCTCCCAGTCTCTGCTGCACTCCCTTTGTAGTGACTAGATCCTTGCGGTTGCTGTATCCCAGGCACTGTGCAGGGCCCTAGAGTCAGAGCTGAGAGGTCCATGGCTTCTGGAAACCTCCTGCTTGGCTCAAGCAGTTGAAGGTGAGGGGTGTGGATTAGGGTCGGTAAACTGGGGTGTCTGCTCTGCCCTCTCTAGATATACATACCTCCACTATATCCAAGCTCTGATTGGTGAGTTACCAGAGCTGTGCTGGTTTCTAGTAGTCATGGGGACACCCTTGTCCTGGGAAACACCCACCCAGGTTGGTTTGGCTGAGCTTCTGTGTAGACAAACTTCAGGGCTGTTCTCAGTCTCCTGTGGGGAGCAACCTCCCACCCTCTTCTCCATAAATAGCTGAGTTCACTGCCACTAAGGCTCTGGAGGGGGAGATATAGAGGGTGCCTAAGGTTCCAGAAGCCCCTGTGGTAGCTAACCAACTCATTGCCATATTTATACACAGCCCAGTTGGACAGTTGTTTTTGCCTTGGCCTTCGTCATTTGGAGCCCCAGGCGAAGAGGACTGGGTCTCTGTTGGAGATCTGTCTGGGGACTTGGTCTGAAGTTTGGGTCATGGGTGCTGCAGAGGACTGGACCTTAGCTCTGACTCCTGTTACTGTCCCACTTAACCTTATTCTGGCTCAGCCACACAGCCTCCATCTAAAGAGGCCATCAGTAGGGTCTCACACATGGTGAGCAGCTATTGTTCAGAGAGCCACATTCCTGGTGGGAACTGCTCTGCCCAGCTATAGCACTGGGGGACTCAGAGCAGAAATCAGGGCCTGAGGGGAGGGCCAAGGTGGATGTGGACTGAAGGAGTGACCCTCCAGACAGAGAGCTGCAGTGCGAAACCACTGAAAAAAAATCAGGATAACTGATGGGAGGGCCAGCCAATTGGGGACTTTCTCACCTGTTAATGGAGGGAGGATGCATTTGGGCTCAGAGTTTGGAGACATTGTCCCTCATGGTGGGAAGGAATGGCATCATGAGCAGCTCTCTTCTGAAGTGGGAGGAGCTGGAGGTTTCCCCATCACATCTTGGAGGATCAGGAAGCAGGGAAAGGAGAGTGTGGTACTCTGCTGGCTTCTCCAAGCCCCCTTTCTGTTTAATCCAGGAATTCAGCCCAGTGCTGTGGCCTCTTGTCAGTTAATCCTCAGTGGAAATGTTGACAAGCAAACTTGTAGTATGTTACTTTTTAACTGAAAAATTATACAAGGTATTTTTATTTTATTTTTGAGATTATAATATAATTACACCATTTATGACTTCCCTTTCCTCCCTCCAAACCCTCCCATATACTCCTCTGTCTTAGTCACAGTTGTTGTAAAGAGGCACTATGACCAAGGCAACCCTTATAAAAGAAAGCATTTAATTGGGGCTTGCTTATAGTATCAGAGGTTTAGCCCATTATCACCATGGTGGAAAACAAGGCAGCATGCAGACATCAGACATGATGCTGGAGGAAATAGTTGACAGTGACATCCTGATTGAGAGAGAGAGAGAGAGAGAGAGAGAGAGAGAGAGAGAGAGAGAGAGAGGACTAGGTTTAGGCTTTTGAAACCTCACAGTCTAATCCCAGAGACACACTTCCTCCAACAAGGCCACACCTCCTAATCCTTCTAATCTTTTCAAATATTGCCATTCCCTGGTGACTAAGATTTAAATATATAAGCCTATACGGCCATTCTTATTCAAACCACCATAGCCTCTCTGCTCTTCAAATGCATGACCTCTTTTTAAACTAATTTTATGCATATACATACATATATTATTTTATATGTACTATATTTTCATTATCTATTCCCCAGTTGAAGGACATCTAAGCAATTTCTATTCCCTAGGTATTGGGACTAGAGCAGAAATGAGCATGACTGAACAAGTATTTGTGAAGTAGGATGTCTAGTTCATTGGGTATATGTCAAGGAGTCAAATAGCAGCGGCACACAATAGATTTATGTTCAGCTCTTTTAGAATTGCGCACACAGATTCCTATAGCGGTTAAACCAGTTTACAGTCCCACTAACAGTGGGCCTCCTTTTCCTCCAGTCTCCTTCAGCATTCATGATACTTGTTATGTTGGTCTTAGGCAACCTAAGATGAAAGCTCAAAGCTTTATTTGCACTTCCCCAACTAGGAATGATGGACATTTTTTTTTTAGATATTGCTTAATCTTTGTGTTTTCTTTCTTTAATAATTCTCCACTCAAGTCACAGGCCCATTTTTCAAAAGGTTCATTTTTTGACTCTTCTTTTGTTTGAATTCTTTGCATATACTTACTATATATAAAAATATTTAATATATTTATCATAGTGGATAATACTAATCCTCTGTCAGTTTTATAGCTGGCAAAGGTTCTTGCCCATTCTCTGGATCCCTCTTTACCCAGCTGATTGTTTGATCCTTTAGCTTACAGAATCTTTTTAGCTGTACGAAGTGCAACTTGTCAAATGTTGGCCTTAATTCTTGGGCAAATTCAATCCCACACAACATACTTTCACTTTGGTTTTCTTCTCTTCCAGTTCTTCTCAGATCACCCTGACTTTCCTATCTGCCCAACTTTATCTTCTTTCTCTTTCTTTCTTTTAAAGACAAACAAAAACAAAGAAACATGCACACACAAGCACAAAAAGAGAAACCATAATACACAAACAAAAGACCAAAAAAACAAAACAAAAACAGAAACCAAAATACACAAAGAAAAGACCAATAAACAAAACAAAACAAAAAGCCTAAACCAAAAAAGAAAAAGAGATATAAACACTGTTCAGTTCATTTTGCATTGGCTAACTACTCCTGGGAAACATTTGACAAACTTCACCACTGTTTTCTTCTGGGCAGGATTTCCTTTATATAATAATCCTGTCATGTACAGAATTCAAGTTGGTCTGGCCACACCCACACTGCTGTTTCTGCTTTCATCTGGCTGGCCATGGCACAGATCTGCCAACAGAAAACAACCATCACAAACACCAAGCATCTAATGCCCAGATTTTCGGTTTTCAAAACATTGGTGAAAAGGAGTGAGTGCCAAGCACATGAAGTGATTTTCATGGCTATTTGTAATGTTCTGATAAGATGATCAGATGCAGATTTATCTGGCCCTCCCTCTCATCAGTTTTATGAGGTGGTTTTGGCTTCATCTGGGGGAAACTGGTCTAGGATAGGTCTTAGTAAGCAAAGAAATGACCAGAAGCATCCATGAGGCACCTGTCTTGATGATCAAGGAAGCTACAAACACAAATATGTTGTAGAATAAATGAAGTTGTAGTCTAAATTTAGAAGACTAACTTTGCAAAAATTATTTTACCCAGACACTTTGAAAAATAAGGAAGGCATGATGGTGAAGTGGCTAGGATTTAAGTACAGGGGATTCATCGTGGTGGTGTCAAGATTATGACCCTGAAACATGGGATCACCTGGGCCTCAGTCTCCTGCCTTGTGATCCAGGGAAGCTGGGTATATGACTTCAGATCTCCTGCTCCCAAACCCTTGACCTCACTCTGTTCCTGGGTTCATGAGCAGCAGCCTCCTGATGCTCAGCTGTTTTGGAGCAAAGAAAACAACAAGCATATGGCAACCCTGTGACCCTACATGGAAGGGGAAGAAGAGGACCTGAAGCCTGGCAGCTCAAAGTAGACATTGTAGGTCAGTAGAAGAGTTCACAGCAAGAGGCAGCAAGCAGAGGTTTGGGAGTGGGCTGTATTGGAGGTCAGTGCCATGTAGGAAGCAGGAGATCCCCTTGGTTATTGAGGGAATTGTCTGTGGAGGACTTGTCTTCAAGGCTAGGAGCTCTTTGGAGTTAACTGAGAAGGGAGTTTTGAAGCCTCAGTGTTTTGAGTGTGTGGGGCTTGGAAATGTGTGTGTGTGTGTGTGTGTCTCTGTGTGTGTGTGTGTGTGTGTGTGTGTGTGTGTGTCTGTGTGTGTCCTGTAACAGGGAA